>NW_020837954.1:12986954-13288982 GCF_003676395.1 Aethalodelphis obliquidens
ATGTGATTATGTGTTGTATTTTAAAACAGTTCATTTTCTTGGGCAAAATTCTACAGTTTTAATTGCTTCTGTTTAGAAAGTTCTTCCTGCTTGGCAATATAGGCTCGAAAATACGTTTTTAAAACATTGGTACAATTCATCTATTGGAAAATTAATATATTGCGTGTTTTTTGGTATTAATTCTGTGCAATAACTAACAGGGCACATCACTAGATATGGATGTTAAAGATGCATTCGTTAGGTGATTTTGATTTCTTCTGGTCTGTGCTGTGCACAGCCCACATGGCAATCCAGTTCTGTCACATCGGTTTCATGGCCTCATCTAAAACTCAGATGGCTAGATTAGCTAGGTTTTCAAATCACCAGGATATAAACAGTAAGCAGATTTCTGACACACAAGCTATGTTCGAGGAACTGCTTTTTTCAAGCAGGAGATATCTCATAGAGAGCTTTGAACTGCATTTATTTCTAAAGCAACCGAAATTCAGTGCTGCAAACAGGATTATAACTTCAGGAGAAGAATAAGCAGAAGAAGCAGATGAACTCTCAGGGCCGTAGTCTTCCTTTGATCTTGTAAAGCTCCTATTGACATCTGGAGTTCCCAGTCTGGTGAGAAAATAGACTATAAACCGAATGGAACAAAATACCAGTCCAATATTTTGGTGGAGACTTTAAAACCACACTGTACAGGGACTCTCCTGCCATGCAGAAAAACTGACATAAGGTACAGAATTATTCCTTATCAGATGTTTTTAGGCGGCTATTAGGAGTCTTTAAAAAATATCAATTGTTTGTATGGAAACATAACTAAATGTTATTTTCTTTATCTAAATTAAGAAATCTCTTGTTATTATGCTATTTATATATTTTTTCCGGTTCTTGTATCGTTAAAAATCTAATATTAATAGTATGAAAGTTTTCCTTTTCTTTTTACCCTAGGTTTTTTCTTAGCAACAGTGAATTCACATGGAGTAAATTGAAAAAGAGAAAGCCCAAATACAATTGGCTATTTAAAGCACATTATGATTGAAAGCTACTTTTAAAAACGAGAGAAGGAAAGTGGGATGGGATATGGGGTGGTTTGATTTTTAAAACATTATTATTATTGGTTACTGTTGACATACTTCCTCTGATTCTTAGGGGGTAAAAGTGTTGTTTTTAACCTGGCAAATGCACTCTTCAGAGATCCTTTTCCATCCCATCCACATGGAGAGGTTAAAGGTTCAATTTCATGGCCTCTATGCAGGCAGTGCTCTCTTTCACAGAAGGCAAGAGTATTACCTGAAGGATAGAATGCAGTTGGACAACAGACACATTCTTATTTCTCTTGTTTTGTCCTACTTTTAACGACCCTCATTAAATACTCGGCTGAAATATAAATTAAAAAAACACGTTGGAAAGGATGTACAACCGAAGGCTGTGTATGTATATACAGTATGTCAAAAAGCCTTTATTTTTATACTTTAAATGCTCTAAATTAATAAAGAGTAATAATTACTATGTTATCTTTCATTTTTTATTTTCAAAATGTTTTAGTGACACAGCTTCATGGTAGGAATATCTTGTAGTGGTTAAGAGCGGGTGCCATCTAGAACATGCAGATATTTTTGTTGACTCGAGCTACCAAAGCAGCATCGTTTCAGGATGCGTATATAAAATTAAGTTTGGTTATATCAATGCCAAGGAGATAATTTTTGGAGTGCATGTTAGTACAGGAATCTTTGGAAATGCTAAGAATGTACTTCTCCTTTGAAACATTTTCCCCTTCATAATACATATTCTAACACTGCAGTTAGTCGACTTCACACCTGAAACCGTCACTTAAAACTAATAATCTAGAAATTTAGTTTTATTCTCAACATCATTTTTAAGAATGGCATAGGTAAGAGTTCTGAACAAAGGTATTTGATGCAAATACAGATAGCACAAACGGGCCCAAGGAGTGGTTCGAATTTGTGATTTAGCATGAAAATATTTCAGCATTAAAACTTGTTTTCAAAGGGAAAGTAGTTTAATATAATTTCATGTTTTGTATTTGTCATAAAAGACTTCAAATATCATGATTTTAAAGTATTAACCAACAGTGAAAAATATAAAGTAGATTTAGGAAAATATAGCTGAGATGAGTATTATTACTAAAAGAAACAAACAAACTCACATTTTAAAATAAAATTTTAAAAGGTCATTTTGATACACTTTAGAAATATCTTCCTTGTATATCATTAAATACCACTTATGGAAGAATTTAATTCCTTATAAAAACTGTTTACATTTTGGCTTAATTTTTTTTCCCTTTTAAGCACTTCTTGACCTTTTGGGAGAAAATAATCATCAACACAATGAATTTTCCTTGTGAAGCCTTGTAAGAGGAACATAGGTCATAAAATTTATATTGCTTTTAGGAAGTATATCTGATTTCATGCTGTTTTTCTATATTCAGTTTATATACCTCATTGCTTCATAGTAGTAATTTTCTTCTCACAGTTTTATGGATTTGACCAAAACGACAGTTTCTAATTGTCTAGAGATAATTTTTGAAGTATCAAAATAGGTTTTGTTCTTGAACAAACTGTTTTGCCCTCTATAATTATGTATAGTTGTATAATTATAATTTATCATTGTATCAGCTCAGCTGATCGATATTCTCTTCTTCTCATGGTGCTGTATAATGAATATCCATTATCACAAGGGGGAAAAAATACTCTGTAGGCAATCACCAGTTCTCCTGAAGCCATGAATAGGTGTATTCATAAACCAGCAGCATCACTGCACCACCTAGAAAAGAAAAGA
This sequence comes from Aethalodelphis obliquidens, assembly GCF_003676395.1. Lineage (NCBI taxonomy): Eukaryota > Metazoa > Chordata > Mammalia > Artiodactyla > Delphinidae > Aethalodelphis > Aethalodelphis obliquidens. The sequence goes on from NW_020837954.1 coordinate 12,989,745, forward strand.
GCTGGTTTTTATCCCAAGTCCTGTGAAATCGTGCTGTCTTTCCCACTGGGTTTCTGAATCCCTGGAGTCCGATGCAGCCTATCAGGCAGAAGCCATTCAGAATCATCAGTTCTCAAGCTCCAACACACAGAAAACTACTGTGGAAAATTCTCAGAGCGAAATCAAGACCATCTTGAGTCTCTAACTACATTTTTTCCCCATGAGTTTCTGTAACTTTCATCATTTCTCATCAGATTCTTTTTCAGGCACTTTTAATTTTTAAAAGTAAGTAAATACAGACACATTTAGTCATGTAAGGGCATGTGGCTTTCCCGCAAACTGAAACCTTCAGATTTGTCATATGTAGGCAAAGGATTTATCTTTTTCAGTTTATAATTAGCATTGTTGTCGTTGCATTCAAGAAGGAAATCTCTAAGATGGTGCTGGATGGGTGAGCCTGGTTTTCTCTTACAGCTTTCAAACCGGATTACAATGTGAAAAATAGCTTCTGAGTACTTTGAAAATCTGTATTTCAAAACTTAGCTAGCTTTCAACCTCCTTTTGTTGCCTCAGATTTTTGTTGCCTTCATTCCTTTCATCTGCCTCAGATATATACGGATTGCACTTGAAAATTTGGTAGTCGGGGTTGAGTGTCATAAGACCATCATTTATCTTGGAAGAGAAGAGTTATATAACTGGCTGCAAAGGGGCTTGCTATGTAATATGTCAATAGGACTATGATACGGAAAACAAGCACTGAGGCTGCTGAATACTTAGACATCGGGAGAAGCATTTGCATGTGGATGATTCTGTGTTCTGTCTGATGCAGTAAATAGCACATATCCTGTGCCCTTTAAGATATTCTCTATCCTTTCATGTCTATGTGAACAATATTACAAAATCAAAGTGTGGACAAACGGCAGAAACTAACACAACATTGTAAAGCCCAATTTAAAAAAATGTGGACAGATATCCAGAGTACAACTTAGAGAAGACTTGGCTGCATGAACAGAAGACTGGCTTCTGACAGAAAGAAACAGAACTTGATTTTGATCTTATTTTGTACACACTACCATATATATATTTTTTTAATCTACAGGCCGCACATGTTTGTGTAACCTTATACCAAAGATAATTCTCTGCCTGTAATTTTCATTTTTAACCCCTGAAGATACTCTAATAGCCCCCTCTCAGCTGCTGTAGCCCTATTGGCTCTGGCAAACAAAAAGGGATGCACTACGGAGGGTTGTTAATATGTATGTAATTGCTCTGTTTACTCTTATTAACTGTTCACCATATAAGACAAGAACACGCAGAATCGGGTTAGTTTGCAGCCTAGTGATATTTGGAGTTTAAACCACAGACTTCAAGATTCTTCTTTCATGGGAGGTCCTGATCATTAGACACGTAGAGCTGCTAAGGCTGTTATAAAAATAAGATGGGGGCTTCCCTGGTGGAGCAGTGGTTGAGAGTCTGCCTGCCGATGCAGGGGACGCGGGTTCGTGCCCCGGTCCGGGAAGATCCCACATGCCGCGGAGCAGCTGGGCCCGTGAGCCATGGCCGCTGAGCCTGCGTGTCTGGAGCCTGTGCTCTGCAACGGGAGAGGCCACAGCGGTGAGAGGCCTGCGTACCGCAAAAAAAAAAAAAAAAAAGGGATGCTACTCTAGAACGAAGGATGAAAATGCCAGGTTCACCCTTCTTTTCTTTTTTACTGTCTCTCGCTGTTCCTCTTTCTCTCTCGAAAAAAAATCTTATCCTTAACTCACAAGTCCTACCTTTCTCTCTACACCTTTCTTTCCTTTGAGGTTGCTAGGACCTGTATGTTTGGGATGAGAGTGGAGGCCATGTCCTTGAATGAGATTTCCAGTTATTCACAATTTTGTTTCGCCTGGACAGTATGTTCACAAGAACACCTTTCATTGGATTTAACACCACAGCAACTCAGGACACCTCATGCAAAAAACACTTAAAAAGCCAACCAAACATTTGCAAGCCTCTAACAAAACCTGGGGTCAGATTATTTAAGAGTTTTGGATTAAGGTTCCAGTCAATTACCGTTTTAGCTAAACTCTCCCTGATCGCTCTCCCTTTTCAGGCCCATCCCGTCCTGAGAAAGCTGGATTAGGGCCAGTCCTATGATTTTCTCTAATACTAGGTCTACTAGCAGGTTTATACTGTGTGGTGAAGGAAAAACACCACATTCTTGAAGAGAGAGTGGCACAAAATCACCAATATTCTTTGTCATTGGGGTCGTGTTGACACACGGGCCAATAACAAATAGAAGGCAGGTCTGAATCTCAAATGTGAAGCAAAAATCCATGCTTAAATGCCTAAAAGGCTGGGACAGATGGACTGGGAACTGTGGAAGCGTTTTCAAAATATACAAAAGTATGAACTGTTCACGAGCTTCAATTTACAGACTGCTTTCTGTATCTCACGTTGGCAGAAATGCTCGTTCACTGGGCTGAGATTTAAAGGTAAATGTGCATGTGTGTGAGTGTGGCAGGGGAAGGGGACATCAGTGTTCAGAGGGAGGATTGGGAAAGGGAGAAAGGGGAGGAGTAGGGGCCAGTTCTGGGGAAGATTTCCAGGATGTCTAAGAAGGTGAGTGTAGCCTGGTAAAATAATACGTGTGGTCTAGTGCATACTTCTGTACTTATTCACAAGCTTGCTTATAATCCAAGACTATTTGCCCAGGTGGTTGAGTCTGCAGCAGTTGCTTTCTTATCTGTTTACACAGAGGCAGCTGACTCTCCCTGTGGGAATGACAGCCGGCTTTTTGTGGGCTGGCATCCTGAGGTAAGGCCCCGAGCCAGGAGCCTCCACCATCATGCTGACAGGAGCTAGGAAGGTGAGCGCCAGGCTGCAGCTTCTCCATTCTTGCTTCCCAGAGGCGACAGTGGGGAGAGTTGCACTGGCTGTTCATGGAGACTAGCTGTCCTCCTTTTCTCCTTCTGAAGCGAAGCTGAGGCAGGAGCAAGAATGAACTAGAAGCACAGGGAAAGTTTTATTGGGCTGGTCCCTCAGTCAGTAAAAAATCCTCCCTTTCAGCCAGAAGCGACTCAAACTCCGACTGGCTGTGCATCCTTTCCGATTGACTTAAGGTGGGCTTTGGCTTCTATTAGCCTCCAGTAAGGCCACAAATAGTACCTTATAAACAAAAGCAGAATGTTTCTAATGGACGCCTTTAGTGTCTTGAATACTCCCAGACAACTTTTTATCCTTAAGGTTTCCATGTTTCACAGTGTGACAAACTTTAGTTGTGTTACAGATAGACACAAATAAGATAAAAGGGATACTAGAGAAATAAGGAAGGAAGGATATAAGTAATGAAAACATTATTACCTGGTCCAAGCCTCATAATCTTGGGAAGCAGGCCTTTATACAAAGCTAAAATGCTAGAACCGGAAGGGAAAGAGCAACATTCTTATTCTGAAAACAAAATGCAGTTGTACCTCAGCTTTACTGAGATGCTGACCCAGCATTTACCCAGAAAAGTCATTTGAGAAAAATTTTCAAATCCCAAAACAGACAGTATCGGGCTAAGTATTCTCTGCAGCAAATTGGATGAGAGGAAAGAATTAATCCTTTAATACCCAAGCTATGCTGATCTTGTCCCATCGCAAATAGGACTTTCATCAGCGAGATGGTTTTTGTTATCCAGACAGGCCTTACTTTCAAGACAGCTGTGTATATGGACAAAATGACTCTTGGAATTGAGTTTAAAAGACCATAAATGCAGTCCTCACAGAAGGAAATACGATGCAGTTTAGATCAAAATAATAAAATACTACTTGCTTACTTGAGAATAAGACCTGCTGAGGAGGGATGAAGAGACGAAAGTAAGACTTAAAAAAAAAAAAAAAAGTAGAAAAAGGCACATACTTTAAATTCTTAAAAGAAAACTACCTTCACAGAATTCTGTTTAATTCTCTCAGGAGAATATAATTAGGTGACATTTTGATTAGATGTATAGTCAGAAGACAATTACTCTCCTGCCCACGTGGGAACAGGGCATATTATATGCAATAGCATACTGTGCAAACCGACAAGCAAGGAGTTCACCTTGGGGAAAAAAAAAAAAGTTCACCTTGGCATTCTAGGACAAACATACAGTATATTGAATGATCGTGGCTTATGTTTCTTGATGGCGTAAGAAGGTTTTGCCAACATCTCATTACTGTGTTATCTCGCAAAGTTTCTCATCTATTCCCTATAGCTTCTCAGACACACACCCAATTCAGGAGGGCTTAATGGCTCTCATCAAAATGGAAGTACAATATGGTTTTAGCAATGCTTCAGTCTTGCACATTTATTAAAATAAGAATGTGTTACCCTTCTTCCTGATAGACCGTGGCCATTGTTTTAAAACAGGTTCTGTACTTGATCTCTCCAGGAACTGGCTGAGGCCCTTGAATCCTACTTTTGGCAACATCAAAAGGGATGTTAATGACTGAGGCTATTGTGCCCGAGAGAAGACCAACCCCAAATTTTCTCAGAAACTCCAAGGTTGGATCCTAAAAGAAAAGAAGAATAAAATAACAGAAAGGGAAGCGTAAGCCCCTAAGTCGGTTAAACACTATAAAGCAATATGTATTTAAGCAGAGCGTTGCACTCCCCGGCACCCTCCTGTTATTCCAGCGGAACACATTAGGATTTCCTAGGCTGGAACTTGTTTTCTTGACAATCCCATTGGCTATGTTTTTACACATGGTCTAAATTGCTGAAGTACACATTTCCTCACACAGGATTTATAAACACAGTTCATAAAGAAAGACTGGTATGGCATATGGGGATGATTTGTATAATTGGGCTTCACAATGTACTTAGTATTACTGTATCAAAACAGGAGAAATCCAAGCACACTATTAGCTAATTGGCCAGAATATTTTACAAATGACAGCAACTTCCACCATGAAGCCTACTAAAATGCTCATTTGTGTGTGGACCCCCAAATGTTAAATTAAATCAAGGCTACTCTCGGTCTGCTGCTATTCCCCTCCAGGTTTTTTGCATTTATTTTCACGTGTAGCTGATCCACTGTACTGAGAAGTGCTAGCTTCCTGTTATTAACAAACCAACTTGGGAAGGCTGCAAAACAGCCTGTGACATTCTGTGCATTATAAACAGTAGTAAGTCACTGGACTATTGGCTGAAGAATTTTCAACCCATTGTTCCTGAATCTTATTCTTCCTTCAATGGCAAAGGAAGAAAAGGTGAGAGACAGAGACAGAAAAGAGACAGGGAGAGAGACATACACACACACAGAAAGGGAGGAAGAAAGAGAGAGAAAAATATTTCTTCTTTCCATTTGAATTTGGGTCCTTCACTTTGGTCTGATTTGATTTTCCACCCCTCCCTGCTCTGCTCCTGATATCAAAGTATTTAATTAGGTCTTATGTGGTAGTCACTTTCTTTTTGCCTATTTTTGTGCCTAGTGAGCTCACATTATGCTTTGTTACAATGAATTTGCTGGAAAGTTCTCATTTTGCTGTCAGCCTCAGTTCTTGCCCTGAAGAGAGGTCATCTCACAAACTGTAAGTTGCTGACGGAGACCTCCCCTATCCTTCCCCTGGCCTCTCTTTTGGTCAATACTTCGGAGGGAATCTTCACAGAGGAACAATACAGGGTAGTGCCATGATGCTATTTTTATCCAGCAGGAGAAGTAAACGTGGGAACCATTCTCTGCTTAATAAAAAAATAAAATCAGGTCTGAGCATTGCATGCTTATAGCTTTGATGGAAGAAGAAAAATTCTGGAAGCTCTGAAATTTTCAACTGAAATAAGAGCCAGATACCATCACAGAAACTCCTATGTGGTTAAATATAAAAAGTGAGGGGTTCGGTAATAATTCTTGGATCTGGGCCATACAGGTGTCGGGTAGGTTTAAAGGGATTTAAAAACCAACAGGGTCTTTCAACAGGAAAAACAATGCAGTGATTGCAGTATGAGTGAGGTGTGTTTAAATAATTTCCCCTCCCCCCATTCTTTTCCCTTTTACAAGGAGAGAAAAATGCCTTTATGTTACCCTTCTCCATTCTGGCACAGAAGCAGAACTGGAGCTCGGGAGGATGGCGGATTCAGGGCCAGCTCTGGTTGTCTGACCTTGCACGAGTCACTGAATCCCATGGAGCCCCGTGTGTAGAAGGGATGTTTTTAACACCCACCTTAACTTTGTACTGCATGGTTTTTCTGAGAAATAAAAACAATAATAGTAGTAAAAGTGCTATGAATATTGTACAAGCCTGGCAGAAAATGGATAGTATTTTTATGTAACCTGTTTTCTAAAGTCTCAAAACACCTATGATGAGACCCTCTCGTGGTGCTCCTGCGACACAGCCAAGGACAAGGGTGAAAGTGATGACTTGTATATGCACAGTGACCTTTTGGGAAGTTCAAGGGACCCTGTCAATCACACAGCGTCTCCCACCTCCTGATGTGTTCGCTGAGGATTGGAGTTGGGGAGGGAGGAGAGGCTAAGACACTCAATGAAGGTCATTATGTTTGAGATGCTGTTGGGGACCAAATCCTAAGGTCTTCAAGCCATCATAGTGTTCACTAGCACAAGCGTACATTGAACCCATGTTTTCTATTAATTTCCCAGCTCAACAGTAAGATCCCACAGTAGTTCCCAAATCCAGTTGTGCATCAGAGTTACCTGGGAGCTTTACAACATATGGATACCCAGACCCACCTCAGACCCACCTTAGGTTCCCAGAATCACCTGGGAAAGTACCTAGAAGTTGCTTTAAAATAAGCCCATGCACATATGGTCACCTTATCTTTGATAAAGGAGGCAAGAATATACAGTGGAGAAAAGACAGCTTCTTCAATAAGTGGTGCTGGGAAAACTGGACAGGTACATGTAAAAGTATGAAATTAGAACACTCTCTAACACCATACAAAAAAATAAACTCAAAATGGATTAAAGACCTAAATGTAAGGCCAGACACTATCAAACTCTTAGAGGAAAACATAGGCAGAACACTCTATGACATAAATCACAGCAAGATCCTTTTTGACCCACCTCCTAGAGAAATCGAAATGAAAACAAAAATGAACAAATGTGACCTAATGAAACTTACTTTTGCACAGCAAAGGAAACCATAAACAAGATGAAAACACAACCCTCAGAATGGGAGAAGATATTTGCAAATGAAGCAACTGACAAAGGATTAATCTCCAAAATTTACAAGCAGCTCATGCAGCTCAATATCAAAAAAACAAACAACCCAATCCAAAAATGGGCAGAAGACCTAAATAGACATTTCTCCAAAGAAGATATACAGATTGCCAACAAACACATGAAAGGATGCTCAACATCACTGGGAATGTAAATTGATACAGCCACTATGGAGAACAGTATGGAGTTTCCTTAAAAAACTAAAAATAGAACTACCATATGACCCAGCAATCCCACTACTGGGCATATACCCTGAGAAAACCATAATTCAAAAAGAGTCATGTACCAAAATGTTCATTGCAGCTCTATTTACAATAGCCCGGAGATGGAAGCAACGTTAGTGTCCATGAACAGATGAATGGATAAAGAAGATGTGGCACATATATACAATGGAATATTACTCAGCCATAAAAAGAAACGAAATGTTGTTATTTGTAGTGAGGTGGATGGACCTAGAGTCTGTCATACAGAGTGAAGTGAGTCAGAAGGAGAAAAACAAATACCGTATGCTAACACATATGTGTGGAATCTGAAAAAAAGAAAAAAAAAAGGTCATGAAGAAACTAGGGGCAAGATAGGAATAAAGACACAGACCTACTAGAGAATGGACTTGAGGACACAGGGAGGGGGAAGAGTAAGCTGTGACAAAGTGAGAGAGAGGCATGGACATATGTACACTATGAAACATAAAATAGATAGCTAGTGGGAAGCAGCCACATAGCACAGGGAGATCAGCTCGGTGCTTTGTGACCACCTAGAGGGGTGGGATAGGGAGGGTGGGGGGGAGGGAGACACAAGAGGGAAGAGATATGGGAACATATGTATATGTATAACTGATTCACTTTGTTATAAAGCAGAAACTGACGCACCATTGTAAAGCAATTATACTCCAATAAAGATGTTAAAAAAAAAAGAACTTCAGGACTTCTGACATTGCCAGGCTGAGGGCCCATGTCTGGGAATCACTGATTTTGATATTCCAGGCAGACAAAGCAGATGGTCAATTGCTACCCCTCTGGGCATTCTAGGGAGGAGAAAAGTCTTTTGGGGATGGCCAAGAGCTATCCCTCACCACCTGGCCTCTGGGCCCCTTTCCAGCCTCTTCCTCTGAGTCCATGGTCTGCTCTAGGCAGCAACCCAGACTGGGATCGGATGCGCCAAGGAGAGCCCTGCCAGCTCACCTCTGCTGCATGTCATCAACCATCCTCGGAAGAACACAGTCCCTCAAATGCCCCTCCCCTTCATCCCCCTCCGGCTGCTCTTGCTACTTCTTTGGCTTTAGCTCAGGTTCCCATTACTTTCACCAAGTCTTGCTTTCTTCTTGCTTCTATCATCTGTTCTTCACAGTGGCACCAGGGATTTTTTTTTTTTAATAAAAACGTATCTGCTTCTGGTGCCTCCCTACTCAAAGACCCTCAACCCTTCCCCACAGCACAGAGAGTAAAGCCAAAGCTCCTCATTGGCCTTTGGTTTGTTTCGCATGATATGCTTTCAACCTACCTTTCTAGCCTCAAATTCTACAACTCTACCCCCAAGCCAAACTACACTCATGCTGGTTAAATCATAATCATGCCCATTTCTACCAAACACTTTTCTAAGTCCATGTTTTTTTTCAAACAACTCCCACAACCTAGAATGTCATTCTCCATCATATTCACAGATAGCAGCCCCACTCTTTATGGTCCAGCTTAAATCCCACCTTGCCCAAGAGACTTCCGTGGATCCCCATCAAAATTGATTTCTCCCTCTTGGGCACTCCTGAAACACTGCCTGATCCTCGATCGTCTTTGCTCTGGCTCTCTTTGTGTCTGGTTTATTTTTGTGTGTATCGATCTTCCCTGCTGGAATGTGAGCTGGCACAGAACAGGAGCATGTGTTATTCCTCTTTGTGTCACCTACTACACAGTGTGCACAGTAAGTGCTAAATAAATGTCTGCGGATTAGCCTATCACTGTAGTTTATCTTTGTAGAAACAATGAGAATCAAGCTTTGACCTTAATCACTATTTCTCAAAACTCAGTATCTTCTACCCTGTAAATGAACCCCTATTAGAACTTTATGTTTCTGTCTTTCTGCCAGGAGGCGTTAACATGGGGACATGACAAGGCATAGGACATTTGCAAAGTGGAGTATTTCCAGGCAAATGAATTGAGACTCTCAGGTCATAGAGCCAGGCCTGGGCTTGCCAGACCCCATTACTCAGGGACTCACAGAAAAAAACATGATATGGCATCCTGTGACCAGATTTTAGCAAAAGAATGCAGTGGGCACAGAGTAAAGTCTTGAAATATTACTCTTTGGGCTGGCTCTTCTTTCTTACACTTCCTGATCTTTCCCCTAGTAGGGAGAGGCGTCCACTTGCCTCAAGAATGAGGATTGTTGTAGCAGGACTATAAAGAGAGAGCAAAAGGTAATATTTAGTGTTTCTGGTTTTCAAATTAGGCTCTTCAGTGTATTACATCAATTAATCTTCACAGTCTTTGAGGTAAGAACTATTATTTTTATTTCTATTTTACAAATGAGTGAACTGAAAGCTTAGGTGTAAGAAGGGAATTTTTGTTACATCCAAGTGAACCCAAGACTTTGCCTTAGGGGATAGTTTTTCTACTGATATGCCTAAGGGTTGGTGGGTGGGTTGTTGTGGGAGGTGCCTGAGAACCTCCTGAAATTATAAGCAATGGTTCTGGGTATGTGCAGATGGGCTTTTCAGAAAATGTCTATAGATTTTATCAGGCTCACAGAAGCTGAAAAACATCTTCATCAAATCATTTCCCCTACCAATAAATTTATAAAGTAAAAAAAGGACAGTGCAGTGTTGAAAACATTGGGGCTGAAAACAGAAAGCCCTCATTTTCATGGGCGTTATCAGGCAATTCACCTTAGTGAAAAGATTTCTGCAAATATTTCCACTCTGGACTCAGGTTACTCATACCTCAACCATATCTATGAACTCAATGGTTCTCAAAGTGTGGTCCCTGAACCACCATCATCAGTATCATGTGAGAACTTAGTAGAAATGAAAATTGGGGTTTTACCCCAGGCCTACAGCACCCCAAACTCGGGATGGAGCACAACAATCTGTCTAAACAAGTCTTCCAAATTATCCTGATGGATGCTTGTCTGAGAACCACTGCTAAACTGAACCTTATGGTTCATCTTTTTGGATCCTTGGACTGGATAAATGATGCTCTAAAAGGGTCTGGATGTGCTGGGAAGCATTTTAAAGCCTTCTTTGGTGGAAGCAGAGCTTTGTTTTTTAAGGCTGCAGAACTGAACACAATGCTATTAACTCTGTTCACCTTTTCCTACCCCAGGTCCATCCAAAGCAAGAATGCACATCTGTGAGGTTGTTGGGTCCGAGTGAAACCTATCACACAGTTTGAATGGGTCATGCTGTACTGGCAATCAGTGAATCATGCCAGCATTTCTGTCAATAATCATAATGACAAATAACAATAAAAGTAAAGAGAAGTAATAAAATAATGTACATGGTATGATATTTGTGGTATTTTTCATAATTTTCATTAAGAAAGTTAATGGTACTGTTAATAATAGTTACTTATTGATAGATAATTTTATATGCAAAAAACATTTACAAAACCTATATATCATATAAGAACCCTATGAATTAAGTACATAACACCATTTTACAGATAAGGACATGAAACTTAAAGAGTTAAGTCACTTGATCAAGATCACACTGCTTATAGGAGGTGGAGCTTGGATTTGAACTCAAGTTCTTCAGACTTCCAACCACTGTTATATTATATCCCATTCATTATGTTATATTCCTTCTCATTCACCATTCATTTGTTGTATAGTCATCCAACATACATTTATTGTATGTCTACAAATGCCTGGTCCTACAGTGGGTGCTAGAATGGAGTGTGAAGGTAAATGGTCCAGAGAGGGGATAGGGTGGCTTTATAATGAAGTATCATAGTACAATGTGATGAGTCCTGAAATGGGGGTGTGAACAAAATGCAGGGGTAAACATGCAGTAAAGAGAAGGGAGTTACTTCTGGACTTTCACTATCAAAGTTCGATGAGACAGTACCTAACTTCTGCCTCTTAAAAACTTAGTCACTTGTTCGTCTTTATGAACTCAACGGAAGACATCTCATTATTACAAGTCACCATGCATTAGCTAAATGGTTAGCCTTCTGGCTTGATTATCATATTACTTGAAATGTCATTTTGCCCTTTCCATTAGTTTATTTTAAAAACTGGACAAAGATGATGATGATAAGACACGATGTGCTAGGCACTGTGTTAAGCACTTTCTGTATATTTAAGCCTCACAATATTGCTGAGCAGATGAGGTATCTGAAGCTTACAGAAACTGTCTACCTTACAAAGAAATATAATTTTATTTATTTATTTATTTAAAGTCTTATAAGTATAAAAGGTTTTTTTCAAATTTTATTTTATTTTTTTATACTGCAGGTTCTTATTAGTTATCTATTTTATACATATTAGTGCATATATGTCAACCTCAATCTCTCAATTCATCCCACCACCACCACCCCACCCCATGCTTCTCCCCTTGGTGTCCATACGTTTGTCCTCTACATCTGTGTCTCTATTTCTGCCTTGCAAACCGGTCATCTGTGCCATTTTTCTAGATTCCACATATATGCGTTAATATACGATATTTGTTTTTCTCTTTCTGACTTACTTCACTCTGTATGACGGTCTCTAGATCCATCCACGTCTCTACAAATGACCCAATTTCACTCCTTTTTATGGCTGAGTAATATTCCATTTTATATATGTACCACATCTTCTTTATCCATTCATCTGTCCATGGGCATTTAGGTTGCTTCCATGAACTGGCTATTGTAAATAGTGCTGCAATGAACATTGGTGTGCATGTGTCTTTTTGAACTATGGTTTTCTCTGAGTATATGCCCAGTAGTGGGGTCGCTGGGTCATATAGTAGTTCTTTATTTTTTTTTTTTAACATCTTTATTGGGGTATAATTGATCAGTCATACATAAACATATGTTCCCATATGTCTTCCCTCTTGCATCTCCCCCCCTCCCCCCCTCCCTATCCCACCCCTCCAGGCTGTCACAAAGCACCGAGCCAATATCCCTGTGCCATGCGGCTGCTTCCCACTAGCTATCTACCTTACTACGTTTGTTAGTGTGTATATGCCCATGACTCTCTCTCGCCCTGTCACAGCTCACTCTTCCCCCTCCCCATAACCTCAAGTCCGTTCTCTAGGAGGTCTGCGTCTTTATTCCTGCTTTACCCCTAGGTTCTTCATGACATTTTTTTTCTTAAATTCCATATATATGTGTTAGCATACGGTATTTGTCTTTTTCTTTCTGACTTACTTCACTCTGTATGACAGACTCTAGGTCTATCCACCTCATTACAAATAGCTCAATTTCGTTTCTTTTTATGGCTGAGTAATATTCCATTGTATATATGTGCCACATCTTCTTTATCCATTCATCCAATGATGGGCACTTAGGTTGTTTCCATCTCCGGGCTATTGTAAATAGAGCTGCAATGAACATTTTGGTACATGACTCTTTTTGAATTTTGGTTTTCTCAGGGTATATGCCCAGTAGTGGGATTGCTGGGTCATATGGTAGTTCTATTTTTAGTTTTTTAAGGAAACTCCATACTGTTCTCCATAGTGGCTGTATCAATTTACATTCAGATCAATACTGCAAGAGGGTTCCCTTTTCTCCACACCCTCTCCAGAATTTGTTGTTTGTAGATTTTCTGATGATGCCTATTCTAACCAGGATGAGGTAATACCTCACTGTAGTTGTGATTTGCATTTCTCTAATAATTAGTGATGTTGAGCAGCTTTTCATATGCCTCTTGGCCATCTGTGTGTCTTTGGAGAAATGTCTATTTAGGTCTTCTGCCCATTTTTTGATTGGGTTGTTTTCTTAATACTGAGCTGCATGAGTTGTTTGTATATTTTGGAGATTAATCCTTTGTCCATTGATTGGTTTGCAAATATCTCACATTCTGAGGGTTGTCTTATTGTTTTGTTTATAGTTTCCTTTGCTGTGCAAAAGTTTTTAAGTTTCATTAGGTCCCATTTGTTTATTTTTGTTTTTATTTCCATTACTCTAGGAGGTGGGTCAAAAAAGATCTTGGTGTGATTTATGTCAAAGAGTGTTCTTCCTATGTTTTCCTCTAAGAGTTTTATAATGTCTGGTCTTACATTTAGGTCTTTAATCCATTTTGAGTTTATTTTTGTGTATGGTGTTAGGAAGTATTCTGATTTCATTCTTTTACATTTAGCTGTCCAGTTTTCCCAGCACCATTTAATGAAGAGGCTTTCTTTTCTCCATTGTATATCCCTGCCTCCTTTGTCATAGGTTGGTTGACTATAGGTGCATGGGTTTATCTCTGCGCTTTCTATCCTGTTCCATTGATCTATATTTCTGTTTTTGTGCCAGTACCATATTGTCTTGATTACTGTAGCTTTGTAATATAGTCTGAAGTCAGGGAGTCTGATACCTCCAGCTCCATTTTTTCCCCTCAAGATTGCTTTGTATATGTGGGGTCTTTTGTGTCTCCCTACAAATTTTAAGATTTTTTGTTCTAGTTCTGTAAAAAATGCCATTGGTAATTTGATAGGGGTTGCATTGAATCTGTAGATTGCTTTGGGTAGTATAGTCATTTTCACAATATTGATTCTTCCAATCCAAGAACATGGTTTTTCTCTCCAACTGTTTGTGTCATCTTTGATTTCTTTCATCAGTGTCTTATAGTTTTCTGAGTACAGGTCTTTAACCTCCTCAGGTAGGTTTATTCCTAGGTATTTTATTCTTCTTGTTACAGTGGTGAATGGGATTGTTTCCTTAATTTCTCTTTCTGATTTTTAATTGCTAGTGTATAGGAATGCAAGAGATTTCTGTGCATTAATTTTGTATCCTGCAACTTTACCAAATTCATTGATTAGCTCTAGGAGTTTTCTGGTGGCATCTTTAGGATTATTTATGTATAGTATCATGTCATCTGCAAACAGTGACAGTTTTACTTCTTCTTTTCTGATTTGGATTCCTTTTATTTCTTTTTCTTCTCTGATTGCAGTGGCTAGGACTTCAAAAACTATGTTGAATAACAGTGGCGATAGTAGACATCCTTGTCTTGTTCCTGATCTGAGGAAATGCTTTGATTTTCACCACTGAGAATGATGTTTGCTGTGGTTTTGTCATACATGGCCTTTATTGTGTTGAGGTAAGTTCCCTCTATGCCCACTTTCTGGAGAGTTATTTTATCATAAATTGGTATTGAATTTTGCCAAAAGCTTTTTCTGCATCTATTGAGATGATCATATGGTTTTTGTTCTTCAATTTGTTAATATGGTGTATCAAATTGATTGATTTGTGTGCACTGAAGAATCCTGGCATCCCTGGGATAAATCCCACTTGATCATGGTGTATGATCCTTTTAATGTGTTGTTGGATTCTGTTTGCTAGTATTTTGTTGAGGATTTTTGCATCTATATTCATCAGTGATATTGGTCTATAATATTCTTTTTTTGTAGTATCTTTGTCTGGTTTTGGTATCAGGGTGATGGTGGCCTTATAGAATGAGTTTGGGAGTATTCCTTCCTCTGTAATTTTTTGGAAGAGTTTGAGAAAGATGGGTGTTAACTCTTCTCTAAATGTTTCATAGAATTCACCTGTGAAGCCATGTGGTCCTGGACTTTTGTTTGTTGGAAGATTTTTTTTTTTTTTTTGCGGTACACGGGCCTCTCACTGTTGTGGCCTCTCCCGTTGCGGAGCACAGGCTCCGGACGCGCAGGCTCAGCGGCCATGGCTCACAGGCCCAGCCTCTCCGCGGCATGTGGGATCTTCCTGGACTAGGGTACGAACCCGTGTCCCCTGCATCGGCAGGCGGACTCTCAACCACTGCGCCACCAGGGAAGCCCTGTTGGAAGATTTCTAATCACAATTTCAATTTCATTACTTGTGATTGGTCTGCTCATATTTTCTATTTCTTCATGGTTCAGTCTTGGAAGGTTATACCTTTCTAAGAATTTTTCCATTTCTTCCACGTTGTCCATTTTATTGGCATAACGCTGCTTGTAGTAGTCTCTTATGATGCTTTGTATGTCTGTGGTGTCCGTTGTAGCTTGTCATTTTTCATTTCTAATTTTATTGATTTGAGGCCTCTCCCTCTTTTTCTTTTTCTTTTTTTTTGCAATACGCGGGCCTCTCACTGTTGTGGCCTTTCCCGTTGCGGAGCACAGGCTCCGGACGTGCAGGCTCAGCGGCCATGGCTCACAGGCCTAGCTGCTCCGCGTCATGTGGGATCTTCCTGGACCGGGGCATGAACCCGTGTCCCCTTCATCGGCAGGCGGACTTTCAACCACTGTGCCACCAGGGAAGCCCCCCTCTTTTTCTTAATGAGTCTGGCTAAATGTTTATCAATTTTGTTTATCCTCTCAAAGAACCAGCTTTTAGTTTTTTTGATGTTTGCTATTGTTTTCTTTGTTTGTATTTCATTTATTTCTGCTCTGATCTTTATGATTTCTTTCCTTCTACTAACATTGGGTTTTGTTTGTTCTTCTTTCTCTAGTTTCTTTACGTGTAAGGTTAGATTCTTTATTTGAGATTTTTCTTGTTTCTTGAGGTCGGATTTTATTGCTATAAAATTCCCTCTTAGAACTGCTTTTCTGCATCCTATAGGCTTTGGATCACCGTGTTTTCATTGTCACTTGTTCCCTAGGTTTTTTTGATTTCCTCTTTCATTTTTTCAGTGATCTTTTGGTTATTTAGTAACGTATTGTTTAGCCTCCATGTGTTTCTGCTTTTTACATTTTTTTCCCTGTAATTGATTTCTAATCTCATTGTGGTCAGAAAAGATGCTTGATGCGATTTCAATTTTCTTAAATTTACTGAAGCTTGATTTGTGACCCAAGATATGATCTATCCTGAAAAATGTTCCATGTGCACTTGAGAAGAAAGTGTAATCTGCTGTTTTTGGATGGAATGTCCTATAAATATCAATTAAATCTATCTGGTCTATTGTGTTATTTAAAGCTTGTGTTGCCTTATTAATTTTCTCTCTGGATGATCTGTCCACTGGTGTAAGTGAGGTGTTAAATTCCCCCACTATTATTGTGTTACTGTCGATTTCCTCTTTTATAGCTGTTAGCAGTTGCCTTATGTATTGAGGTGCTCCTATGTTGGGTACATATATATTTCTAATGTTATATCTTCTTCTTGGATTGATCCCTTGATAATTATGTAGTGTCCTTCCTTGTCTCTTGTAATATTCTTTACATTAAAGTCCATTTTATCTGTTATGAGTATTGCTACTCCAGCTTTCTTTTGATTTCCATTTGCATGGAATTTCTTTTTCTATCCCCTCACTGTCAGTCTGTAAGTGTCCCTAGGTCTGAAGTGGGTCTCTTGTAGACAGCATATATATGGGTCTTGCTTTTGTATCCATTCAGTGAACCCGTGTCTTTTGGTTGGAGCATTTAATCCATTCACTTTTAAGGTAATTATCGGTATGTATGTTCCTATTAAGATTTTCTTAATTGTTTTGGGTTTGTTTTTGTAGGTCCTTTTCTCTTCTTGTTTCCCACTTAGAGAAGTTTCTTTAGTATTTGTTGTAGAGCTGGTTTGGTGGTGCTGAATTCCCTTAGCTTTTACTTGTCTGTAAAGCTTTTGACTTCTCCGTAGAATATGAATGAGATCCTTGCTGGGTAGAGTAATCTTGGTTGTAGGTTCTTCCCTTTCATCACTTTAAATATATTGTGCCACTCCCTCCTGGATTGTAGAGTTTCTGCTGAGAAATCAGCTGTTAACCTTATGGGAGTTCCCTTGTATGTTGTCATTTTTCCCTTGTTGGTTTTAATAATTTTTCTTTGTCTTTAATTTTTTGTCAATTTGATTACTATGTGTCTTGGTGTGTTTCTCTTGGGTTTATCCTGCCTGGGACTCTCTGTACTTCCTGGACTTGGGTGGCTATTTCCTTTCCCATGTTAGGGAAGTTTTTGACTATAATCTCTTCAAATATCTTCTTGACTCTTATCTCTCTCTTCTCCTTCTAGGACCTCTATAATGTGAATGTTGGTGTGTTTAATGTTGTCCCAGAGGTCTCCTAGGCTTCATTTGTTTTCATTCTTTGTTCTTTATTCTGTTCTGCAGCAGTGAATTCCACCATTCTGTCTTCCAGGTCACTTATGCATTCTCCTGCCTCAGTTATTCTGCTATAGATTCCTACTAGTGTATTTTTAATTTCAATTATTGTATTGTTCATCTCTGTTTGTTCTTTAATTCTTCTAGGTATTTGTTCTTTAATTCTTCTAGGTCATTGTTAAACATTTCTTGCATCTTCTCGATCTTTGCCTCCATTTTCTTCCCAAGGTCCTGGCTCATCTTCACTATCATTATTCTGATTTCTTTTTCTGGAAGTTTGCCTATCTCCATTTCATTTAATTGTTTTTCTGGGGTTTTATCTTGTTCCTTCGTCTGGTACATAGCCCTCTGCCTTTTCATCTTGTCTATCTTTCTGTGAATGTGGTTTTCGTTCCACAGGCTGCAGGACTGTAGTTATTCTTGCTTCTGCTGTCTGACCTCTGATGGATGAAGCTATCTAAGAGTCTTGTGCGAGCTTCCTGATGGGAGACACTGGTGGTGTGTAGAGCTGGGTGTTGCTCTGGTGGGCAGAGCTCAATAAAACTTTAATCTGCTTGTCTGCTGATGGGTGGGGCTGAGTTCCCTCCCTGTTGGTTGTTTGGCCTGAGATGACCCAACACTGGAGGCTACAGGCTCTTTGGTGGGGCTAATGGTGACTCCAGGAGAGCTCATGCCAAGGAATACTACCAAGAACTACTGCTGCCAGTGTCCCTGTCCCTATGGTGAGCCACAGCCACTCCCCACCTCTGCAAGAGACCCTCCAACACTAGTAGGTAGGTCTGGTTCAGTCTCCTGTGGGGTCACTGCTCCTTCCCCCGGGTCTTGATATGCACACTATTTTGTGTGAGCCCTCTAAGAGTGGAGTCTCTGTTTTCCCCAGTCCTGTAGAAGTTCTACAGTCAAATTCTGCTAGGCTTCAAAGTCTGATTTTCTGGGAATCCCTCCTCCCATTGCTGGACCCCCAGGTTTGGAAACCTGACATGGGGCTCAGAACCTTCACTCCAGTGGGTGGACTTCTGTGGTATAATTGTTCTCCAGTTTGTAAGTCACCCAGCCAGTGGTTATGGGATTTGATTTTATGTGATTGCGCCCCTCCTACCGTCTCATCATGGCTTCTCCTTTGTCTTTGGATGTGGAGTATCTTTTTTCGTGAGTTCCAGTGTCTTCCTGTCGATGACTGTTCAGCAGTTAGTTGTGATTCTGGCACTCTCGCAAAAGGAAGTGAGCGCACATCTTTCTACTCTGCCACCTTGAACCAATCTCCCCATCTTGAACCAATCTCCTATAATTTTAAATTAGCCAAAAGAGAGCCAAGATTCTATTATCTGGAAGTGAAGATGCCAAAATACTGAGAAGCTCTGAGACTGTCAGGTGTCACCAGCAGAATTAGAGATATACACTTGCCTCTCAGGACTGTACTCCAATTGAACATTCAAGGAGATCACCTCTCAGTCCAAGCAAAGACTTAAATGGTAGAGAATGAAATCTTAGAATCACAAGACTGGAAGTGAACTCAGAATGTCCCCTAACCTAAAGAGTGACATCAGCAAGGTGGCAGAGTTGGAAGCCTTGGATCCTCCTTTCTCCCACAAATACAACAATTCATGGACAAATTCTCTGCATGAGAAACCTAGAAATTGGTTGAAAGTCTTCTGCACCCTGGGTGAACATTAACAGACTTACAGAATTCAGTGGGGAGATTCAGCACAACCTCCCACCAGAGTCCCTGCCCCGAGTGTTTCACCATATAATCAGGAAGACTCCCTAGCTTCCATCTTCTCCCAGGGTTGGGTGGAGGGAAGGAATTGGTTTGCACGTCCAACTTGTCTGGGACTGCCCAAGGAACTGGTATATTCCTTGCCAGTCTTGGATTTCTGATGGGTCCTGCAGAGTCTAGCCACCTGGGGGAGAACTGAGATGGAGGTATGGACTGGTAGAAGCCATATCTCTCCTCTTGCTCAGTACAGAGTGAGCAGAAAAAAATGACAGCTGCCTACTTTTCCCTGAGGAGGGAAAGAGTTGGTAGAGGTCCCCAGAATCTCTAGTCATACTGAATCATGGGCGTCTTCTCCTGCATAAGGCCAGTCCATGAAGACTGCCTTGTCTAATGTACAGACACCAACACAGAGAGTCAAGGAAAATGAAGAATCAGGCAAAGATGTTCCAAACAAAGGAACAAAATGCAGCTCCAGAAACTGACTATAATGAAAGAGAATTACATGATTTACCTGATACAGAATTCAAAATAACTCTCATAAAGATGCTCACTGAGGTCAAGGGAACAATGCATGAACAAAGTGAGAATTTCAATGAAGAGAATTTTAATGAAGAGATAGAAAATGTAAAAAATTACCAGACAGAAATCATGGAGCTGAAGAACACAATAATTGAACCAAAAAATTCACTAGAGGAATTCAGCAGCAGACTAGATCAAACAGAAGGGGTCAGCATACCCAAAGACAGATCATTGGAAATAATTCAGTCAGAGGAGCAAAAAGAAAAAGGAAGGAAAAAAAGTGAAGCTAGCCTACAAGATTATCAGATACTACAAAGCTCCAAATAAGCATTATGCGAGTCCCATAAGGAGAAGAGAGAGAGAAAGGACCAGAAAGCTTATTCAAAGAAATAATGGCCAATAACTTCCTAGATCTGGTGAAGAAAATGGACATCCAGATCCAAGAAGCCCAAGAGAAACAATGTAAGATGAACTCAAGGAAATCCACACTGAGACACATTACAATCAAATTGCCTAAAGTTAAGGAGAGGATTTTGAAAGCATCAAGAGAAAACTGACTGTCATACACATGGGAAATCCCGAAAACTATCAGCAACTTTTTCAGCAGAAATCTTGCAGGTTGGAAGGAAATAGAATAATATATTTAAAGTGCTGAAAGAAAAAAAAAAGTTAACCAGTAATACTATCCCCAGCAAAATGTTCCTTCAAAAATGAAGGTGAGATAAAGGCTTCCGAGATTATCAAAAGCTGAGGGGGTTCATCACCACTGGACCTGTGTTACAAGAAATGCTGAAAGGAGTTCTTCAACTTAAAAGGATGTTTGTTGACAGCAACATGATAGCATAAGAAAGTATGAATTCACTGGTAAAGATAAACATATAGACAAATCAGAATACTGTATTACTGCAATGTGGTGGGTAAATCACTTTTAAGTCTAGGATAAAAGTTAAAAAACAAAAATATTAAAAGTATAACTAAAAAAGAGGTTAAAAGATATACAATATGAATATATGTAAACTGTAACAACAATAACATTAAGTATGGGGGGAGAGAAGTTAATGTGTACACTTTTTGTATGCAATTAAACTTAAGTTTTTATCAGCTTAAAATAGACTGTTATAAGATATTTTATGTAAGCCTCCCTCCAACAAAAATACCTATAGAAGTTATACAAAAGAAAAAAAATACGGGAATCAAAGTATATCAGTACAAAAAAAAATCAACAAAATACAAAGGAAGATAGCAAGAGAGGAAAAAACAGAAAAAAAGACCTTCAGGCCTAACAAAGAACAATTAACAAAATGGCAATAGTAAATTCTTCCCTAATTAATTACTGTAAGTATAAATTGACTCAATTTGCCAATCAAAAGACATACAGTGGCTGAACAAAAGAAAAAAAAGACTCAACTATACATTGTCTACAAGAAACTCACATTAGATTTAAGGACATACGTAGGTTGAAAGTGAAGGGATGGAAAAAGATATTCCATGCAAATGGTAACCAAAAGACAGCAGAGGCAGCTATACCTATTTCAGACAAAACAGACTTTAAGTCAAAAACTGTCACAAGGGACAAAGAAGGACATTATATAATGATAAAAGGGTCAATCAACCAAGGTAACAATTATATATGCTTTCAACATCAGAGCACCTAAATATACAATGCAAAGATTGACAGAACTAAAGGGAGCAATACAATCATAGGAGAATTTAATACCCTACTTTCAGTAATGGATAGAACAGCCAGACAGAGCCAACAGGGATAGAGAGGACCTGAACAACACTATAGACCAAATGAACCTAAAAGATATACAGAACAGTCCACCCCAAAGCATCAGATTACATATTCTTCTCAAGCACACATTGATTTTTCTCTGGGATAGATCACATTTAGGTCACAAAACAAGTCTTAAGTTTAAGATGACTGAAATCATTCCAAGTATCTTTCTAAACTACAATTGAATTAAACTAGAAATTAATAGCAGAAGGAAAATGGAAAAATTCACAAATATGTGGAAATTAAACAACACACTCTTGAATTACCATTGAGTCAAAGAAGAAATAAAAAAGAAAATTAGAAAATACCTCAACACATATACACTAATATGTATAAAATGGATAACTAGTAAGGACCTGCTGTATAAAAAATAAATAAGTAAAAAAAAAAAAAGAAAATAACTCAAGCGAAAGGAAAAGAAAACACAACATACCCAAACTTATGGGATGCAGCACAAGGAGTACTAAGAGGGAGGTTCATAGTGATAAACACCTATACTAAAAAGAAGAAAGATCTGAAATAAACAATTTAACTTTACAGCTCAAGGAGCTAGAAAAAGAAGAGCAAACTAAGCCCAAAGTTAGCAGGAGGAAGGAAATACTAAGATTAGAGCAGAAATAAATAAAATAGAGACGAGAAAAACAATGGAAAAAAACCAAAACTGAGTGGGGTTTTTAAAAAGATAAAACTGACAAACCCTTAGCAAGACTCATTAAGAAAAAAAAGAGAGAAGACTCAAAGTCAGAAATGAAAGAAGAGACATTATAACTGACATTATAACTGATGCCACTAAACTAAAAAGGATCATAAGGGGCTATTTTGAACAATTATGTACAAACGCACTGGATAATCTAGAAGAAAAGGATAAATTCCTAGAAATAACCTACCAAGACTAAATCCAAAGAAATAGAAAGTGTCAACAGACCTATAACTAGTATGGAGATTAAATCAAAAATCAAAAACCTCCCAACAAAGGAAAGCCCAGGACCAGATAGTTTCACTGGTGAATTCTACCAAATATTTAAAGAAGAATTAACACCAATGCTTCTTAAATTCTTACAAAAAATT
This sequence comes from Aethalodelphis obliquidens, assembly GCF_003676395.1. Classification (NCBI taxonomy): domain Eukaryota; kingdom Metazoa; phylum Chordata; class Mammalia; order Artiodactyla; family Delphinidae; genus Aethalodelphis; species Aethalodelphis obliquidens. Next base: position 13,012,121 of record NW_020837954.1, read on the forward strand.
GAAGATGAGAGAACACATCCAACTCGTTTTATGAGGCCAGCATTACCTTGATACCAAAGCCTGACAAAGACACCCCAGGAAAAGAAGACTACAGGAAAAGATCCCTGATGAATATGGATGTAAAATTTCTCAAAAAATTCTAGCAAATCAAATCCAACAGCACATTAAAAAGATCATAAATTATGACAAAGTGGGATTTATCCCTGGGATAAAAGGATGGTTCGACATATGACAATTAATGTGTTAGAGCACATTAAGAGAATGAAGGATAAAAAGAAAAATCACATGAATATCTCAATATTTGTAGAAAATGCATTTGACAAAATTCAACATGTTTTCATGATAAACACTCAGAAAGAAACTACCTCAACAAAATAAAGTCCATATAAGAAAACATACTCCACAGCTAACATACTCACTGGTGAAAAACTGAAAGCTTTTTCATGAATATCTAACAAACAAGTAACAAATAACTTGTCAAAGATGCCTACTCTCACCATAATAACATAGTAAGAGGAGTCCTAGTCAGAGCAATTATGCAAGAAAAAAAAATAAAAGGCAACAAAGTCAGAAGAAATAGCACCTCAATACATAAGGCAAATGCTAACAGCCATAAAAGGGGAAATCGACAGTAACACAATTATAGTAGGAGACTTTAACACCCCACTTTCACCAAAAGAAAGATCTTCCAAAATGAAAATAAATAGGGAAACACAAGTTTTAAATGATATATTAAACAAGATGGACTTAATTGATATTTATAGGACATTCCACCCAAAAAAAACAGAATACACTTTCTTCTCAAGTGCACATGGAACATTCTCCAGGATACATCATATCTTGGGTCACAAATCAAGCCTTGGTAAATTTAAGAAAATTAAAATCATATCAAGTATCTTTTCCGAACACATGCTATCAGAGTAGATGTCAATTACAGGAAAAAATCTGTAAAAAATGCTAACACGTGGAGGCTAAATAATACACTACTTTATAACCAAGAAATCACTGAAGAAATCAAAGAAATAAAAAAATAACTAGAAACAAATGACAATGAAAACATGCTGAACCCAAACCTATGGGATGCAGCAAAGGCAGTTCTGAGAGGGAAGTTTATTATTGTTTACCTCACGAAACAAGAAACATCTCAAATAAACAACATAACCTTACACCTAAAACAATTAGAGAAAGAAGACAAAACCCCCCACAAAGTTAGCAGAAGGAAAGAAATAAAAAAGATCAGATCGGAAACAAGTGAAAAAGAAATGAAGAAAACAATAGCAAAGATGAATAAAACTAAAAGTTGGCTCTTTGAGAAGATAAACAAAATTGATAAACCATTAGCCAGACTCATCAAGAAAAACAGGGAGAAGACTCAAATTAATACAATTAGAAATGAAAAAGGAGAAATAACAACTGACACTGCAGAAATACAAAGGATCATGAGACATTACTACAAGCAACTATATGCCAATAAAATGGACAACCTGGAAGAAATAGACAAATTCTTAGAAAAGCACAACCTTCAGAGACTGAAGCAGGAAGAAATAGGAAATATAAACAGACCAATCACAAGACCTGAAATTGAGACTGTGATTAAAAATCTTTCAACAAACGAAAGCCCAGGACCAGATGGCTTCACAGGCGAATTCTATCAAACATTCAGAGAAGAGCTAACACCTATCCTTCTCAAACTCTTCCAAAATATAGCAGAGGGAGGAACACTCCCAAACTCATTCTACGAGGCCCCCATCATCCTGATACCAAAACCAGACAAATATGTCACAAAGAAAGAAAACTACAGGCCAATATCACTGATGAACATAGATGCAAAAATCCTCAACAAAATACTAGCAAACAGAATCCAACAGCACATTAAAAGGATCATACACCATGATCAAGTGGGGTTTATTCCAGGAATGCAAGGATTCTTCAATATATGCAAATCAAGCAATGTGATACACCATATTAATAAACTGAAGAATAAAAACCATATGATCATCTCAATAGATGCAGAAAAAGCTTTCAACAAAATTCAACACCCATTTATGATAAAAACTCTCCAGAAAGAGGAATAGAGGGAACTTACCTCAACATAATAAAGGCCATATATGACAAACCCACAGCCAACATTGTCCTCAATGGTGAAAAATTGCAACCATTTCCACTAAGATCAGGAAAAAGACAAGGTTTTCCACTCTCACCACTATTATTCAACATACGAATGGAAGTTTTAGCCACAGCAATCAGAGAAGAAAAAGAAATAAAAGGAATCAAAATCAGTAAAGAAGATGTAAAGGTGTCACTGTTTGCAGATGACATGATACTATACATAGAGAATCCTAAAGATGCTACCAGTAAACTACTAGAGCTAGTTAATGAATTTGGTAAAGTAGCAAGATACAAAATTAATGCACAGAGGTCTCTTGCATACCTATACACTAATGATGAAAAATCTGAAAGAGAAAGTAAGGAAACACACCCATTTACCACTGCAACAAAAAGAATAAAATACCTAGGAATAAACCTACCTAAGGATACAAAAGACCTCCATGCAGAAAACTATAAGAAAATGATGAAAGAAATTAAAGATGATACCAACAGATGGAGAGATATAACATGTTCTTGGACTGGAAGAATCAACATTGTGCAAATGACTATACCACCCAAAGCAATCTACAGATTCAACGCAATCCCTATCAAACTACCAATGGCATTTTTCACAGAACTAGAACAAAAAAATTCACAATTTGTATAGAAACACAAAACACCCCGAATAGCCAAAGCAATCTTAAGAAAGAAAGATGGAGCTGGAGGAATCAGGCTCCCTAACTTCAGACTATACTACAAAGCTACAGTAATGAAGGCAGTATGGTAGTGGTACAAAAACAGAAATATAGATCAATGGAACAGGACAGAAAGCCCAGAGATAAACCCACGCTCATATGGTTACCTTATTTTTGATAAAGGAGGCAAGAATATACAATGGAGAAAAGACAGCCTCTTCAATAAGTGATGCTGGACAGCTATATGTAAAGAATGAAATTAGAACACTCCCTAACACCATACACAAAAATAAACTCAAAATGGATTAAAGACCTCAATGTAAGGCTAGACACTATAAAACTCTTAGAGGAAAACATAGGCAGAACTCTCTATGACATAAATCACAGCAAAATCCTTTTTGACCCACCACCTACAGAAATGGAAATAAAAACAAAAATAAACAAATGGGACCTAATGAAACTTAAAGGCTTTTGCACAGCAAAGGAAACTTTAAATAAGATGAAGTCAGCCCTCAGAATGGGAGAAAATATTTGGAAATGAATCAACTGACAAAGGACTAATCTCCAAAATTTACAAGCAGCTCATGCAACTCAATATCAAAAAAACAAACAACTCAATCCAAAAATGGGCAGACCACCTAAATAGACATTTCTCCAAAGAAGATATACAGATTGCCAACAAACACATGAAAGAATGCTCAACATCATTAATCATTAGAGAAATGCAAATCAAAACTACAATGAGATATCATTTCACTCTGGTCAGAATGGCCATCATCAAAAAATTCTACAAACAATAAATGCTGGAGAGGGTGTGGAGAAAAGGGAAGCCTCTTGCACTGCTGGGGGAATGTAAATTGATACAGCCACTATGGAGAACAGTATGGAGTTTCCTTAAAAAACTAAAAATAGAACTACCATACGACCCATCAATCCCACTACTGGGCATATACCCTAAGAAAACCATAATTCAAAAAGAGTCACGTACCAAAATGTTCACTGCAGCACTATTTACAATAGCCAGGACATGGAAGCAACGTAAGTGTCCATCAACAGATGAATAGATAAAGAAGATGTGGCACATATATACAATGGAATATTAGCCATAAAAAGAAACGAAATGGAGTTATTTGTAGTGAGGTGGATGGACCTAGAGTCTGTCATACAGAGGGAAGTAAGTCAGAAAGAGAAAAACAAATACTGTATGCTAACACATATGTATGGAATCTGAAAAAAAGAAAAAAAAAAGGTCATGAAGAAACTAGGGGCAAGACAGGAATAAAGACACAGACCTACTATAGAATGTACTTGAGGATATTGGGAGGAGGAAGGGTAACCTGTGACAAAGTGAGAGAGTGGCATGGACATATATACACTACAAAACATAAAATAGATAGCTAGTGGGAAGCAGCCGCATAGCACAGGGAGATCAGCTCGGTGCGTTGTGAGCACCTAGTGGGTTCGGATAGGGAGGGTGTGAGGGAGATGCAAGAGAGAAGAGATGTGGGAACATATGTATATGTATAACTGATTCACTTTGTTATAAAGCAGAAACTAACACACCATTGTAAAGCAATTATACTCCAATTAAGATGTTAAAAAATATTTTTAAAAAGGCTAAAAAAAAAAAAACCCCAAAACTACAATGAGGTATCACCTCACAGCAGTCAGAATGGTCATCATCAAAAAATCTACAAACAATAAATGCTGGGGTGGGTGTGGAGAAAAGAGAACCCTTTTGCACCATTCGTGGGAATGTAAATTGATACAGCCACTATGGAGAACAGTACGGAAGTTCCTCAAAAAACTAAAAATAGAACTACCATATGACCCAGCAATCCCACTACTGGGCATATACCCTGAGAAAAGCATAATTCAAAAAGAGTCATGTACCACAAAGTTCATTACAGCTCTATTTATAATACCTAGGAAATGGAAGCAACCTAAGTGTCCATTGACAGATGAATGGATAAAGAATATGTAGCACATATATATAATGGAATATTACTCAGCCATAAAAAAGAAATGAAATTGAGTTATTTGTAGTGATTGGATGGACCTAGCGACTGTCACAGAGAGTGAAGTAAGTCAGAAAGAGAAATACAAATACTGTATGCTAACACATATATATGGAATCTAAGAAAGAAAAAAAAATGGTTCTGAAGAACCTAGGGGCAGGACAAGAATAAAGACACAGACGTAGAGAATGGACTTGAGGACATGGGGAGGGGGAAGGGTAAGCTGGGACAAAGTGAGAGAGTGGCATGGACTTATATATACTACCAAATGTAAAATAGATAGCTAGTGGGAAGCAGCCTCATTGCACAGGGAGATCAGCTTGGTGCTTTGTGACCACCTAGAGGGGTGGGATAGGGAGGGTGGGAGGGAGATGCAAGAGGGAGGATATATGGGGATATATGTATAGCTGATTCACTTTGTTATAAAGCAGAAACTAACACACCAGTGTAAAGCAATGATACTCCAATAAATATATTTTTTAAAAAAGTCAGAAGAAATAAAATTGTCCCTGTTACATATGACATGGTCTTATATGTAGAAAAACCTAAAGACTCCATACCAAACCATTTAGAACTAATAAATTACTTTAGTAAAGCTGCTGGGTACAAAATCATCATATGAAAATCACTCGTGTTTCTACACAGTAACAGTGAACTATCTGAAAAGGAAATTAGGAGAACAATCCCATTTACAATAGCACCAACAAAAATAAAAATACTTAGTAATAAACTGAACTAAGGAGGTGAAAGACTTGTATACTGAAAACTCCAAAACACCAGTGAAAAAATTTTAAAAGAGAAGCAAACACAAAGACATCCCATGTTCATGTATTGGAAGACTTAGTATTGTTGAAATTTCCATACTACCCCAAATGATCTTCAGATTCAATGCAATCCTTGTAAAAATTTCAATAACATTTTTTATAGAAATTTAAAAAATATATAATTCATATGGAATCACAAAAGACCACAAGTAGCCAAATTAACCCTGAGAAAGATGAATAAAGTTGGAGGCATTACACTTCCTGATTTCAAAATATATTGCAAAATATATTACAAAGCTACAGTAATTAAAACAGTATGGTACTGACATAAAGCCAGACATACAGACCAATGGAACAGAATAGTAAGCCCAGAAATAAATCCAAGCATATATGGTCAACCAATCTTCAACAAAGGTACGAAAAACACACACTTGGGAAAGGACAGTCTTCAACAAATAGTGCTGGGAAAACTAGGTATCCACTTCCAAAGGAATGAAAATTAACCCTTATACCATACACAAAAATCAACTCAAAATGGATTTAAGACTTAAAATAATACCTGAAACCATAAACCTCCTAGAAGAAAACATATGGGAAAAGTTTTATGTTATTGGTCTTAGCATTGATTTCATGGATATGACACCAAAAGCACAGGCAATAAAAATGAAAGTAAACATGTGGGACTATGTCAAACTAAAAACTTCTGAACAGCAAAGGAAACAAAAGTGTAAAAAGGAAACTTATGGAGTGGGAGAAAGTATTTGCAAACCATATATCTGATGAGGAGTTAATATTAAAGTATATAAAGATCTCCTACAATTCAATACCAAGAAAACTAATAAACTGATTTAAAAATGGGCAAAGGACTTGAATAGACATTCTCCAAAGAAGACTTACAAACGGCCAACAGGTATATGAAAAAATGCTCAATGTCATTAATAACCTGGGATGTGTAAATCAAAACCACAGAGAAATATCACTTCGTATCTGTAAGGATGACTATTATTAAAAGAAACAAAAGACAAGTGTTGGCAAGGATGTGGAGAAATTGGAACCCTTGTACACTGTTGATAGGAATGCAAAATGGTGTAGACTTTATGGGAAATAGTATAGAGGTTTCTTAAAGATTAAAAATAGAACTATTATATAATCTAGCAATCCCACTTCTTAGTAGTTCTCCAAAAGCCATGAAACCAGAATCTCAAAGTGATATTAGCACTCCTACATTCATCACAGCACTATTCACAACAGCCAATATATGGAAACAACCTAAATGTACATTGACAGATGAATGGATAAGAAACGTGGTATATACATACAATGGAATACCATTCATCTTTACAAAGAAGGAAATTCTGCAATATGTAACAACATGGATGAACCTTGAGGACACATGTAAAATGAAATAAGCCAGTCACAGAAGGATAAATACTGCATGATTCCACTTATATTGAGGTATATAAAATACTCAAATTCATAGAATCAAAGAGTGGAACAGTGGTTGCCAAGGGTTGGGGGAGGGGGAAATGAGTTACTAATCAACAGGCATAACGATTCAGCTAAGCAAGATGAATAAGCTCTAGAAATCTGATGTACAACACTGTACCTAAGGACAATAATGATGTATTGTGCACTTAAAAATTTGTTGTGTGTAGATCTCATGTTATATGTTTTTACCACAATAAAATAAAAATTAAAAAAATTGATTGGTAAAAAAAAGGTCACCCAGCCTAAGTAAAATATTTTTGGTGGATCACACCTTAATTATGTAAATAGATATTAATGTTGATAAAAAATCTATTCTGTTATTAAACACTTCCAACTAACTTTCATAATTTGCTCAAGCTGTCATCAATCAGGGAACTTCCTTTGTTCCTGACCCACATTCCTCATGCATATGCCTGAACTATTTTACTCCAGTTTTTTGCTCACTTGCAAGGGTAATCAACTGTCACCATTCATCATGATTTAAAAACCATTATTGCAATAATCTTTTCTTCCTCATGCTTAAAAACCACAGTTCCTTTTAGATATTTATTTTGAGTAGTAGTGTGTATTATCTCCCTATCTACAGATGAGTTTTCTTCTTGTCCCCTAAATATTTTCTAATTTTTCTCATAAAATACGGGACTTTAAACTGGAGCTGAGTAGCTTTAAGTGTTAGAGGCTATTACATGAATTGACCTTATATTGCAATAGCAATTCGAAGTCCAACGTTCATAATTTTTAAAATTATTCAATTTTCCTGCAAACATTTTAAGGATGATGTTAGCATTTTCATTTCACAAATAAGAAAACTGAGACAGAGAGACAGGTATAATTTGTCAAAGAGACATGGCTAACTAGTAAGTATCAGAATTGAGATTTAACATCAGGTCTCTTACTAGAACTCTCTGGCTGTTTCTATCACACTGCAGTCTTTGTGTGAGTGCAGAGCTAAAGAGAAGTGTTTACCAGCCCTTCTTTGGGAAGATCAATGAATTTCCCTGACAGGACATATTGTTTATAGACTCTACAGCTTAACAAGAGACACTAATAAGTGATCCTAAAACACTGGCGGCAGTGATGTTCCACAACCTCTAAAAATTCAACAAAAGGCACCGAGTCCTCAGAAGTGGGAACATATGACTTAAAGTAGTTAACAATCAACACACTACATATTTGTAACTAATTTAAGCATCCAATCCAAACGTTATACAGCAGCTAAAGACTGCACCAATAATTTAAAGCAATGGCACTTAAGGAGTTAATATGCAGAGAGGCAAAATATCTTCATCAAAAGAAGCATGTGCCTCCCTTTTTTACCTTCCCTGGCATGGACTTTGATGTCTTGGTTAGTGACTGGCCAGCTGGCTGCTAGCTTGATAAACAGAGAACCTTCGCCCATCGCACAGGCCTTTGTGATTAGGGTCTGGCATCTTTAAGAAGACATTCCACACAGAGGTATGCCAGAAGGAGGGGGCTAAGGAAGATGGGGAAAGCAGGATTTGTTAGCTAGTGAGAGGTAGGGGTGGTGAGGGAGACTGGCCAGGAAGCCTGCTGCTTCTCACAAGGTTAGGCTGAGCAAATTGCAGTGATGGGCTTCTCATTTAAGGGAGCTCAGCATGAATGTATAAAGTCTACTCTTAGAATCTTCCTACCTCATGTCAACCCAAATCACATTTCTTTTGCTGCAATTCACTCATCCTTTAATTCCTCTTGGTACCACACCAAATCTGAGATCCTCTCCGATTTTAGCTTTGAGTCATTTTAACAGAGTTCCTAATGACCCAACTTGAGGTCAGTATATCCTGCTTCCTCAGACAACATTAAAATGAGCACACTGAGATGACTGTTCAGGATTGTTCAATCTCTGTTCAGGATTGGCCTTGGATGATTCTAGAGTGGATTTCATGTTCCTTGTCAAAAATTGCTAAAATGGGGGGCTTCCCTGGTGGTGCATTGGTTGAGAGTCCGCCTGCCGATGTGGGGGACACGGGTTCGTGCCCCGGTCCGGGAAGATCCCACATGCCGCGGAGCGGCTAGGCCCGTGAGCCATGGCCACTGAGCCTGCGCGTCCGGAGCCTATGCTCCGCAACGGGAGAGGCCACAACAGTGAGCGGCCCGCGTATCACACACACACACACAAAATTGCTAAAATGGGTTTGCCATTTGAAGAACTAAAATTATTGTTTAGAAGTGACTAAAAGAGACTGCCATAAAATGCTTCGGATAAGAAAATTAAAGACAATATGGTGGTCGTACAAGGAGTCACATGATTTTCAGGGTATTGCAAAGTATTTCTTTGCAGAACTCTTCTTTTCAGCTCCCTCCCCTGCCCAGCGGGTAAGTAAATTGTTTGATAATGAGAATGTTATGACCATAACAAGGGTGACTAAAAAAGAATCGAACATTTTAACAAATCAATTAATTAGTAGATATATAAACATGTGGTCAAACCAATTTTAATAGGATCTATCACAGTTATTTCCATAATTTTACAAATGGTCAGTTTGGGCTATTAGATGAAATTGCAGAAAACCCAGTCTAGTAATAAATGTCACTCCAAAGCCCAGAGCCTCTTAAAGGAAGGGGCTGCGCCATGTCACATTCATCTTTGTAGGTATACCGGTCCTGACACATCACAGGTGTTTAATAAATGCTGTATCTCTCCTTTATAAAGACATAATACATAAGGAACCAAGGTCTAAGAAGCAAATTGCAAAAGAGGTAAATACACACACTGGTTAAGCACCTGGTGGCAACCACAAGGCAAATAATGCAGCTTAGCATTGCCTTCCCCACAGCTGACCATGCTTGTCATGAAAATGATGTGGTGTGTTGAAATTATAGTTGCCTCCTGGTAACTGAACAAGGAGGCAGCTTGAGGTGAGAGTGAACTTTTTTTTTTTAAAAGAAGAAATTTGCATTTTAGATATTGTTACTTTTAGTGGATCCAAGTCAACTAGGAGTAAATTCAGCTCTCAGTGTGCACCTTTCATTTTCTCTAATCTTGGCTCTCTTTTGTTGTTTTGATCATAAACTTGGACAAAAACATTTTTTCCCCTGACGTTATGGTATCATGCTGTCTTGTTCTCCAATGAAAATACCTACTATTGGAGCTTAATTAAAGTTAAATTGTTTCCACTTCACAGCTATCAGAAGAATCTATTACAGTGTTTGTTTTTTCTTCATGTGAGATAATTTGGGGAAATGCTAGCTCCTCACTCCACAGAAGGTCACTAACTAAAATGAGATGGTTTAGTTGATAAGCATTCTTTAAGGAATGTGGAGTGTTCCCAAGATCCTATCCTTGTAGGGCTCTGGGCTCTGGAATGAAATCAAAGTCTTGTTAAAAGCTCAGCATCTAAATGTAGCCATTCAGAAAATAGGCATGAAAATTCCTTTCCCCTTCTAAGATATCTGTTCTTTAAAGGGTTGTGAAATATAAAATAATTTTAAAGGCCTTACCCACCTAGCTCAAATTATAAAATACATACAATGTCAAAATGGGCTAGGGTTTAAGCATAACAGTTATCACTTGATTATTTCATATATATATATATATATATATATATATACACACACACACACACCCCTCTCTATATCTATTATTTGTAAGTATCTCTCTACAAATAAATAAATAAATATAGATAGATAGGTAGATACTACCTTCTGAGAGTCACTTATATCACTGAGTGTTATCAGACAAGATGCAGGAAAGTATTAATATATTTTCTTGGGAACCCAGTAGGATTTTTCTGTTTTTGTGTACTCTATTCCTTGCCTTAATAAAGGCACTGACCCCAAGGAAAACTAACAAACCAGGATCCCAGAACAAAATCCTAAATGTTGAGAAGTCAGGACAAGGACACACTGAGGTGCTTTGATGTGGGGGTCGGCGGATGATCAAGAAGTCTTTGAACCATGTTTATTTCATGAGCCTCCACCTCTGGACTTCTATAAATGAAACTTTCCCATGCCCGTTTAGTTCCACTTATATGATAAGTTTGTTGGAGATGCCCCTCAGTTAAATCATTTAAGGGGAATCAACTGCCTTAAACATGGCTGAAACATTCTGGCCCAGCTACCCCCTGCAGCCTCCACTGCCTCCTGTCCCCACCCCCCACCCCTGTTCACCATACACCAGCTACCCTCGTTCTTTATCTTCTCCGAGGCTCCCCAAGCCCGCTTCTGCTTCTGTGCACTCACACATCCTGTTCTCTCTGCTGTCTGCTCATCCTCTTCATCTTGGCCTGGCTAAGCCTCATCCTTGAGCTCCAGCCTAAACATCTTTTTTAAAGGAAAGCCTTTCCTATATCCCCACCATGCCCTGCTGTGGGTCTAATTAGGGTCTTTGGTTAAAACTTCCCACAGCTTCACAGTTTTCTTTCATGGCACTTATCACAATTGCCATGATTCAGTTCCCTGTGTAATGACTTGTTTATTGTCTGTCTCCTCCACTAGACTGTAAACCCCATTAAGGCAGGAGCAGTGCTGACACTTAGCGAGATGGTGCCCGACCTATGATAGATGTGCCATGAACACTTCTGGAATGAATAAATAGAAGGCACCCACTAAGAATCTAAAGCCACTTGCACCTCATTTCCATCCACTTGGGTGGTACCTGACTGGAAACTTTTGGCCTGAAGTTTATTTAAGAAAGTGCCTGAACCCCTGTCCCGCTTCCCTCTGCCCTCCCCCATGCCCTCCTCTCCTGAAACACACACACACACCCCAGGGAGTCTGTGAAAACTGCCAATGAAAGATACCACTTTTTTCCGCAGAATCTTGTCACACATCCCGGAATTTTATAGATAATATATACTTGTTGTTTTACCCCAGTGGTTACCAGAAAGGAGACTTGTTCTTAATGAAACTTTAATGCTCTTGCCCTTCCCATTACCGGATGATTGGTAAGACTAATGATCAAGTAAGAGAGAATCAGAAAAATAAATGGTCATAAATTAAATCCTACTATGATCTAATTCTACTGAGATTCTTCTTTTCAAAATATAAACAGCTCTGTCTAAGAACCCAAAGGTGCATTTTTCATTCAGCCCAGTGCACACCTTAGGGAAGGACAGAGCTCTAAATCATGAAACTAACATATTTCCACATTTCTTCTGATAAACTGAAGTGCATCTGGCACCACCCTCAGACTTTCTACAGAATTTACAAAACAAAGATAATATTAAAAATCAAAAGTAAAAGAAAAACATTTGTGTTTCTGAAAGGCAATCTCTTATGGATATTACCTTAGGAGAAAATAAAACGTTTGACTTAATACCATCTGTAGTGAAATGACCACAGGGACAGGTCTAAATGGTTTATTAAGTAAGAAGGATTGAACCTATGAAAAATTGTTCTCTCCTAGAATATTTCTAACCCACACATGTGATTTATATCATGGCAGAATTCAACACAAAAGGTCTATTGTTTTTGGCAAAATAACCTGCAAACATGCTTAATTAGGATGCAAAGTGAAAGCACAGTTTAATACTGTTGACAGCCATGAACTTTAGACATCAATTTCTACTATTATTATTATTTTACTTATGGAAATATAGGAAAAGCAGTAAATATGGAACTAGAAGACAAAGTCATCAACGAGATGTAACAGTTAAATCTTACCATTCTCATTTGTGTGTCAACATCACAAATAAAATGCTCTGAACACCCTACCTTGGAATGGAAATGAAAGAAGTCAGTTTTGCAATCAAAGCTTACCTTCACTGATATTTGAAAAAGATGTCAGCATTTAAGTTAATATCTATTTCTAGAAGGCTTTACTTTAAGAAGTGATGGCCTCTTTCTGGGGAGAAGGGATAATTCTTTATACTGACATTCCATTCCATTTACTGCAAGATGAAAATGAATGCCACCATTAAATGAATTCCATGGTCAGTTAATATTCAAAGCAAACTTTTCTATTGTAACCACTTAGTCACCATTCTATAGGAATATTTAGATTCTAAAAATAAGTCTGCAAGAATATAACACAGCACCAGTTTCAAACTGGTAATGCCCAGCTCTTCCAGGGTCATGTCTCATAATTCTTTGTTTCTATGGATCAGAGACTAAGGATGTGAAAAGGGAAGACCAGGTTCCAGGTCTGAATGAGGCAAAAGCAGAATCTGGTTACACTGTCTGAATATTGTAGCCAGTTCACTTATTTAAATTTTAGTAATCATTTTAAAGTGACAATCTATGTGTGACAAAAGACAAGGTAAGATGTAGGGTTAAAGCATTACATGGTATAGCAGAAAGAGTTCTGGCCTCTGGTTCTTTCCTTCCCACTGCTGTATACCTTCAGATAAATTATGTCAGTAACTTTCAGTTCTGGGCCTTTACTTCCTGTTTTTCTTTCCTTATCTGAAAATGACAGTTATTCTGAGAAGGATCAGGCAAAATCATGAAGTCTACAAAAATGGTTTTAATAGTACAAAATGGCACAGAAGGTCAGGATATTTCTGTGAAGCTTGAAAAATGTATCTACCAGAGATCACCAATCTGAAGAGTTAAAATTAAAAACTTCAGGGTGGGTATCTGACCTGAGGTATCTGAACTTACTGTTTCAAGTTCTTATTTTACCTCTGTAGACATAGTCTTAGAGTTAAGTGTTAAAAAGTTAACTAGGTACTCTATTTTATAAGATTCTATTAAAATTTTCACGGATTTATTTCCTATTATAAAATTAATACATGCTTCTTGTAGAAGCTTCCAACAGCTCAGAATTCTGTAAAGAAAAAGTACTTTCCCTCCACTGCTCCCTGCTTTTTCCTGCTCTCCCCACCGCTCCACACAAACACACACGCATAGGACTCTCCATTTCCACTCCTCAGACATGATCATTATGGACAGTTTCTTGTAAAATTAAATACTCTGAAAATGGAAAAAGTTGGTAGACAATTTATCAATTTAAAAAATGTTAAATTAAAGAAAAATCTAGAATTATCCCATACAAGTCAGAATTGGTGAAATCTCAAATTCCCTTGGGACAACAGAATGACCAATTGCTGGTGAGGGAATTGAAACAATAACCCTGTAAACAAACTGTCTGGAGTGTATGGCTAGAGCCAGCCTAGAGCAAAGATGGAAAAAAGCCTTCAAGGAACACCACCTCCTCCTCGTGGTTAACAACTTGATGACGTTCTTCAACATGTTTTAATGATTATCGTATCTTCCTCTTCACAAAGGACTGATTTATTATGGTTTAAATTTAAAGAATACTGGTTTCCCAGTTTTGAATCAGGCTTAGATTACAGAACACATAAGATCAATGACTTTCTTCTGGGCAAAACACCCCTGAAAGCAAAACCCACAACTAACCCCACAGCGTTCATTTAAGTGCAGAAGGAACAGTCCTGGGGAAAAGTTCTTCACACAGTTCTAGACGTTAACTGCTTCCACCACCCTCCGTCTCTACTCCTCTTCCCATACCTGTCATCAGCACCTCCACACTTAACACTTCCACGGCACCTTAAATGCACAAACAACTTCATGTATTATTTATCTTAATCCTCAAAGCCATTTTGTCAGGTAGAAAGGACAATCTTAGCTTTTCAATTTACAGATTAAAAACACTGAAGCTCAGAGCAGTAAAGTGATTGGCCCATGATCATTCCCCAGTAAAAGTATGTTCGCCCAGGTATACTACTGCTGTCTAGATGTCTATCTCCATTTCAGAGCTCTCCTCTCAAGATCCCACGTGCAATCACTGATCCAACATCTGCACTTCAGAGTCCAAATGTGGTTAAACTCAGTTTTCCAGGCTCAGCCCATAATATTCTCCCCCAAACTTGTTCATTCTCAACGAATGGCACCATTATCCTTTCAGTTGTTCAAGCCCCAAACCTAGGAACCATCCCTCCCCACTACCCCTTTTATCAACATGCACGTAGACTCGATCACCACATCCTATAGATTTTGCCTTCTAAACTTTTCTCAAATCTGTCCACTTCCCCTTGTCTTCACCATGAATACTGTAGTCCAAGACCCCAGCATTGCACATAACAATCATTTCCATGTTACACTCTGTCTTCTGCACACTACTCCCATTCCACCCATTCTCCACGCTGCAGCCAGAGTGATCAGGTAATTTCTCGGCTTAAAATCTTTTGTTGGCTTCCCAGTGCTCTTCAGATAAACAGAAGAATCCTTAGTGTGGCCTATAAGGGCTAATATAATCTGACCCTTGTAAGCTGGCAAGATAAGTGAGCTCTTTCCATAATTTCAGAATACTATGATGTCTTTTAAGTAATAAATAAATATTTAAGCTTCTGTTTTTTTCATAATGCATAACATTTAAAACTTAAGTGTATTGATTAATTGTAGAATGAAGTTTGCATTCGTGGATTTTTTTAAGCATTAGTAACACAATCATATATAAATCTTATTGATCCTTCTGAAATTCTTCTTTAAATATATCCAAGTTCATATTATTGTAATAACATATGCATTAAAATACATGCACAAATATATATAATAAAATATATATTATTTATATAACATTTGTAAATTATATCATTCATTTCATCGTGTGTAATTTCTATCTGCTGCAAGCCTTTGGATAGCTGGAGAAATAGAGGCATGGACATTTCTCCCACGTTGTATGAATCACTCATCTCAGAGTTTAAAAAACATCAGCTTCATGGCTGTGTGACTTGTGCAGTTGCCCAGAGCCTGCACGTAGAGGAGCCCCATGCTTGGTTTACTGCTCTACAGTTGCTGTCTTGAAATTCTTAATTTTTGCACATTTTCATTTCACCCAGGGCTCCAAAGATTATTATTATTTTTTTTAACATCTTTATTGGGGTATAATTGCTTTACAATGGTGTGTTAGTCTCTGCTTTATAACAAAGTGAATCAGTCATACATAAACATATGTTCCCATATGTCTTCCCTCTTGCGTCTCCCTCCCTCCCACCCTCCCTATCCCACCCCTCCAGGCTGTCACAAAGCACCGAGCCAATATCCCTGCTAAAAACATTTTTTTAATGTATGTAGAGTTGAACTCTCTCATGTCATCCACGACCTAAGTGTTTATTGTACTCTACTTCTGTATTTCAAGAACTCAACAGGAGAAGAGCTCTGAGGACCACCAGAGTCAGAATTGTCAGTCAGTGGGGGGATCTATATATTCTGTGGCCATTCATAGATTTCAGACCAACAAAACATGAGGTTATACTCAAAAAATGAGGTTCCTAAATAGAGTGAAACCTGGTTAACAATTTCGGCGAATGAGGCAATGTCAACAGATAGTTAATGGGGAACATGCCTTGGATTTAGCTGTTACTTGAGATAAGTACTGGCCTAGATTACAGGGGATAGCTGGAAAAAGGCAACTGTAACCAACATTACCTTATAGAATCAGGTGATAGCCATATTAGAAATATTTTTATTCTTTATAAAGTTCTTCAATACTTTTTATTTTTATTTTTTTGCGGTATGTGGGCCTCTCAATGTTGTGGCCTCTCCCGTTGCGGAGCACAGGCTCCGGACGCGCCAGCTTAGCGGCCATGGCTCACGGGCCCAGCATGTGGGATCTTCCCGGACCGGGGCTCGAACCCATGTCCCCTGCATTGGCAGGCGGACTCTAAACCACTGCGTCACCAGGGAAGCCCCACAGATGCTCATTTTAAAACACATCATGTGTTACTTTTATCTTGTCAAAGTTGAAAGGCTGCTGACATCTGTAAGTTACCATTAAAAATTATTATCATTATTTTATATCAAAAGTGCATGATCCTAGAAGAGTTGATTTACTACTTACCCTAATTAACTTAGGTGAATTTAAAAATTACTATCTAGGTAAAATTTAAATTTTAGGCTGATAATTTTCCCTCATGAACTCAAAATTTATTTACACTATGAAAATTTCAACTTCCTTGAGCAAGTTATGCTTCTGAGATAAAAATTAAGTAATAACAGTTTCTAGAAATTCCTATTAGTGATAAGTGTGAAGCATTCAGGTATAATGGTATATTCTTCAAGAAGATGAGTTTTGGTGTCAGACTTGGGTTCAAGGCTCTGCCTTGCTCTTTATTATGTGACTCTGAGCAATTTACTTGATCTTTCTGAGCCTTTGTTTCTGAATTCAAAATAGGGATCACAACACTCAATAAACAAGGCTGATGTGGGGATCAGCTTAGATAACAGACATAAGAGTTCAGCACAGTGACTTGGAAGGATAAATACTCTACAAATGCAGCTATCATCATTGATAGGATTTTTCCTCCAGGATTTTAATCTATTAAACAGTTACCTTATTGACAGGAATAATGTTCTTGACATTGTAGTAGAAGCCGAAATAAACCATGTTGAAAACTCCGTGACGTCCCAAAGTTGCTGTAAATCCTTTGTTGAGGCCCTGGAGTCCCAAGCCTTCCTTCTTAATGATGTGTCTTGCATAACTCATGGTGGATGGTTGCTGCACGAGAGAGGAGAAAGGTCATCTTTGGGACTGTGAAACAGAATAAATTACAGTTTTAACTTGCCTTCAAGCCCAAAATTATTAGGGACTTATTTTTCCCCAAAGATGAATAATCATGCCTAGATTCATGCTTTTTAAAATTAGGAAACCCCAGAAGTAAACAAAATTGCATGCATAACAACAGGCCTTAAAGGGAAGATTGTTGGCCAAGAAAAAATATCTTTGATGGAATTAGTGAAACTAATGTCATATAATAACTAACATCATTTTCGACATGTCAATAGTTGCATCCAATTCTGGATCATCCACACTAATAGAGGGGATTAACCATATAGATAAACTAGTAATCCATACTGGTAATCCATAACTGTGCATAACCCAAAAGGAATGTATTTTTGGCTCCTGAATATTTACCTTTCTAATTATGTTTTTCTAAAGTGAATGTTACAATTAGTCCTGATTCCACTCCCTCAATAGTTTAAACTGGCGTTAGGTTAGAAATCGGCTGTGGATAAATAGCAGTTGATTGTAGACTTCCTCAAGACAGTGGGCAATCAGTGTGTGTAACACTTGCTGTGATAAATGATAAATCAATGGTGTTGAGAGTACTGGGTTACCTTTAATTTACTTCTTTCCAGCCCTTTGATTGATTATCTAAGGTTGAAATACCTTGACTGCTGGAACCCAGTCAGTGCTACTTTTGGAACTTGCTAAAGAAATCACTGTAGTTTGCCCTGAGTTTTATAATTCATTACAGTACAATTACAACAATTCATGTGGGTTTTTAAATAAGGTTGAGTGTTTCCTTTTTGGAGGTACAGCACAAAGGATCTCTCTCCCTCTTAAATTTTGAATACTGAATAGTAAATAAGGGGAAAGGTTCAGCATTTAATTTTTTTCCCATGAGGCAAGCACTGAGATGAGGCATATTTGAAATTTCACTGGAGCAGGTTGCTGGAGTGATCATGGCAGTCTGATGCACTCACTGACTAAAAGTGTTTTCTTATCATGTGCAATTAAGGCTGTGTCAGCAGAACAGAACAAATCCAATCAAGGCTTTTCATCCAACTTTGTAGCTATGTAATTAACCTGATACATTTAAATGAGTTTGTTTAGAGAGTAAACCCTATAGCTTTTACTGATAAATGTTTTAAAAACTCTAGCTACAATTCTACACTCAAATTCATCTTTTCATTTAAGAGGATTAATTACAATAAATTACATTAATCCCAAGAAAACCCTTTTTTTGTGACATGAGAAAAACACATGAGAACGTACCTTAAAACAATAAAAGACATTTCATATCGGAAAACCAAAAATTCTCAGAAGGTTAAAGTTCACTCTCTCTGCTACAAAATGGGATTTTTTTGCTTGTGTTATGGCACATTGACTATCAACCCCAGTTATTTATTTTGGTTTTCAAAAGAGACTTGAGGACAAGTTGAGCAGAAGTTCATTTCTGTTGGAAAGACTCTGAAAGTGCTGAGCAAACTCCTAGGCACTGCTCTCTTGTTGTGAGGAAGGCAGCCTAGAGGGCAAAGGCAAGGAAAGGAGGCAGCTCTCCTGGGGATGAAAGAAACTAGGCAGAAGTGAGGCTGCCTGGGTCCAGACTGACCAACACCAGTCCTCCCTGCTTCTAGCCCAAGCTTTCTCTCCATCCTCACCCACTCTGAAGCCCCGAGGGCAGGAGAGATGGGGAGGTCAGAGGCCATCTAGATTCTTCAGCAACAGAGGAACCAATGACTTTGAATGAAAGTGCAGATTAACATGGCTTTCCCTAAATAAAACAGGTATAAAGATGTGTCTATCATTTAAAAATCTAGTGTGCTACATCATCAAAATTTAAAGAGAGGACTTCTATTAGATCTTTTTTTAAATTAATTTTTATTGGAGTACAGTTGATTTACAATGTCGTGTTAGTTTCTGCTGTACAGCAACGTGAATCAGTTATACATATACATATATCCCCTCTTTTTTAGCTTTTCCCATATAGGTCATTACAGAGTATTGAGTAGAGTTCCCTGTGCTATAAGTAGGTTCTTATTATTTATCTATTTTATATATAGTAGTGTGTATATGTCAATCCAAATAGCATTTACTGATGGTCCATTGCCTGATTTCTACCAGCTTGGATGTTAGGTAGGTACGAAGAAATGTAACACATGGATTTTGACTCAAGTGCCTTGTTGAGTTTGAACTCAGCTGTGAATAATTAAGCAAATCAGGGGGTAGTACAGTAGTTAGAAATAGGGGGTCAGAGCCAGACAGTCCCAAGCTTTGAATCCCAGAAATATCACTTGCTAGCTTAAGCAGGTATTTTATCCTCTGATTTATCCTCACTTCATTCATCTGTAAAATAAGGATAATAATAGAATCTTCCTCATAGGATTGTTGTTGTGATGATAAATAAGTCAATGAACTTTGCCCTATGTAAGCATTTACTATACATTAGCTGTTAATAATAATGGCAATTATGAAGATAATAAAACTAATCATAATAGTAAAATAACAGGTAATTTCTTTGGTAGTTGAAGGCAATGACAACCAAAAGGTGGAGGCTGATTTGAGGGGGAGGAAGGACATGAATAACTAGCCTCTTCTTGCTCATTCCTTTTGGCTGTGGTTTCCTTTTCCCAGAGCCCTGGACCCTTGTGACATGATCCTTCCTACAGAAATGCCTTCAGAGAGCAAGATCATAGGTCTGCTTTTTCTGGGAGCCACCCATATCCAGCTCCTGGGCTACAGATCTCCTAGGTCATCACCCCAGGGCTTTCCTCTCAGGAGCAGCAGATCCTGTAAAATGGTCTCTTCCCTACTGCTTGGTAAACATCCTCGGTAAGAACTCTTCACTTGACAGGTCTATGCACTGTAGAAGCAAGGCCACCATGAGGGAGCAAAGGTTGGGAAAGGAAAAGCACACTAACCAGGCCTCCACCTGACACAGTTTATTTATACCTTAGAGAGCATATACATGCATGTTACCAGGTACCTGGAACACAGGAAGTGCTCATCAATGTTCGTCATTATCATAGATACTTGGTACTTTACATATATCATCTTACTTAATCCTCTGAACAAGTGTGTGGGATGGGTATTATCTTTATCCCCATTTGACAGGTGAGGAAACTAAAGTTAAGTTACTTGCTCAATATCACAGAGTTAGTGGAAGGTCCAGAGCTCCAACTGAGGCCCCTCAGGCTCCAAGTTCATACTTTTATACTCTGCATGGTTCTGCCATCCTATCATATACGATTGCCTCTCTCCACAACCTGTAATGTGGACAGCAGGTATATTATTCTCATTTTACAGGTGAGGAAACCAAGGATTAAGTAATATTCCTAAGGGGAAAGTACTGGAAAATGGCTTAAGCAGAATTCTACATCTCATCCAGTGGTGCTCTCATGCTTGTTGACTCATTCTTGTTATACACATGCTGTAAGATTTTCAGAGTTTGATAATCCAACTGATACAGGTAACAGATAAATACAAATATATTTTTCTGGCAGCTTGGGGCCTTGAGACCAAGAAAAACCTAAACTCTAATTCCCGTAAGAATTAGAGGTGTCCTTTTTGCTTCATTCAGAGACACTGTATCACACACATGTAAGCAAATATTTAATTAGAAAGGCAAAACATGACTTCCACTAGGAAAATACAGAATCATTTTGACTAGATCTCTGTAAACACAAGTTTTACTAAACTTATTTGATTACTGGGCTTCCATTTCAAAATGAAATGGTAACTGATTAGCATCATCAGGCAAATGATTCCAATCCTATCCAACCCAGCAGGTCACCCACAAATTCAGTTTCCTTTCAATATTTAGATTCACTCCAATTTTCATATTTAGTTACCAGCTGTGGGCCAAATTGCATTCTAACTTTCCTAGATATACCTTTCATTGACTGCACCAGAGCTGCAAGCATGGAAGAATAAGTGGGTCAGAACGGAGCTAATGTTGCAATATCACACTGCTCTCCACGTTGATTTAGAAAAATCTTCAGTTCACTGGTACCTGCCAGAAGTATTTCCATTGGAAGGAACTCAAAGTCTACTTTAACTCTGATGTCAGCTATTGCCAATTGTTAATTCTGGGAACTCCATGTTCTTTTATGCATTAATTTATTCAACAAACACCTACTGAGCCCTACTAGGTGCCATGCACTGTGTTAACTATCTAGTACGGTACTTTGTTCATATTCGAGAAACATAAAAATATTTTTGCTTTGCTTTTTATTTGGAGAGATATACTGAAAAATTTTATATCTACCCATGAGAATATTCTATAATGATTATGAAACATGAAATCGAATTTCTGTAATTGATGAAGCCACTATGGAAAACAGTATGGACGTTCCTCAAAAAACTAAAAATAGAACTACCATATGACCCAGCAATTCTACTCCTGGGCATATATCCAAAAAACATGAAAAAAAAATTTAAAAGATACATGCACTCTAATGTTCATAGCAGCACTATTTATAATAGCCAAGATATGGAAGCAATCCGTGTCCATCAACAGACTAATGGATAAAGAAGATGTGGTATACAATGAGAAATCACCTCACGCCTGTCAGAATGGCTAACATCAAAAAAAACCCACAAATAACAAATGTTGGAGAGGATGTGGAGAAAAAGGAACACTCATAAACTGTTGGTGGGAATATAAATTGGTGCAGCCACTATGGAAAACAACATGGATGTTTCTCAAAAAACTAAAAATTGAACTACCATATGACCTAGCAATTCCACAGCTGGGTATATATCTGAGAAAAACAAAAACACTAATTCGAACAGATACATGCACCCCATGTACTTAGCAGCATTACTTAGAATTGCCAAGATATGGAAGCAACCTAAGTGTCCATCAACAGATGAATGCATAAAGAAGATGTGGTGTATATACACAATGGAATAATACTCATCCATAAAAAAGAATGAAAACTGATATCACTTATATGTGAAATCTAAAAAATAAAGCAAAATAGTGGATGTAGCAAAAAAGAAACAGACTTGTACAGAGAACAATCTAGTGGTTACCAGTGGGGAGAGGGAAGCGGGGAGGGGCAAGATAGAGGTAGGGGATTGAGAAGTACAAGCTATTATGTATAAAGTAAATAAGCTACAAGGATATACTGTACAACACAGGGAATATAGTCAACATTTTATGATAATTATAAATGGAGTATAACCTTTAAAAATTGTGAATCACTATGTTGTATACCTGTACTTTATATTGTACATCAACTATACCTCAATTAAAAAAAATGATGTGTTATATATACACAATGGAATATTACTCAGCCATAAAAAGAATGACATTCTGCTATTTGCAGCCATGTGGATGGACCTAGAAATTATCATGCTTAGTGAAATAAGTCAGACAGAGAAAGACAAATACTGTATGATATTACTTGTATGTGGAATTTCAAAAATAATACAAATGCATGTGTATAACAAAACAGAAACAGATTCACAGATATAGGGAACAAACAAGTGGGTACCAGTGGGGAGAGGGAAAGGGGAGGGGTGCGTTAGGAGTATGGGATTAAGAGATACAAACTACTGTGTATAAAATACATAAGCAGCAAGGATATATTGTACAGTACAGAGAATTATAGCCATTATCTTGTAATAACTCTTAATGGAATATAAACTGTAAAAATACTAAATCTCTATGCTGCCTACCTAAAACATAATATTATAAATCAACACACTTCAATAAACAATTCTTTTCAAAATTAAAAGTCCTTAAGAGGCGTAAATAAAAGAGAAGATCCATTGCCTACACAATGCTCCCAGGCACCACTCTGGGACACTGATTCCTTACTCTCTGAGAGCCCAGAATTGCCAACAAATCACCGAGATGACTTATGGCAGCCTCAGCTGTTTTTTCTGGAGTTCTTCCATCCAACTACTGACCATAGCTGGCTCTGATTACCTTCTGAGATCATGGACAGAGGTTTTAGGCATTGTTCCTTGGGTAAATAGCTATCAGAGCATGGCCGGTAGGCACAAGCGTGGGGTGTGTGTCAGTGGATTTCCTCCCTCTCTAAAGCGAGAGAAGAGCTCTAGGCACATCATGTCCAAAGACAGCACGCTCCACATGCGTCCCTTTACTTGCTTCCCATGGCAAGGGGAACTCGGGTGCATTTTAGAGCCAATGGAATAAGGTGTTGCACTGGATTTCCTCACATGACTGGAAAGCAAACCGGATGAGACCTTTATACAGTGAAGTGAGTGTCCATATCTGGGCCTTAAGAAAAATACTGCTTTTTAAAGAGGATATCCAGTTGCTACACTTAGGTGGGAAAATACCCTTGCTCATTAGGAGACAGATCACTTAAGCTCTCCATTCCTCGAAGTCTTGAAGCATTTTCATAAATTTGAAAAAAGAAGAAAACTCTTCCTTTTATTTGAGAACAAAATGTAAGTGAAAGAAGAGGAATCGGGCTCAAAATTCCACAGTTACACATCTCTTTTAGCTTAGGTATTTCACTAATTTGTCGTTGCAGTTTATTTTACTAAGGCATGATTAGGGACAAAAAGACATCCAAAATATAATTATATTCTTTCTACAATTTACATTTGATGAGCAGGCCTATTTTTAAACAATCTGTGAGTGGAAAATAATTTGCTTTAAACAAACTCTTCCAGATGCTGAGCCACAAAGCTATGTCAACACCAAGTTGCTGTCCAATAACCGCCTGGAGGAACACGGGGCCTCGGGGTGACGGGACGAGACGCTGACCCTGTGCTTTGCCTGCTGGCAGAGCAGGAGGGAAGGTGACTGCGCTGTGGACACAGGGGTGACTACTCAGAGGGGACTGGCAACATGGAAGGAGCCTTTGCTTCTTCATGGTTCCAGAAACACAACGATTTTCCCTTAAGCGTCTTCATTACCCACTTTTCTTTATCCCAGTGAAAACAGTGTGGTTTCTAGAAAGAGACCTCTATGTTAATGCTCAGTTCCTTAGAGCTAATAACTGCATTAGGTTTTATTTCCCCTATCCGTAACATAGAGATAGAGCCACTGACCTTATAGGGATAATGGGAGGATTAGGTATCAGGTGCGTGTGAGCACTGTAAAAGGTGGAAGGAGACAGAGCAGTTACCAGAGCGATGCGATTGCAGGGCGGTAGTGGCAGCAATCACCAATTATTTTTTCTTTACATAGCCCTGTATTACCTGTTTTGTGAAAACAATTACTTTTGTAATTTACAAAAACGATACAACTTTAAAAAATCAAATAAAGGAAAAAACATGTAAGGCATCTTGCACAGTATCTGGCCTATAGTGGATGTTCTGTAAATGGTAGCTATTATCATTACTTCAAAGTCTCAATTCTGAAAGCAAAAATCTAGGGTTTCTGGCACAGCTGAGTGGAAGACTGAAGTCTATTTTCTGTAAATGATAATAGAGAGGCAACTTGGCTGCTGCCTTAGGCACTGTTGAAAGATAACTATAGGAATGGATTCATACACATAATTCACTTTTCTGCCTACAAGAATCATAGACTGGAAAGAAATAATTTAGGTACTGAACAGCTTCCAGGCAGGATTTCACATGGTAATGCAGGAAAAATTTGAACTTAACTCAATACGTCATCATGAATGTTGACATGCCCTTGAAGCTAGCTTCTCACGCGTTCTGAAAAAAGAGCCACACATTCACTCTCTATATAACTCAACTTCTCTCCTTCTGGAAAGAGAGGATTGCAAAGTACAGTCCTATTCACTTTGTGTTGTCTCTACATAATATGACTAAGTTTAAGCATTTGTTGATTGCCTATGGAGAAAATAATCACTAAGCTTTGTGATACTGTACGTGATCTAACTGGTCTCTATCAGATTATTAAGCTCCCAGGATAGAGTGTGTAGAGCTATATTTAGTGGTGTTATCCAAAACAATAATCAAACCCTGAACTAATTTTTAAAAAATCCTTATCTTTAAAGATTCTACCATCGATGATACATTTGCTATCAGTTCATTGATCCTTAAGTTTTAATCATAGAGCATAGGTGGAAGACGATTCCCTTCTTGGGCTGAACATCTTTAAAGACTAAATAGAGATGAAACAGGCTTTTGCAATTTCCTAAAGGTTTAGTTTCCTATTTGGGGGTGAGAATGATTATGTTCATATGTAACGCCGATAAAAATGACAGAGTAGAAGGATAACCTGTGCCCCATCCACACATCAGAGGCAAATCCTATAGACCTCAAGGGAAGGAAAACATAACCCGTTAGCCAAATAATAACTTTGAAGTAGATTTCAAAGTGGAGAGAAAAACTGGGAAACAATTCATACAAGATTTTGCTCCTGGAGAGAAATTCACATTTTCCAGGCTAGCAGAGAGCATGCCAGCAAAACACCACTTGGCTTAGCATAATTGATAGGGGACTTCTCATTCTTATAAGTGTACAGGAAAAAACGATGCACCTAGTTAGAAGGGAGCAGGACAACAAGCTACAAAGTCACACTTTTGGCAAGACTGGGGATACACACCATCTCCAATGGAGAAATCCCTGGGCAAGCCTAGTCCTAAGCCAAAAAGACTACAGACCAGAACGACACTTTGCTTGGGTTTAGTTTGAAGGATGGGGGGAAATTTGGATCTATCCTGATTTTATCTGAACATGTTTTTATACCCACTGAACCAAACCAGAGCATGACAAAGCTGTGATTACTTTGCTCCCCACAGAAGGTCAAGCGTATTTAGAGACCGGTTTACTTTATTCACTGTGAATTTTAAGATGCTGGCCAAGATTCTGGTATTGGAATTGAAGGAAGTGTGGCAGGGATTATAGTCTTTGACTGATATGGTGGTAATTTTAAAAGTGGAGGCAAGACAAGTACACCTATTGAAATACTTAATACAGAAGCTGGAAGGATATAAGGGAAGTATCAATAACCAAATTAACCACAATTTCCTTTACATTTCTAGCATAGTTTAGGGCTTACTGGGAGGGAAGGCATATTTTATGGACAACATACCTCTGACTGCCTAGAAAATCAGTCCTAGAGCACAGAGGGGTGAACACAGGCAGCTGGAGCCAGCGGCGTACCTGCCATTCCTGGGAAATCCTGTCAGGAATTTCACTGAGGGCCCCAAGAACATAGCACACACAGCCTCTGCTCTCAGCCAGTATTGCCCTTGGATCCCAGCTAGAGGGGCGCCTTTCCTGGACCCCATGCTTCAGAGGGCCCCATTCTGGCCCTTTGCCAACTATTCCCTCCCCACAGGGCCAAATGGACATCTACCTACATTCCACAACCTCCTTCTAGACCACGCTCTGTGCACCTGGGACCACGGCAGTCCTTTTGTTCCATCTTTATCACTCTACCATCACCTCCAAGACTTTAAGTGTAATATTAAGAGTCATGTTGACTACTGTTACCCTAGGCTATCTTCCACTACAGATAACTTCTTGGGAACTTTTCATGTTTAAAGGACCACGCAGACTCACCTCCTCAGGCTGACGAAATAGGAAAATCCACAATTACTGTGTACGAATCCATGGTGGTTCAAATCTAAGGCAGGAAGGTAGAAAGGCTGAGCCACAGACCTGTGGCCTGAGAAACTCATACTATTGGCGGAGCAGCAAGAGTTATCTCCCTGCAAAATAAGCCTCTGGGGAAACTGCTCTGCTTTTTGTAAAGGTGTTGTCAAGCCATCTGGCCATTCTCCATGCAGCCCATCTATTTAGTGTTTCACCACAGCTGGCAGCTGTAATTGACTGAAAAGGCTGAAAATGAGCTTAGTTCACAGCCTCCAGGTGAAGCGGCAGCGAAGGCTTGATGAAGAATCCACGTTCAATTTATATGGCTATACTTGAGGAAGAATATCTTGATTGTGGTAGAACTCTTTCCAAAGTGGCTTCAAATGTTTTTAGTTTCCTCTTGAACTTCTGCTGCTATATGCAAGTTATTTATAGCAAACAGGTACCCAACTACTATTGTTTATGATAACAGACCTGCATCTAAGTTTAAAGATCTTGTCAATAGGCACTGTAACTAGGCTGCCAGCCCTTAAGCCCTGATAAAGAATTCAGGCTGAATGGATTGCATTGGCAGTTGGGAATGACCTAAGGTGAACCATTGTTCAGTAAGCTGTTTTTGAGCCCACAACTGGGAGTCAGGTGTGACTGTTCATTGCAGCAATATCTCAAGATAGATCTGTCTCTAGTCAACCTTAAGGATTTATAAGATCAATTTGCATCTAGAAATAGTTACCATTGGTTGAGTGCCTATCATGTCCCAGGCTCTGTGTTAATAAGACCTTTGGGTATACTATCACATTTAATTTCTCATAAAAAGCAGGTCGTAATAATAACTACTAACACTTATTAAACCACCACTACATGACAGACTGTATTGACAGCTTTATACACATGTCTCAACTAACCCTATTACACCATTTGATGTGGCCATTACTATTATTTTTCCCTAACAAAAGAGGAAACTGGGCTATGGTCAGAGTAGGAAGCAGGGGGCTGTCACAAAGTCAGTAACTTAGATGGCCCTGCGGGACTTGTGTTTCTATCTCCTTATAGAAATACCTTGTTGTAATGTAGTTGGACTGATCACCATCATTTTACCACAGAGGGAACTGCAAGTAACTTGTTCAAGGCCATACTGTTAGGAAATGGTAAAGAGCTTGATGGGTACATCTCTCCGCAAACCCTTATGGCTTTTTGCTCCCCAAACCAATTGCCTTTCTGTTCAAGACAGCTTTGTTTATATATGTTCTTTGATAATTTGCACATAAGGTTTAAGCTCTTTAAGAAATTACAGAGCAGGAAAAATGGGGGTTCCTGCTACTATAAATGAAGTACTAGAACCAGAATTATGCAAGGTTGTGTCCTAAGATGGGTCAGCAAGTCATTCCCACCTGAATTAGCTGAAAAGATTCTCCCTGAGGTGGGTTTAACCCGGCAGAGCCATTAGAACATTTCTTTTGGATTACTTACTTTTCTTTATACGGTTCTGTATTTTCTAAATTTTTACAGTGAGCAAGTGTTACCTTCTAATGTAAATGTTTACAGATAATACTGGATACATTCTCATGTTAAACATTCAAACGCACCAAGCTCTTCCCTTAAAACTCTTATCTTCCTCTCTCCCCTTCCAGTCTCCTTTCCAGAGGCAGCCAAAGTGAGAAGTTTGTATGAATTCCTCCAGACCTGCACGGTCTTCTAAGGACATCACCATCCACATGAGGCTACTGAGTGCTTGAAATGTCCTAGTTTAAACTGGAACGTGCTTGTAAGCATAAAATACACACTAGATTTGAATATCCAGTATGAAAAAAGAGTGTAAAATATCTCATATAATTTGTTTATTGATTACATTTTGAAATGATAATATTTTGGATATACTGGGTTAAATAATACATAATTTAATTTCATCTGTTTCTTTTTACCTTTTTACATATAGGTGGCACATGTTATATTTTTATTTTTGGACAGCACTGCTTGAGAGTCTAGACCATTTTTAGTACATCTGTACACTTATATGTACATACAGAAATATGTAGTTTTTTTGGTGTCTCCTAACATAAATATGCATTATCTATACATAACTAAAACTTTATACCAGAATTAAAACTTTTTTTCTTAAAAAAGGAAGCATAATCTTTAAATGCTTTAGGCATTAAATTAATTCCTAAAAAAAAAAATTTAATTCCTTTCTTCCTCCCTTTCTCTTCCTCTTCCTCTCCCCGCCCACCCACCCCATAATTCTTGACAACCTACAAAGCCTGAGAATGAAGAAAGTATTAATTATTCTTTGCCATACAGATGCTGAAGTGAGCGCACCTAACATTGTTTTGGATTAATTCA
Organism: Aethalodelphis obliquidens; assembly: GCF_003676395.1. Classification (NCBI taxonomy): domain Eukaryota; kingdom Metazoa; phylum Chordata; class Mammalia; order Artiodactyla; family Delphinidae; genus Aethalodelphis; species Aethalodelphis obliquidens. The sequence goes on from NW_020837954.1 coordinate 13,041,441, forward strand.
ACACAGGTACAGATTAACAAAAGGGTATCACCTGTTGGATAAAAGGACGTGCTAGTCAATAGACGTAGGCTTTGGAGTTAATGAGTTCTCGACAAAAGACAGAGAAAACAGCTGCACTTGCCCCAAATGACTGGTAGGTATTTTTAAATGTCTAGATCTGAAATTTGCTATTCTTTTTTAAACATCTTTATTGGAGTATAATTGCTTTACAATGGTGTGTTAGTTTCTGCTTTATAACAAAGTGAATCAGCTATACATATACATATATTCCCATATCTCCTCCTTCTTGCATCTCCCTCCCACCCTCCCTATCCCACCCCTCTAGGTGGTCACAAAGCTGATCTCCCTGTGCTACGCAGATGCTTCCCACTAGCTATCTATTTTATGTTTGGTAGTGTATATATGTCCATGCCACTCTCTCACTTTGTCCCAGCTTACCCTTCCCCCTCCCCATGTCCTCAAGTCCATTCTCTATGTCTGTGTCTTTATCCATGTCCTGCCCCTAGGTTCTTCAGAAACTTTTTTTTTTTTTTTTAGATTCCATATATATGTGTTAGCATATAGTATTTGTTTTTCTCTTTCTGACTTACTTCACTCTGTATGGCAGTCTCTAGGTCCATCCACCTCACTACAAATAACTCAATTTCATTTCTTTTTATGGCTGAGTAATATTCCATTGTATATATGTGCCACATCTTTATCCATTCATCTGCTGATGGACACTTAGGTTGCTTCCATGTCCTGGCTATTGTAAATAGAGCTGCAATGAACATTGTGGCACATGATTCTTTTTGAATTATTTGTCAGGGTATTTTCAGGGTATACGTCCAGTAATGGGATTCCTGGGTCATATGGTAGTTCTAATTTTAGTTTTTTGAGGAACCTCCATACTGTTCTCCATAGTGGCTGCATCAATTTACATTCCCACCAACAGTGCAAGAGGGTTCCTTTTTCTCCACACCCTCTCCAGCATTTATTGTTTGTAGATTTTTTGATGATGACCATTCTGACTGGTGTGAGGTGATACCTCATTGTATATCTTCTCTGGAGAAATGTCTATTTAGGTCTTCTGCCCATTTTTGGATTGGGTTGTTTGTCTTTTTGATATTGAGCTGCATGAGCTGCTTGTATATTTTGGAGATTAATCCTTTGTCAGTTTGAAATTTGCTATTCTTATCACGTCATTCCTTTCACTCAGATTTTTTTTTGTAATAGGCATAGTCCCATGACCTTATGTTGGGTGACTGACTATGCACTAACTACTTTTCAATTTGATCAATATTGGCACCTTTGACCAATAAAGTGCCACCTCTGATCAGCTACTGAATCCTGACAGTTGCTGGAAACAAAATGCTGACATGTGTGACCTATGTGATCTCTGTTTTACCAAGTTCTGACTAGTTGAAGTAATATGACAAATATTTTATAGGGTACCTAATAGATTTTATTTTGTCTAAGTAAATACCTGACAATGAATCCAGTTCAGTGGATTCTGCAAAAGAAATGACCTCAAACAAGTTCCCCATCCTCCCCCACTTAGAAAAATGGCTGTATATACATAAACTATTTACACAGACCACACTCATGTCAATGAACTATAGGAGCACGTGCACATGTAGCATTCTTGTGTTGGGCTGGAAGGGTGTTTACCATGTTCTAGCAAGGCCTCAGCATGTGCAAAACATTAGCAGCTCTTACATGGCCTCAGTGTAGAAGCTCCCTGAGGGCAGAGGAGAGAAAAAGAACATTAGGCATGAGCAGGGGTGCTGTGATACTTCGTTATTTTCATTCCTGTGAGTGCTTCTTGGTGCTCTGTCCCATTTGTGTTCCTCTGCTTGCATGCTGTCTTGATAAAGGACTGCAGTTTGAAGGCCTGTGTATTCTTTTTTTTTTTTTTTTTTGCGGTACGCAGGCCTCTCACTTTTGTGGCCTCTCCCGTTGCGGAGCACAGGCTCCAGACGCGCAGGCTCAGCGGCCATGGCTCACGGGCCCAGCCGCTCCACGGCATGTGGGATCTTCCCGGACCGGGGCACGAACCCTTGTCCCCCGCATCGGCAGGCGGACTCTCAACCACTGCACCACCAGGGAAGCCCAGGCCTGTGTATTCTTTTGCTCACTCCTTGCTGCCCCAAGACAAGCGTCCAAATGGGTAAAAATGGGACACTGAATGGGGAGCCCCAAGTTTTCTTCTAGCTGGTAATTCTCCCAGCCAAATTTTCCTTGAGCAGATTCCATGGGGGTTGTCTTTAATGCTCCATATTGACAGGACATTTAAAAGTGTTTCTTTTTATTTGTTCCTGGTCCTTGCCATCTTTTCCCATCATTCAAGGAAGAATAGAGAAAAAGCAAAACAGAAACAGAGACTAGGGCAATACAGGATTTTTCAACCTTTTCTGAAGTGCTATATATCTCTGCAATTAAGACAATCTTTTGAAACTTAAAACAAAAAATCTTCCTTAATTAGGATTGACATCCTCTGAGTAGATACCATCTGCTGTAGCAGGCCAACCCTGTCCTCCGCAGCTCTTGGCAGTTACAGGTGAGTAGGGGCCCCCTCTCCGTTCCCACACCCCTGCTCAAGAAGCTGCCAGGGAGCTCTCAGGCAGTAGCAGCAGGCAGGAAGTGGGGTGGGAGTGAGAGGGGGTCTCCACTCATTAGCAGATGCTTAAGTAGTAGGCAGGGGAACTTTTCTATGGAGAAATTCAGGTCAGCAGATACTCCAAACCAATTTATACCATGTGCTACCCAGTTGTGGAAGTAAATTCAAATGCTAAGAAAGGACCTGGACTGCCAATCCCCTGATTTTTTCCCTACCTTGGGCTTGGCACCCAAAAGAATAAAACAAGAACAGTTGGACTTGGTGGTTCAAAGGGAATTATTCGGCAACTTCGAGGAAGTGAAGGCAGCACAGACCAAGGCAAGCTGTCTTCATGGAACATCATGTACCAGTGACTAAATGTCAAGACCCATCATTTCCAAGTGGTGACGTCTACACAGGTTTAGTAGTATGCTCATTCAGATTTAACCAAAACACAAGCTTGACAGATTATCAGAATCTTTGGGGGAGGGCAGTGTGTGGACTCAGGAAAAGTGTGAGGTAGTTTTACAAATGACTTCATAATTTTTTTTTTAAAAGCACAGCAATATTATCATCCTAGTGGTTTTTGCTATAGTCTATTCTAGTAAAATGTGAAATAGAAGTTCTGCCAAAAGTACAGAAAACATTTCCAAACAAGTCATTATAGATTACATTACAACTCTAAAATAAAAATGTCTAAACATGTGTTTGTCCATTAGAATTTTTTTTTAAATTAATTTTTATTGGAGTATGGTTGCTTTATGGCGTCCATCAGAATTTAGTGCATTTTTGTTAACGCTTTCCTTGTGGAAGAAATTTGACTTTTTCTTATGCTACTTCCTTAACAATAAGTTACTATGGCTTTAACAAGTGGCTATGGGCTGGGTTCATAATTTGATGTTATATTCTGAAAAATAATTTTTACATTCCATCAACAACAGGAAAACATTAAATGATTACCTCTGTAAATTTGTTCCGATTGGCTTGCAAGCCAACTTTTACTACCTCAAAAGGGTTGACCACAATGGCTTCTGTTAGTCCAGATCCCAATCCAGCAATGGCAAAGGTCTAGAAAAATTAAGTCAATCAATACTTTAAAACAAGTCATCATGTGTATGGGGTTAAACATCCTACTCATTACACTATGCAGCTGAATGTTATAATGAGAATGGAGAAACTCACATAAATGCACCATATACCATTACTAAACAGCTTTAGATCTTGATTAGATGCTGACAATTCATGAAGAAGAAATTACAGAAGCCACAAACCACATCCTAACAATTCAAAATAAAATGTCAAAGCCCCATCAACAATGACTTTGTCCTTTAATGAAAAGAAAGGTTGTTTTACTTATTTAAGGTGGATGCTAAAACATCTGCACATGTAACAACTCAAAGAGAGTTTGACTCAAAAAAGGAGAGCTTCACTTTTAAACACCTACTTAAATACATTTATTGAGCATATAAGAAATTCAAGGAGGAGAACCACAAATAAAATGCTTATAAAAAGCTAAATTTCAGGTAACCAAACAGTATAGCCAAAAATATTTAAATGTATAGCCATATTCTTAGAGTCATTATTCTAGGAAATTAAGAAACAAAAAAAACCAGTTTAAAATTAATCCTTTATCTGACTTTTTAAACTGATAATTGCCCTATTCTTCTAGACCTAGAAGCTGAGGAATAAAAGTTGAGGTCAGAGATGAACAGGTTGTCTTGAAGGGCTCAGATAAAATCTAGAACATTTATCAAAAGGTGGCTGTGGGCCTTCCCTGGTGGCGCAGTGGTTGAGAGTCCGCCTGCCGATGTGGGGGACACGGGTTCGTGCCCTCGTCCGGGAAGATCCCATGTGCCGCGGAGCGGCTAGGCCCGTGAGCCATGGCCGCTGAGCCTGCGCGTCCGGAGCCTGTGCTCCGCAACGGGAGAGGCCACAACAGTGAGAGGCCCGCGTATTGCAAAAAAAGGTGGCTGTGTATCAGGTTCTTATTTGTTATCTGTTAAGAACTTCTGCAGTAGGAAAGAACAACTTTCTAGATTTTCCACTGAGTAGAATGCTTAAAGGATTTTCAGAAACTTTGTATCAAAAATAGCCACAACTATTAAAACACACACACACACACACACACACAAACACACACAGCAGGAAAACAAAATGAAACAAAGCCTCAAACCTTCAAAAGAGATGCTGAAAAAAATAATTCTTTGGTGCTGAAGCTCTAATTTCAGGGGAAGAGGTAATACTGTATACAACTAGGAGAAAAAAAAAAGTCAGTGAAGAGTAAAGAAGAGACGCTTGTATTCGGAGTCTCTAATTTCTTCAAAGTAGGAGACTAAAAGAGAAAAGGGAGAAAGGAATGTTCTATAACCTTAGAAGGGGAGGCAAGGTGGAACCAGGGCAGGATCCAGAGCCAGGAGGTCTGGGTTTAGGTTCTGGTTTTGCCGCTTTATTGGCTGTGTGACCAGAGATGCCATGTACAGTAGTTTGGGCACAAAGTTACATGTGGAGGCTGAAATCAGCCTGCAGCCTACTTGCCAAGCCAGAAAGGCATCAGTCAGGAGAAAGGGGCACCTTTTCATAATCCACACAAAAACACCGTGTGTGTTAGCTGCAGCTCTGTGTTTAAATCACTGAGTCTTTTAAAGAAGATGTGGTACATATATGCAATGGAATATTACTCAGACATTAAAAAGAATGAAATAATGTCATTTGTGGCAACATGGATGGACATGGAGATTATCATACTAAGTGAAGTAAGTCAGATAGAGAAAGACAAATATCACATGATATCACTTACACACAGAATCTTAAAAAAATGATACAAATGAACCTATTTACAAAACAGACTCACAGACTTAGAGAACGAATTTATGGTTATGGTCGGGGGGAAGGTTAGGGGAGGGGGATAGATTGGGAGTTTGGGATTGACATGTACACACTGCTATATTTAAAATAAAATGCCTTTCCATGAAAAAAAAATCACTGAGTCTTTTATAAGCCACTGTTTTCTCATCTGTAAAATGGAGACAACAATATCTAATCTTTGATTTAATACGGTTATCTGAGGGTCAAAATAATGTGTGAAGGCCTTTTGTAAAGTGCTGTACAAAACCACTGTTACTGTTGCATGACGAGGAAGAATGGGATTGTACACAGATTCTAGGAGAGAGGGGATAACTAATGTTTTCCTTTCATGCCCCTTTATTACAATTTTAAACATATTTGTATAGGGTAACAGACAAAATATTTTATTCATTTACCTCAGACTTCCCTCATGGAATCCAAAGGCAGAAAAAAAAAAATACTAGTCCCAAACTCTTCTGACTGAAAAAGCTAAAATCCAGATGTTCAAGTTTTTATTACTATACGCAATCTTCCAAGTAATTCACTTTTTTGTTCTTCTATAAAACTCAGCTACATTTGCTGTCAGAACTAGTGTTCAGCAGTCCCTCGTCAAAAGAATTGATCAGCTATCAGCGGATCATGTTACTCAGATTGTTCCAGAGACCAGCGGTAACTGTTGGGTTCCCAGCCTCCCAGGCTTTTCATGTCCCCTAGAGCACTAGGGGACATTTAATGGCTGTTTAAGTGTCTAGCTGTGTCAAAAAGAAACTGTAATAAATGAGTTCAAGAAAAGAGAAAAACTGTATACAGTTTGCATGAATTCGGTGAGAGGAGCTGAAGTAGCCAAATGCTTTTCTGTTTGAATTCTCAAGACAGAAGTGCAGTCTCTCACATGGTACCAATGCTTGACACAGGATCAGCCATGGCCCTCTGGAAACTGTATTTTACTGTCCTTTGCTAGGAAGATTTTTTTTTTTTTTTAGAATTGGCTTCTTCTTCTTTTTTTAAATTTATTTGTTTTATTTATTTATTTTTGGCTGTGTTGGGTCTCCGTTGCTACGCACGGGCTTTCTCTAGTTGCAGAGAGGGGCTACTCTTCACTGCGGTGCACGGGCTTCTCATTGTGGTGGCTTCTCTTGTTGCAGAGCATGGGCTCTAGGCGCGCAGGCTTAAGTAGTTGTGGTTCGCAGGCTCTAGAGCACAGGCTCAGTAGTTATGGCGCACGTGCTTAGTTGCTCCGCAGCTTGTGGGATCTTCCAGGACCAGGGCTTGAACCCGTGTCCCCTGCATTGGCAGGCGGATTCTTAACCACTGCGCCACCGGGAAAGCCCTGCTAGGAAGTTTTTAATCCTCTTTTTAACAAGATGTTTTCAAAGTAAAGGGAGACAGTCAGGGAAGACACTGAGGAATTAAAAAAAAATCTCAGCTTATTTCAGGACTCATGCTACCACTTCTCCTTCCATGAGAGGCCGCTTCACAGCCCCCTTGTTTAAGCAGGAGGCTGGACCAGAGGTTTCTTTGTCATAAAACAAAGTGACACTATTAGGTTTCTTAATTGGATCCTTCCTAGAAAGGGAGTATGTATGATTTTTTAAATAGCAGTTACTTCTTCTTAATGAATCTTTAGAAATAAAGTAATGAAAGAGTTGAAGCTCAGAACTCTGCCCCTCTGGCTGAGTTCTAAGGTGCATTCCAGCAGGTAAACTGGGGTATTTTCCTGGACGTTGGAAGACACATTGCCAATTGGAGGGCCAATGCAGATTTAGTTTAGTTTAGTTTTGTTTTGCTTTGCAGGTTTGGGGGAGAAATTAGTGCATTGGCTCTCTCTGGGGCTCTCGCTGCATGCATATTGATAGAACCTATTTGGTCAATATTATTTAACTTGTTTTGTGAAAAGCAGAGAAATCACGAAGAAGGAAAGGAGTGGCATCGGCAAATGTTCAAATCACCAAATGACTTTCATGTAATAGTTGAGATGTGTCATTGTAAGATCACTGTTCTCCCCAACTATAAAAGGCCCCTCAGCCTGCATCTGACCACAGAGTGACCTGAAGTCCTATAGTTAATACAGCTTGAGCAAAAGCTGCAAAAGTGACCTGTTAGGAAATAATTTTAGGTACAGTGACTTTCACATAAATAGATATGTGCAGTATGTATGTAAACATACACATGTTTTGGCTTCAAAAGAGTCTTTGACAAATGTACTCTTTATATTCTTAACCATATCTCATATGGGCCTTTCCACACGTATCATTATTATCATAAATTCATCACTGGGAGCTATAAAATGGCCAAATTGTGAGTTATTAGGAAGATGGCTTTCAACAAGTAGCTGAACATTGAATAACTCGAATTCATATTTTAGTAGCTGAGCTTGGGGAATCAAAAGGGTTTTTGTTTCCAGATTTTGCTGTATGAAATAACACACACACTTAAGTATAATAAATACTCTCACTTACCAATGCTGGTGACAGTGACACATATCCTAGCAATTTCTTGTACTGCTCAAAGGTGAAAAACTGTGAAACAAAACCAAACCCAGAGATTTATAACGATTTCCTGCAACAAACCTTTTAATTGACTCAAATTTCTTTAGTAAATCATTATATTCACCAGCATTCTAAAAAATGATAAACCATCAAACACAGTTTTTAATCCAGTCTTGGGTAGTTGCTATTGAATCTTACTTGAACATTCACATTTTCAAATGCAGCTATAATAGCCTACAGAAGAGCTGATGGAATCTTTTATAGCGGTAAATGAACCATACAGCTTCCATTTACCATGACCATTTTCAGTTTCCCCAGACATCAATAGACTCCTTTTTTATGGCAGTGATTCAAAATTATAGGCATAGAGACCTGAAATCTTTGGTCTCCTATGTTTTCTCTATGGCCTGCTTTCCCAGTGAATGCTCAATTTTCTAACCCATTTGTAAAAGACATCCACTTCTCAGCTTTAACTCGCATTTATACTGCTGTGTATCTCTACTGTTCCATGGGATTTCTAAACACTCAGTGATGACGAAGATGCCATGATAAACTAGGGAAGGACCCAACAAGGACATCTAGTCCATCCCCTGCCTGAAAGTAAGACTGTCCTCAACCTCAGTGAAGAAAGAGAGCTGCTTATTCCTTCCTTAAAAATCTGACGATGATGAAGATTTTGTTGGTTCCTTCAGTAGATGATGTTTAATATAATTTTCTCTGTAAATGGATTTCAATGGAGGCAAATCTAATCAATCACTTTGTATAATATGTTCCAAATAAAGTTCTCTCCTCTCTTTTTATATTATATATTTTGGACAACGATCTGCTTGAACATGATGGTTTGCTCCTGGGGTACTCTGTTAGGTAGCTGCCAACATCACTGATAAAACACACTCTTAGGTCCTGCTGGGGTCTGATTCTCAAGACCTCAGAAATGGCCTGGGTATTTTATGGTCTTAATATGTCTTCTACTCTATTACTTTATAACCCAGTACTATGGGGCAAGAAATAAATACAGATTTGAGAGCCAAATAATATTCTGTTGTTACAAAGAGGTAGTTCCATGTAAACATGGCTCTCATGTGTCTTTGGGCAGTTCCAGAGTCATTGCCATCACCAGATAGATGGATTCTCTTAAAGACTCAGTGACTATTTTTGTGCTATGTTCCTTTAAACCAACTCTGGATGTAGATTTCTGTAGAACAGGAATTCATTCATTCACTCATTCAACAAATATTTCTTGGTTCTACGCACTGGGGATGCAGCAGTAAACAAAGAGAAACCCCTGTCTCCTTGGTCTAACATTCCAGTGGATGGTGATAACCCTGAAACTATCCTAGTGTTCAAATAATACCACCAGGAGCCACAACAGGTTTGCTGAGCGATGCACTAGAAACGATTAAAAGGAAAAGGGTTATGATCTTGGGTTTAAAAAATAATTTATTTTTTCTTCCTTTTCATGGTCATCATCGTAACTATTCTTTGATAACCACCCTGCGTGGATTTTGACATAAGCAGTCCTAGGTTTGAATCCGGAATTAGCTATGGAGGCATAGCTTGACCTTTCTAACCCTGAAGAACACAAAACTTCTAGAGTAGTCCTTAAATAAGAGAACTTGAGTAAGATTTCTTGACATTCCTGGCACATAGGAGACTTTCAGAAAATCTTAGTTTCCATTTCCTTTCTTCACTTTGGATACTAAAGGAACCATCGATCCCTTATGTACATGTATCATTCATGAGAGCTTGCTGTGGTCTAGGAAACATGCTAAGGCCTTTGGATGTGCTACTGCATTTAATCCATACAACATCACCAGGTAACAGGTTAGAGTACAACCATGATTCCCACTTGTAGATACCTGTCCTGCAGCTAGTGAATGGAACGATTGAGATTTCTCCCTAAGTCTAACTCCAAAGCCTGGGTATGCTCTTAACCACTACACTACACTGTACTGCTCACTGCTGAGCCATGATTTTTTAGTGGTTTGGAAAGAGGTTCTCTGTGATAGAGTTTTCTTTCTGCTGAGGTCTTCTTGCCTTCCCTGACCTTGGAAGCTGAGTCCCTTAAGGCAGAAGATTTCAAACTTTTTTGACCACAATCTACTATTTACCATATTTATCATAATCTATTTACCCAGCACAGGTGCACATGCACATGTAGTACACACTCATATTTATAACTGAAACAAAACATTGCTGTAAAACAATGTTTAGCTCTTCACTATGTGTAATGCATTCTGTTTCTACTCTATTTCATCAAAAAATTTTCTGGTGAACCACTACATCTAGTGACCCATCAAATTGATTTCAGGACTCACAGGTCATGACCCATACTTTGGAAACACTGCTCTAAGGGGTCTATGTGGGTTCGGGAAAGTTCTGGGAGATGATGGACCTCACAGAATGCCTCACTACCTTGCTCCCTTCCAGTGTGAGGATGCATTTTTTTTTCCTTCTGACTTTCTGTCATGACAAAGAATTAAGGAACAAACTGAGATCTCAAAGGAGAAGTGTGGGGACATAGACTTGACCTGTCACTCTAAGCAATTCTCACAGGCAATTCCAAGTCTACACTTTGGGGCAATTCTAGGCTTTTCATTTCCCCATCTCTAAAACTGTTTTAAAAAAACTACCACCAGCTGGTTGGTACTCATCAGCAGTCTGGCTGGAAGATTCTGGTGAATGGCTAGGATGAAGTGATTCAGGTTCCTACAAATAAAGAAGCCTCACAGATCAGAGATAAGTTGCTAATGTATTAAATTCAAAAGTAATGAACAGGGACTCCCCTGGCGGCACAGTGGATAAGACTCTGCGCTCCCAATGCAGGGGGCCTGGGTTCGATCCCTGGTCTGGGAGCTAGATCCCACATGCATACTACAACTAGGAGTTCGCATGCCACAACTGAGGAGCCCGTGAGGTGCAACTAAGGAGCCCGCCTGCTGAAACTAACACCCAGCGCAACCAAATAAATAAATAAATATTAAAGAAAAGTAGTGAACAATATATATTACATATTCTAATAAGCAAATAGTGTTTCAAACTAAAAATAAAAAACCTTGTTTTAATTTCTACCTTTGCAACCAAAGTCTAATTTACTGAATATAAAATAGAATATTATCTCAAGAAAGGAAATATTAAAATCTTTTAAAATGGATTTTCAATAATAGTAAATAACATAATGTCATAGTTTGAAACCAATATTAAATAAAAATATTCATTCATTCAACAAATATTTACTGGATGCCTCCCATGTGCAAAGCTTAGAAGACATTGTACTACAACTATATTCTTAAGAACTAGTAGATTAGTTGTTACTTTAATTCCTTTCTATAGAGCACTACTCTTTTACTTCCTTCATGATATTTCTCAATATTTCTCATCCACAACACTAGTTAGTGCAGAGATGTGATAAAGGTACCCTATCACATAAGACATGAGGTTACACTCTAAGGATGAAATTAGGAGGGTCAACGGGTAATAATGTCACCTACCCAGAGTCATGCAAATGTGTGACTTAAGAGGTTTGAAAACATTCGTAGTCAGTCAAGGCTTTGGGAACCTTGAATATAAAATCTTGAATCCAAATTAATATGTTATATATAACCTATAAAGTGGAACCTTGAAATTGGTAGTCTGGTTGGATTTATCCCAGGAAAGGGGCTGGACCTTGGGGACAGGCCGTGTGGTCCCTGGAAAAGTGTCAAGTTGTGCTTCGGCAGGGGAGGTGGGTACAGTTTGCCTGGGTGACCCAGCCCTCCGGACGGCACTTTCCCCTTTGCTTTCATCGCGCTCACTAAGCAGTCTGATCACTAAGCTGACCTCCCAGATCGTCTATTCTGGGAGGCAGTTAAATTACGTGGAAACAGTTTGATCCATTTGGGTCTTACTTTTAACAAGTGGGACCTGAGCAGTGCTCAGACTAGGGTTAACTATTCCGCAATACAGAGGCAAACACCTTCTGGGTACACCTCTCAATACCCTGTGCATTTCTTTTCTTTTTTTTTTTTTGCATTACAATTTTTTAAAATATCTTTATTGGAGTATAATTGCTTTACAACGGGGTGTTAGTTTCAGCTTTATAACAAAGTGAATCAGCTATACGTATATATATATATCCCCATATCCCCTCCCTCTTGCGTCTCCTTCCCACTCTCCCTATCCCATCCCTATAGGTGGTCACAAAGAACTGAGCTGATCTCCCTGTGCTATGTGGCTGCTTCCCACTAGCTATCTAGTTTACACTTGGTAGTATATATAACTCCATGCAACTCTCTCACTTCATCCCAGCTTCCCCTTCCCCTTCCCCGTGTCCTCAAGTCCATTCTCTACGTCTGCATCTTTATCCCTGTCCTGCCCCTAGATTCTTCATAACCCTTTTTTTTCTTTGAGATTCCATATATATGTATTAGCATACGGTATTTGTTTTTCTCTTTCTGACTTACTTCACTCTGTATGACAGACTCTAGATCCATCCATCTCACTAGAAATAACTCAATTTCGTTTCTTTTTATGGCTGAGTAATATTCCATTGTATATATGTGCCACATCTTCTTTATCCATTCATCTGTTGATGGACACTTGGTTGCTTCCATGTCCTGGCTATTGTAAATAGAGCTGCAATGAACATTCTGGTACATGACTCTTTTTGAATTATGGTTTTCTCAGGGTATATGCCCAGTAGTGGGATTGTTGGGTCATATGGTAGTCCTATTTTTAGTTTTTTAAGGATCCTCCATACTGTTCCCCATAATGGCTTTATTAATTTACATTCCCACCAAGAGTACAAGAGGGTTCCCTTTTCTCCACACCCTCTCCAGTATTTATTGTTTGTAGATTTTTTCATGATGGCCATTCTGACTGGTGTGAGGTGATACCTCATTGTAGTTTTGATTTGCATTTCTCTAATGATTAGTGATGTTGAGCATTCTTTCATGTGTTACTTGGCAAGCTGTATATCTTCTTTGGAGAAATGTGTATTTAGGTCTTCTGCCCATTTTTAGATTGGGTTGTTTGTATTTTTGATATTGAGGTGCATGAGCTGCTTGTAAATTTTGGAGATTAATCCTTTGTCAGTTGCTTCATTTGTAAATATTTTCTCCCATTCTGAGGAATGTCTTTTTGTCTTATTTATGGTTTCCTTTGCTGTGCAAAAGCTTTGAAGTTTCATTAGGTCCCATTTGTTTATTTTTCTTTTTATTTCCATTTCTCTAGGTGGTGGGTCAAAAAGGATCTTGCTGTGATTTACGTCACAGAGAGTTCTGCCTATGTTTTCCTCTAAGAGTTTTATAGTGTCTAGCCTTATATTTAGGTCTTTAATCCATTTTGAGTTTATTTTTGTTTATGGTGTTAGGGAGTGTTCTAATTTCATTCTTTTACATGTAGCTGTCCAGTTTTCGCAGCATCACTTATTGAAGAGGCTGTCTTTTCTCCATTGTATATTCTTGCCTCCTTTATCAAAATTAAGGTGACCATATGTATGTGGGATTATCTCTGGGCTTTCTATCCTGTTCCATTGATATATATTTCTGTTTTTGTGCCAGTACCATATTGTCTTGATTACTGAAGCTTTGTAGTGTAGTCTGAAGTTAGGGAGCCTGATTCCTCCAGCTCCATTTTTCTTTCTCAAGATTGCTTTGGCTATTCGGGATCTTTTGTGTTTCCATACAAATTGTGAAATTTTTTGTTCTAGTTCTGTGAAAAATGCCATTGGTAGTTTGATAGGGATTGCACTGAATCTGTAGATTGCCTTGGATAGTACAGTCATTTGCACAATGTTGATTCTTCCAATCCAAGAACATGGTATATCTCTCCATCTGTTTGTATCATCTTTAATATCTTTCATCAGTGTCATAGTTTTCTGCATGCAAGTCTTTTGTCTCCTTAGGTAGGTTTATTCCCATATATTTTATGCTTTTTCTTGCAATGGTGAATGGGAGTGTTTCCTTAATTTCTCTTTCAAATTTTTCATCATTAGTGTATAGGAATGCCAGAGATCTCTGAGCATTAATTTTGTATCCTGCTACATTACCAATTTCATTGATTAGCTCTACAAATTTTCTGGCAGCATCTTTAGGATTCTCTATGTATAGTATCATGTCATCTGCAAACAGTGACAGCTTTACTTCCTCTTTTCCAATTAGGATTCCTTTTATTTCTTTTTCTTCTCTGATTGCTGTGGCTAAAACTTCCAAAACTACGTTGAATAATAATGGTGAGAGTGGGCAACCTTGTCTTGTTCCTGAACTTAGTGGAAATGGTTTCGGTTTTTTACCATTGAGAATGATGTTGGCTGTGGCTTTGTCATATATGGCCTTTATTTTGTTGAGGTAAGTTCCCTCTATGCCTACTTTCTGGAGGGTTTTTATCATAAATGGGTGTTGAATTTTGTCAAAAGCTTTCTCTGCATCTATTGAGATGATCATATGGTTTTTAATCCTTTAAGTTGTTAATATGGTTTATCACATTGCTTGATTTGCATATATTGAAGAATCCTTGCATTCCTGGGATAAATCCCACTTGATCGTGGTTATGTGATCCTTTTAATGTGCTGTTGGATTCTGTTTGCTAGTATTTTGTTGAGGATTTTTGCATCTATGTTCATCAGTGATACTGGCCTGTAGTTTTCTTTCTTTGTGACATCTTCGTCTGGTTTTGGTATCAGGGTGACAGTGGCCTCGTAGAATGAGTTTGGGAGTGTTCCTCCCTCTGCTATATTTTGGAAGAGTTTGAGAAGGATAGGTGTTAGCTCTTCTCTGAATGTTTGATAGAATTCGCCTGTGAAGCCATGTGGTCCTGGGCTTTTGTTTGTTGGAAGATTTTTAAATCACAGTCTCAATTTCAGTGCTTGTGATTGGTCTGTTTATATTTTCTATTTCTTCCTGCTTCAGTCTCAGAACGTTGTGCTTTTCTAAGAATGTGTCCATTTCTTCCAGGTTGTCCATTTTACTGGCATATAGTTGCTTGTAGTAATCTCTCATGATCCTTTGTATTTCTGCAGTGTCAGTTGTTATTTCTCCTTTCTCGTTTCTAATTCTACTGATTTGAGTCTTCTCCATTCTTTTCTTGATGAGTCTGGCTAATGGTTTATCAATTTTGATTATTTTCTCAAAGAACCAGCTTTTAGTTTTACTGATCTTTGCTATTGTTTCCTTCATTTCTTTTTCATTTATTTCTGATCTGATATTTATGATTTCTTTCCTTCTGCTGACTTTGGGGGTTTTGTTCTTCTTTCTTTAATTGCTTTAGGTGTAATGTTAGGTTGTTTATCTGAGATGTTTCTTGAGGTAGGATTGTATTGCTATAAACTTCCCTCTTAGAACTGCTTTTGCTGCATCCCATAGGTTTTGGGTTGTCGTGTTTTATTGTCATTTGTTTCTAGGTATTTTTTGATTTCCTCTTTGATTTCTTCAGTGATCTCTTGGTTATAAAGTAGTGTATTGTTTAGCCTAAATGTGTTTTTATTTTTTACAGATTTTTTTCCTGTAATTGCTATCTAGTCTCATAGCACTGTGGTCAGAAAAGATACTTGATACAATTTCAATTTTCCAAAATTTACCAAGGCTTAATTTATGACCAAAGATATGATCTATCGTGAAGAATGTTCCATGAGCACTTGAGAAGAAAGTGTATTCTGTTGTTTTTGGATGGAATGTCTTATATATATCAATTAAGTGCATCTTGTTAATGTATCATTTAAAGCTTGTGTTTCCTTATTTATTTTCATTTTGGATGATCTGTCCATTGGTGAAAGTGGGGTGTTAAAGTCCCCTACTATGATTGTGTTAATGTCAATTTCCCCTTTTACGGCTGTTAGCATTTGCCTTATATATTGAGGTGTTCCTATGTTGGGTGTATAAATATTTACAATTGTTATATCTTCTTCTTGGATTGATACCTTGATCATTATGTAGTGTCCTTCTTTCTCTCTTGTAATAGTCTTTATTTTAAAGTCTATTTTGTCTGATATGAGAATTGCTACTCCAGCTTTCTTTTGATTTCCATTTGCATGGAATATCTTTTTCCATCCCCTCACTTTCAGTCTGTATGTGTCCCTAGGTCTGAAGTCGGTCTCTGTAGACAACATATGTACGGGTCTTGTTTTTTTACCCATTCAGCCACCCTATGTCTTTTGGCTGGAGCATTTAATCCATTTACATTTAAGGTAATTATCAATATGTATGTTCCTATTACCATTTTCTTAATTGTTTTGGGTTTGCTATTGTAGGTCTTTTCCTTCTCTTGTGTTTCCTGCCTAGAGAAGTTCCTTTATCATTTGTTGTAAAGCTGGTTTGGTGGTGCTGAATTCTCTTAGCTTTTGCTTGTCTGTAAAGGTTTTAATTTCTCCATCAAATCTGAATGAGATCCTTGCTGGGTAGAGTAATCTTGGTTGTAGGTTTTTCCCTTTCATCACTTTAAACATGTCCTGCCACTCCCTTCTGGCTTGCAGAGTTTCTGGTGAAAGATCATCTGTTAACCTTATGGGGATTCCCTTGTATGTTATTTGTTGCTTTTCCCTTGCTGCTTTTAATATTTTTCCTTTGTATTTAATTTTTGATAGTTTGATTAATATGTGTATTGGCATGTTTCTCCTTGGATTTATCCTGTACGGGACTCTCTGCACTCCCTGGACTTGATTAACTATTTCCTTTCCCATATTAGGGAAGTTTTCAACTATAATCTCTTCAAATATTTTCTCAGTCCCTTTCTTTTTCTCTTATTCTTCTGGGACACCTATAATGCGAATGTTGGTGCATTTAATATTGTCCCAGAGGTCTCTGAGACTGTCCTCAATTATTTTCATTCTTTTTTCTTTATTTTGCTCTGTGGTAATTATTTCCACTATTTTATCTTCCAGGTCACTGACCCCTTCTTCTGACTCAGTTATTCTGCTATTGATTCCTTCTAGAGAGTTTTTAATTTCATTTATTGTGTTGTTCATCACTGTTTGTTTGCTCTTTAGTTCTTCTAGGTCCTTGGTAAATGTTTCTTATACTTTCTCCATTCTATTTCCAAGATTTTGGATCATCTTTACTATGATTACTCTGAATTCTTTTTCAGGTATACTGCCCATTTCCTCTTCGTTTGTTTGGTCTGGTGGGTTTTTACCTTGCTCCTTCATCTGCTCTGTGTCTCTCTGTCTTCTCATTTTGCTTATCTTACTGTGTTTGGGGTCTCCTTTTCTGCAGGTTTGTAGTTCCCGTTGTTTTTGGTGTCTGTCCCCAGTGGCTTAGGTTGGTTCAGTGGGTTGTGTAGGCTTTCTGGTGGTGGGGACTAGTGCCTGTGTTCTGGTGGATGAGGCTGGATCTTGTCTTTCTGGTGGGCAGGACTGTGCCCAGTGGTGTCTTTTGGGATGCCTGTGACCTTATTATTATTTTAGGCAGCCTCTCTGCTAATTTGTGGGGTTGTGTTCCTGTGTTGCTAGTTGTTTGTCATATGGTATCCTGCACTGTCGCTTGCTGGTCATTGAGTGGAGCTGGGTCTTAGCGCTGAGATGGAGATCTCTGGGAGAGCTTTCGCTGTTTGATATTATGTGGAGCCGGGTGGTCTCTGGTGAACCGATGTCCTGAACTCGGCTCCCCCACCTCAGAGGCACAGACCTGACACCCAGCTGGAGCATCAAGACCCTGTCAGCCACACGGCTCAGAAGAAAAGGGAGAAAAAAAGAAAGAAAGAAATAAAAAATAAAATAAAGTTATTAAAATAAAAAATAATTATTAAAAATTAAAAAGCAATAAAAAAAGAAAAAAAAAAAGAAAAAAGAGAGCAACCAAACCAAAAACAAATCCACCAATGATTACAAGCACTAAAAACTTAGTAAAAAAAACAAAAACAAAAAAACACGGACAGACAGAACCGTAGGACAAATGGTAAAAGCAAAGCTATACAGACAAAACCACACAATGAAGCATACACATACACACTCACAAAAAGACAAAAAGGAAAAAAACATATATATCGTTGCTCCCAAAGTCCACTGCCTCAATTTTGGGATGATTCGTTGTCTATTCAGGTATTCCACAGATTCAGGGTACATCAAGTTGATTGTGGAGATTTAATCTGCTGCTCCTGAGGCTGCTGGGAGAGATTTCCCTTTCTCTTCTTTATTTGCACAGCTCCTGGGGTTCAGCTTTGCATTGGCCCCGCCTCTGTGTGTAGGTCGCCTGAGGGCGTCTGTTCCTGCCTAGACAGGATGGGGTTAAGTAGCAGCTGATTAGGGGGATTTGGTCACTCAGGCTAGGGGGAGGGAGGGGTATGGAATGTGGGGCGAGCCTGCAGCGGTAGAGGCTGGCATGACGTTGCAGCAGCCTGAGGCGTGCCGTGTGTTCTCCTGGGGAAGTTGTCCCTGGATCACGGGACCCTGGCAGTGGAGGGCTACACAGGCTCCCGGGAGGGGAGGTGTGGACAGTGACCTGTGCTTGTACACAGGCTTCTTGGTGGCTGCAGCAGCAGCCTTAGCATCTCATGCCCGTCTCTGGGGTCCGCGCTGATAGCCACAGCCCGCGCCCATCTCTGGAGCTCGTTTAGGCGGTGTTTTGAATCCCCTCTCCTCGCGCACCCTGAAACAATGGTCTCTTGCCTCTTAGGCAAGTCTAGACTTTTCCCAGACTCCCTCCTGGCTAGCTGTGGTGCACTA
Source organism: Aethalodelphis obliquidens (assembly GCF_003676395.1). Taxonomy (NCBI): domain Eukaryota; kingdom Metazoa; phylum Chordata; class Mammalia; order Artiodactyla; family Delphinidae; genus Aethalodelphis; species Aethalodelphis obliquidens. The sequence goes on from NW_020837954.1 coordinate 13,059,985, forward strand.
GTCCCCTTCACAATGTGCTCATGCAGCCAACCCCAGTCCTCTCCCTGGGATCCGACCTCCGAAGCCCGAGTCTGAGCTCCCAGCCCCCACCCATCCTGGCGGTTGAGCAAACAAGCCTCTCGGGCTGGTGAGTGCTGGTCGGCACCAATCCTCTGTGCGGGAATCTCTCCGCTTTGCCCTCCGCACCCCTGTTGCTGCGATCTCCTCCGTGGCTCCGAAGCTTCCCCCTCGCCACTCCCTGTCTCCGCCAGCGAAGGGGCTTCCTAGTGTGTGGAAACCTTTCCTCCTTCACAGCTCCCTCCCACTGGTGCAGGTCCCGTCCCTATCCTTTTGTCTCTGTTTATTCTTTTTTCTTTTGCCCTACCAAGGTACGTGGGGAGTTTCTTGCCTTTTGGGAAGTCTGAGGTCTTCTGCCAGCGTTCAGTAGGTGTTCTGTAGGACTTGTTCCACGTGTAGATGTATTTCTGATGTATTTGTGGGGAGGAAGGTCAATTCCATGTCTTACTCTTCCGCCATCTTGAAGGTCTCTTCCACCCTGTGCATTTTGAGGCCTCCCAGTTTGGCTGGTGGGAACAGACACTGTTCCCAGCCCCGCATGACTGCCCGGCACTGATCCCTTGAATCCTTCGGACAGCTGTTTCCAGGCCTTGCTTGTTTCCTCATATGTGCTCAGGTCAGCTGAATACTTGAGACATCCCTCTGCAGACCTTAGGTGTCTCTCTCTGTGCAGCTCTCTCCTTCTCTGGTGCTATGGCCTGGGAGCTCTAGGTGCCTTGCCCTCCCTGGCCTCTCAGCTCCTTCTCAACCCAGGGAGTCCACTGGTTGAGGGAGTCAACTGGATTTCTCCTGTGTGTCCCTGGAAACTCTCTCAAGCCAGTGACCTGGGGCAATCCATAGGGCTCATCTCATTTGTTTTCCATCTCAGGTATGACTCTCCCGCCTTGTCTTATGTCCAGTGTCTTAAAAATTGTGGTTTCATATATGTTGTTCATTTTCTGTTCTTGCTGTTTCAGGCAGGAGAGAAAATCTGGTCCCTGTGACTTCATCTTGGCTGGAAATACAGTGGTGAACAAATAGACTTCACAGTATATCAATATAATCTTTCATGAGTTTGGTTAGCATTAAGCAGTCCTTGAGAATCTGACCATGGAATAATGGTGTTTCTGGACCTGTGAAGCTCAAGACTAGATCCTGGAACCTGGCACGTTGTTCCTGCCATCCCTGAGTAAACAGCTGGTCTCTTTCTGAGGTCTTCATTTCTTTTTGCTAACTACAATACTAATTCTGTCTTCATTTGTGAAAAGGGAAGTTTCATTAATTTAGCATAAATGGATCTTATTATTTTAATGATGAATCTCATTTCAAAGAATAAAGTACAGAAAAAACAACATTATCTGTTTCTAGACATTGTCTGTTTATATACACACACACACATAATATTCAGAGAGCATATATACGTATGTATGTGTGTGTATATATCTATGGTCTCTGAATATTTTTTCAAAGTAAACTTTGATGACATACAATGAAGCAGTTTATGATGTATGAAACTGTTGCAATCAGATGATCATTTTCCTCACAAATACTAAGATAAAGTATCTATAAAATGAGTGTTTTCATAAATTGTGCTGAAAAACTAGTGCTATCCATCTGGCAAAGATACACTAAACTCGAAGTTATACTTAAAAAGCCAACGTACTTACCATATGTCTCAATAATTTTAAGGTAAAATCTACTTGAAACAACATGTCTGGGACACATACACCATATCCAGTTGCCCAGAAGTTCATCTGTTAACCATTGTTCTGGCAGGGAGCATTGCTTTTTTTTAAGTAGAGACTAATTCAGTTTTGTAAAGCTCAAGTTTTTTTTTCTTCCGTAAAAGACTGTTCAACATTGATAAACCTTAATCTTCTTAAAGTTTAAATTGTCTCCAACATACAGTATTAAGAAAAAGTATTCCATGAAAAACTAATTATAGTTTACTTTATTTATACACGTAAAACTCTGAACAAATGAATATATAATTCCATGGAGACAAAGTGACTTTCCTTTTGAACAGGAACTATGCTCTGTTTGTTTACTTGGGCAATCTTTTATCAAGTGAAGCCATTTCATAATTCAACTCAGCCCTCTTGTGTACTTTGGTGAACTTTTTCCAGATTCTCTATTGCGATTCAGATCCTTTTCTTTCTTTTTTTTTTTTTTTTTTGATTCAGATCCTTATAATGAAATTTGTATTGAAGTAATAATATAAAATCACAAAAACTATGGCAACGAAGAGGATGAATTTACAGAGAAAGCATGTTTTAAAGCTTTGCTTTCTGAATTCTAGACCTGAATTATATCCTATTAAATCACCATTTTCACAGGATGTAAAAGTCTGGTGTCTGTGTATATATGTTGGGTTTTTTTAATCATAATTTTTAACTCAGTCACCCTCTTAATTAACTGATATAAGTATATAAGCTGTTTTTCTTACCTTTCAGGAATGTTGGGAACACAAATTGAGTAATGTATGTGAAAAAAACTTTATGTCATTAGCTGGAAAGGAAGTCTTTCAGTCTAAGTTTATGTTATCCTTATTATGGAAAGACAAAGCCATATTTGGTGATGTCAGTGGTGTGGGGGGAGGGGCAATGCCAGTCAGAGCCACTGGGATCAGGACTTTTGTCTGAAAGAACTTATAAAAGCACGATCAGATTTAGTTCTTTCTCCCCAGAGGTCCTGCTAGATCTCCATGTTCTTATCCAGATACTGAACCAGCAGGTAGTACATAAATGTCCATAGTTATAAGATTATGCAGAAGCCGCATAGCACAGGGAGATCAGCTCGGTGACCACCTAGAGGGGCGGGATAGGGAGGGTAGGAGGGAGACGCAAGAGGGAGGAGATAATATGTGTACATATTGCTGAATCACTTTGTTATACAGCAGAAACTAACACACCATTGTAAAGCAATTATACTCCAATAAAGATGTTAAAAAAAAAAAGAATGGAAATGAGTGTAGTGGAAGTAATGATTTTGTGAAAACCAGAATAGAGAATTTTAACAGAGGAGACCAGGGGGAAAAATGAAGTTAGCACACCAAATAAATGTGCTATATGAGAATCATACACAAAGAAATATAATGTCTTAGTGTGCTCTGTTCATAAAATGAGAATGATTTAAGGAGAAAGGCTTTTCTACCTCGCCTCTCTCCTCTCCTCTCCCTCTCTCTTTCTTTAATAATTATTGCTCCAAAGGCAAAGTTATGAATTGCCTTGAGAAAAAGTCCAAGCTCTTTTGTGGCTGCTGTGGTTTGATTACATGACTTTCATTCACCACTGTGCTTTTTGTATAATTTCCCCATTAGAAGGGAATGCCTTTACCTGGAAAAAAATAATCCACAAATCAACATAGCAATATTTGAGAGACTGACCAAGTCTAATTATGATAAAAATTGTTACAATTTAAAAAATTCAAGATTTTTAAAAATTTTAGAAGTTTTAGTATTTTATGTTTAATTTCCATTAATGTCCCATCATTTATGGTGGGATGTGTTGATGCTGAAGCTCTTACTACAGTCTATTTTCAGTTGGTGGGAAGGCATACAATGTTTACCTTCACTGCTCTTTTTGGTGTTTCAGCCAAGATGGGTGGCAGAATTCCCTTGTAAAAACCGAACAACCTATTGGAGAAATAAAAAGATTTATATAAGTAAGGGAATTAGGAAACAGGTGATTGTGCTGTTGTTTATGGATGAAGCAACTAATCTTAAAGTATTCCCAATTATTCAATGTAGCACATCAGTCGTGAAATCTTCCTTTGTTTTAATTCTAAAGTGAAGAGATTATGATATCTACTATGACATTCAGAAGAGGAATAAATGACACTGAGACTGGAACCCCTTAGGTAAGTTGCTAAACATAATCATGAGTTGTACCTTAAAGCTAAAGTCAGCCCTCCTTAATCTAAGGAATCTTGAATTTATTTTTCCAGTTGTGTGGTTGGTAGTAGCCTCAAGCTGTCTACCGTCTTGCATTTCCTCCCTGTGATCACCAAATGAGGTTAGTGCTATACCTAAGCCCACTAGACTGAAACTTCTGAGGCTAACCAGGAGATGAAAACCTCAATTTTAGGTTTACTAACACAGGGGAACTAACAAGCTCTATGGCTGTGGAACTAGGGCTCCCAGCTCTGTCCTGAATTAGTCATAATTTTTTTAACTTCCTTGGTGGAGATGGAAGAAGGTCAGGGAGGGCTAATTACAGGGACATACGCTGCTGACAGAAGAAATGTCAAACTCCCCTGCTGATATGCAATCTCACAGGGCATGGGACAGCTATTGTTGCCAATATTGAGGGACTCATGGTTACATATTCAGACACTTTTAGGAAAAAAAAGAATGAGTGCCATATGCTTATGATAAGTTTTATAAAAAGTCACCACTTACTTCTCATTAAAATTTAAGATTCAAAATTTTACATTTGTCTGTCCTGGAATCTTTACATATATATATGCTATACCCTCCTTTAAACCTGAAAATATTTCAACAGAAGAGAATATTCTGCATCATTTTCTGAGATAATCAGTTTCCCTGGTGAACCCATAAGTGGCTACAGATAAAGGCAGGACTCAACGTGTTCCTATTTTAGGATATACATTTAATATCCTAGAGAAAGCTGGAGCTTCTCTGATTGACCCATCAAACTTCACTCCATCTCCCTTATTTGGGTTCTGCTTCTAGCTGAGCTTCTGGAACAATAACGTTAAGAATTTATTCAGATTAACCCACTGTGCCACCCAATCCAACATGGTGACCTCTTTTTTTTTTTTTTTTTTTTTTTTTTTTGCAGCACGCGGGCCTCCCACAGCTGTGGCCTCTCCCGATGCGGAGCACAGGCTCCGGACGCGCAGGCTCAGCGGCCATGGCTCAAGGGCCCAGCCGCTCCGCAGCATGTGGGTGTGCACACATGTGTATGTAACCAGGACACAAATATTTGTTAAGATTATGGATTTTATGAAGAGGAAGAAAGGAATTAAATGATCCCCTGATGTGGTCTTATTTTGCCCACTATTTTCGACCTAATGAATAGTACTAGCATTTGTATATAGGAAGTAAAGCAGAATCTGCTTTGAAGAACTATGGGAATTCATGAATTCCCCCCACCTCCTTTCCATTCCAACTACTGATGCCTGAAATTCACTTGTAAAACTTAAATACTCTTTGTCATTTAAATTTCATCATAAATTAATTATTATATAATTTTCAGCATGAGAGTGACTAAGCATAGGTTTGGTCTTCCTAAAAGATAAATGTGATTTTCCTGGATAGAAGTTCTATATTTATAATAAAAGACATTATTAGTTCTGTTTTTCTTGGGCTGATTTTTTCACATCTGGAAGAGTATGTCTGGGTATAGGGGGGAAACAAAGAAGAACATTTAAGTAAGTAAAGCTTTTAGGACAGAGTGTCCTGATTAATAGAGGTACTTGAAATCCCATACAACGGAGAACAGATATAGGATGAACAGCTGCTCAGCCTGGAGAAGAAAGAGCTTAGGGACAAACATGAGGAACATGATGGATCTTTTGAAAAATGAGCATGTAGGAAAGAGATTAGACTTTTCTGTTTGTTTCCAGGTGGTAGAACTAGGACCAACAGGTTCAAGCAACAAGGAAAGACACATTTTTGGCTCAGTGGGAGCTTAATACGAGGAAGTACTTCTAATAATCTGAACTATCTGAAGATAGAATGGACTCTCTTGAAGAGTGTGAGTTCCTTTTGGTATGTGGTCAAGCGGTCTGGATGGCCACTCATCATGGATGCCAGAAATGGACGTACACGGCAATGGAAGGATTTGAGGGACCTCAAGCTTGGTTTACTCCAATCCTCAGATTTTGTTATTCTAAGAAAAAGAACAAGAAGACATGGGAAAGCACTTTTCTGAAGAGACAAACTCTGCATTACTTTGAACTTTTGCCTAACGTGGAGCACTGCTTCTCTGGAGGAGGACAAGAAGTCTTATAAGCAACACAGAAGGTCTTCATTTTAAAAATGATGAGAGAAAATATTAAAAAGAGGTGTAAGGCAGGAGGGAAGAAAGGCAGCTGGGAGAGCCATAAGGATTTAATCTGAAAAGAGCTGGGAGGTCCAGAGCCCTCTGCTTCATGTTGGCGATGCTTCCTTGATGCGTCCTCTTTCTCCACTCTCTGCTCTGCTCCTTTCATGTGCAATCATCTTCCCCTCCCCCACCAGCTCCAGCCATCCCACCAACCTGAACTCTCTAATGAGGAATGAAGAGCTTTAAAGGGAGATTCTCAAGGACCATGGGCAGCATTTGCTGGCAAATGGGAAGCTAGAACTATGTACTTCCTTGCATTATTTTTACAGTATATCCATGCAATATCGGGCAACTATGGAATAGCCAGGCTGGCACCTCTTCTGCTGAGAATTGCCCCACCCAATTTTTTTTAAACCACTGGAACCAACGTATTAGTACAATATGATACTGCTTGTAGGCAGTGGTTGACTGGGCATCTCGCTACATGGATCCAAGTGGTTTTCTGCCTCTGTGCCCCAGCTAATCTGACCCAAGCAGTGCTTTTCTCCAGGATTTTGGAATTGGAATTGAAAAGGTCAGCCTCACTCTGTGTGGCTGAAGCTCTAAGATATAAAGCTAGAATATCAACAGCAGTCATGTTTTCTGTCAATCTGCAGTGATAAGAAAGAAGGAAGCCATCGTTCAGGGAAACAAAGAAGAAAGATAGAGAAGTTCTGGTACTGTGAGTGTGATCCCGCTGACAGGATTTCTTTAAGCCTAGTTACACCGTGACCCTTCTTAAATACTGACATTTCCCTTTGCTTTTGATCCTTTGAGATACCCAGTAACATTTATAATAAATTCCTTTATGTACTTACAACCCAAAGTCCCGGATCAGGAAATTGGTCCCTACAGCCAAAGTGGCTGCTGCTGTACTTCCGTACCACGCCCTCTCCCATGAAAAGCGTTCGGTCAGGTAAGAGTAGCACTTGGGCCAATCCAAAGAGTCACACCCAAAATGTGATCAAGAATGCAAATCTAAACTACAATGAGGTACCACCTCACACCAGTCAGAATGGACATAATTAAGAAGTCTACAAATAATAAGTGTTAGAGAGGGTGTGAAGAAAAGGGAACCCTCTTACACTGTTGGTGGGAATGTAAATTGGTGGAGTTATTATGGAAAACAGTATGGAGGTTCCTCAAACAACTAAAAATAGAGTTGCCGTATGATCCAGCAATCCCACTCCTGGGCATATGCCCAGACAAAGCTATAATTCGAAAAGATACATGCACCCCTATGTTCGTAGAAGCACTATTTATAATAGCCAAGGCATGGAAATAACCTAAATGTCCATCGACAGATGAATGGATAAAGAAGATGTGGTATACATGTACAATGGAGTACTACTCAGCTATAAAAAAGAATGAAATAATGCTGTTTGCAGCTACATGTATGGACCTAGAGATTATCATACTAAGCGAAGTAAGTCAGAAGGAGAAAGACAAATACCATATATCACTCATATGTGGAATCTAAAATATGACATGAACATATCTATGAAACAGAGACAGACTCATAGGCAGAGAATGGACTTGTGGTTGCCAAGGGGGAGAGGGGGTGAGGGAGAGAAGAACTGGGAGCTTGCGATTAGCAAACTACTATTTATAGGACGGATAAACAACAAGGGGCTACTGTATAGCAAAGGGAACTATATTCAATATCCTGTGATAAACCAGAAAGGAAAAGAATATGAAAACAAATATATATTGATATATGCATAACTGAATCGCTATGCTGTACGGCAGAAATTAATACAACATTGTAAATGTAAATCAACTATACTTCAACAAAATTTTTTTAAAAATGTGAGCAAGAGAACGTGGGTAAGGCCTCAAGCTGATGACATATTTTTCTGACTTGATTAGATAATTACTGGAAGCTTTCCTAATGTAAAGTATGATATACAGATTCTAAAAAACCAAAAGGACTTGTAATGTTTTATGAAGAAGATACTTTCTTTTTGGCTAAAGAACTGATGTTTGTACTCACATGCACTGTTCATTCTGCCAATTTTTTCTGTGTTCATGTAATGTTGGCTTGAAATACAGAGCATATAGCTTACCAGGACAATAAGCAGGGAAGTTAAGAGATTTGTGACACCCATATCAACATGCTTTATCCCGCTTACTTCCCAGGACATTCAGTCGACTCCCTGAATGAATGGAAAGTGAGATTCTAATGTCTACTGGAAAGACAGTAAAACCACCACAGTGGTTTGTTTTTTCTTGTTTTTTTGGGTTTTTTTTTTTTTTGCAGTACACGGGCCTCTCACTGCTGTGGCCTCTCCTGTTGCGGAGCACAGGCTCCGGACGCGCAGGCTCAGTGGCCATGGCTCACGCGCCCTGCCGCTCCGCGGCATGTGGGATCTTCCCGGACCGGGGCACGAACCCGTGTCCCCTGCATCGGCAGGCGGACTCCCACTGCGCCACCAGGGAAGCCCCACCACAGTGGTTTTAAGTTTTGACCCACATCAAGCCAACTGGCGAACTCTTTGGAAGAGACACAAGAACCAACCGCAAGACCTCCCATAAAACTGTTGTATAACTGTATGGAAGCCCTCATATATCGTTTCTCAGAGTTGTTTCTTCTAAAAGTTGTGAGTTCGATTTTAACTATCCTGTGTAGGAAAATGTTAACTTGGATGTGTATAGACTTTTGTTGACATTGTTATAAGTAAAAATAGTCAAATTTGTTGAATGCTTAATATGGACTAGCCACTCTGTTAAGAATAAATATATGAAGGCATATGGACATATTTAATCTCATCCAACTCTCACAACAATCCTTTGAAGTAGCAATAATTATTTTCTTCATTTTGCAGGTGAAGCCTGTGAGCCTATCACTACCGAACAGGCGACTCAAATCAAGTTCCACTGTCCTCACAGTCTCTTTCCTTGACCACTGAGCTGTAAAGGTATTGTAGTTTTTCTTAAAATAAAATCATTTTTACAAACACCTTTGAAAAGTCAAGTTATTTCTGTTGCAAAAATATTTTGTCATTTCTTATTTTAAGAGGAAGAAGAAGCAGCAATTAAAACTCAGGTTTCTAGTCCATTTCCATTCAATTCTCTTTTAAAGTAATATACCACACTACCTGCACAACTGATAGATCTGGGCTGAGATGAATAGGATCATTTCCTGGGAAAACTTTTGGGTTGTTTATTAAATATTTTCTAGGTGGATCAGATGAGAAAAAAAAAGTAGGCCTTAGGATCAACTTTTTTTCCCCATAGGATAAAGTTTTTCCTTTAAGAGAGACACCAGGATAATTCTGTCAGTGTGGGGAAAAGTCAATGCATAGTTCAGTAATATAATAAAACACAGAAATATTAATAAAATAAAAACTGTTGTTATCCAAAAAGTCAGCGGGGAGCACCTTTGGCTGTTGACTTAACAGATACCCTCCTCACCCCTCCTTGTTCCTTGAGGTGCAGGTATTCACTGTCCCCTTCCCCAGTCCAGGGGGTGAAGCAGAGTTCTTCAAACCTATCATGGTGGTCCCATTCCCTTACTAGTGAGTGGGTTGAGCATGGACATACGACCCAAGCCTAGCCCATTGTACCACCAAAGAGGGAGGGATGCATGCTGCAAGTCTTGGATTTCTAGCCTAAGGAAAAGAGCACATAGGAAGAAAAGCCCCTCTTTTCCACTAGATGTTGTCCTCACTGCATGAGATCCCTGTGTACCATGGCCAAGTGAGATATCATTGCCCACAAGTTGAGCATGGCCATCAAAGGCAAATAAGACCTGGACCTTGATGACATCACTGGGCTGCTCAATGAACCAATCTTGGCATTCTACCTCCAGATTTCTGGTTATGTGAAATTAAAAATAAACCTTTACTATTTGAGCTGCTTCCAGTTACATCTTCTGCTAACCTACAGCTAAAAGCATTCTGATACAAACAGCTTTAACACCACCATTTCTGAAAAAGTCTTAAATTGTAATTTTTTTTTTTTTTTTTTTTTTGGCGGTACGCGGGCCTCTCACTGTTGTGGCCTCTCCCGTTGCGGAGCACAGGCTCCGGACGCGCAGGCTCAGCGGCCATGGCTCACGGGCCCAGCTGCTCCGTGGCATGTGGGATCTTCCCGGACCGGGGCACGAACCCGCGTCCCCTGCATCGGCAGGCGGACTCTCAACCACTGCGCCACCAGGGAAGCCCCTTAAATTGTAATTCTTAAATCATAATCATAGTGAAGATAGTTGTTAAATGTTAAGCAAAGCACTTAGAAGGAGACTGTGAAAAACATTTTGAAAATGTTTTTAGATTATTTCTTTCAGGAGCCTATCACGCATTAAAACGCTATCCCATTAGGATGATTACTTGTGAAAGAGCCCCCACCCTGCAGATGGAATGTGGAGAAGTTCACAGGCAAAAATGAGGACGGAGCTCCAGGTCTCCAAAGCCATTCGATCACGATGGTTCCCATTCTGACTGAGAGTTGTTATTCAGGAATATTGGTGACAAAGAGTATTACAATACTGGATCACATTTGTTTTTAATTGTATGATCAAAACAGGCCTTGTATTACTTATGTACATCTATAAAATTAAGATCAAAACTGCATTGCACGTGTTCTTCTCAAAGACGCAGCTCGCATATAGCTTATTTGAAATACAGATTTATGCCAAACCCCGCAAAATAATTTTACCCCTCATTTCCCCCCCACCCCCCTTTTTAAAGTGTGAAGCTATTTAACGTGTTGGGTGGCTCCAAGGTCATACACCAACTAGTAGAAAAATGTTGATTGTACAAAGCAAGGAGATGTGGAATTTTCTTTGAGTTCCAGTTGGTGGTTCATTTACAAACCCTGGAAGAAGCCTTCCTGTTGTCTCTCATTAGTAGGGACCAATTGTAGGTTACCTTGTCTAAGGTCCAAACTTTAGACCCCCCTCAAGAAACCAGACAGATCCTTAATGAAATATCTTGTACCTGACAACATCTTTAGTCCATTTGGAAGGCTGAAAAAAAGTTACCTGCTTTAAGTCAGCTACTGAAATCTGAAGACTCCGTGGTAAATAGTGGGTAGAAAGGAGAGGGCTTAACATTCTCAAAATTGGACTCAGGTAAAGAAACCAAAATGGAGTAGATAAATCCCATCTGCCCCTCTTTTTTCCCCTGTGAGTCACCTCCTTATTGGTTTTGCTGTTATTTTTCTAATTTAGTATGTAGAAAATGTTTGTTTGGAAGTCATTTGTACTGTAGAGTTGGACTGCTCCTACAGGTGGGCCGGGAAATTTCTGAAGTTGCTAGGCTGGTAAGCAAGGTTTTGGCCTTAGGAGCCAGAACATGGAATCTATTCTTCTTTGCACCTCCCAAGGAGAAAGGGAAACAGTGCAGCTGCTTCACACGTGACCTTTAGGCGGAGTCATACCTGTTGTCCATCAGAAAGGTTATCATAAAACTCAACTGATAGATTCCTGAGAAATGAGTGTGAGGAAACTGTGAATAAATTATTTCCCTCTTAAGGGAGGAAAAGATCAATGTACACATCTGCTACCTGTGGAAACCAAGGTTTTCCCTGGTTGCTGGAGATGAAGGGTTCTGGGGCCCAAACTGCTGAGATTCATAACCTGGGTCCAGCAACCATCACACACCAGGATGGAGGTGCACATCATCCAAGCATAAAAAGACCAATTAAAGAAATGATTTCCAAGTTGAAAAGCCATTTTCAAAGCCACCTGCAGCACACTCACATGAGATGGATGTTTTCACCTGGATCCCACTTCTTTGCCAAAAACCTGGCATTCAGTAAAAGTCCAGAGCAGCAATAACTCTCATCACTGAAGCATGAAATAGGAGCAACAGGGAAAGTGACACCAGATCCCCAGTTGGGGAAATTGGAAAACATTAACATGTCTGTGTACCTAACAGAGCACAATTACTACATTTTATTTTGTTTCAACAGTCAGGACCTAAATGAACATCACCATTCACTTCTGTTCTGGGCAATGATCCAAGCTCATCTTTGGTACAGTTGATTTTGAATCCTTATAGTCAATCATATCTTCACAATTTGTTCTTCTTTCAGGCTTCAGGCATCCTCCTGATTTCCATTTCTTGTTTGGAAGCCTTGAGTCATCTGTTCTGGCAACATGACCAACCCAAATCAGTCATTTTCTCCAAATTATATTGAAATAGGGACCTTGCTAGTTTGTTTTCTTCCTCCTTCTTTCTTTCACATAATTTTCCCTTTAAGGATCTCCTAATACAAAGCTGATTGAAGGCATACAATATCCTCTTTCTTCGGCCGTTGTCAAATCCAAGTTTCTTACCCACATGCTGTAGCTCTGTAATTAAAACAATGAGGGTGGCACTCAGCCCTGGGTTATGAGTGTATGGCTCCCATTGCTCGATGGGTCCTGTATCCCAGGGCAGAATTCTGGCCTTGACACTACAACTTTAGGGCATAATTCTGACATCATTTACACTCCACAAGTCTTAGCGGCTCACAGAATCCAAATGAAAGAGTGCAGTTCCATGGTTCTATTATTTGAATTATGTAGAATCTGCAATCTGAAGTTCTCAAAATTGCACACATCTTGGGGCCATTTTCATTTAGGCAAAGGAGAGAGGGAAAACTAGATATCCTTCAAAGGAGAGGAAAAACAGCTTACAGAGAGTAAGTGACACAGGTTCTCCTTTTAAAAGCAGCGACTGAACTTCAAGAAAGGGCAACATAAAGAAAATTTCAGCTAAGATTCTAACATAAAACTAACAAAAGTTCTCCCTGCTTCAACTCATATCAGGTCTCCAGGAACAAACAATACAGTTATTACTTTTCATTACAGAGAATTAATTGAATTGAGTTTCTGCATATGGACCTTGGATATATTTGTTACTCCAAACCCTACCACTTTCATTACATGCTGTACGGAGGAATTCTTTAAAGTTTTCCTCAACATACTTTTTAACTGAACTTTCAGTATGCTTTTACCACCACAATTAAACTTTGTTGATGTGTCTAAAATAAAATACAACTTTGATTTTCTAAGATACAAAAAATTAGTTTAGCTGTCAGTATCATTTAGGAGGTAGGTCCATGGCTCCATTCCCTGGAAAGTTGGCAGGATGCTCAACGCACCAAAGATGTTGCACAGCTCAGCCCAAAGAAGGCATTAGCATGATATAAGAACCAGAACCCTGACGGAAAACGCTAAGGAAAGAAAAAGCAAAAGAGATATTTGAGAAGCAACTCACATGGTAAATAATATGGGTAGAATGTGGTGTTAATTGCTCCATGAATCTATAAGTGAAGAGACACATTTAGAACTGACCATGCAAAACGTGTAGTAATTTTCAGTTACAGCAGATTACCTTGCTTATAAAGATGAACATGTTTCCATTAGGGAATAATAATCATGTAAGGGAAGTCTTTCACTCATGTGGATGGTAACTCTGAGGAAAAAGACTCAAAAAAAAAAAAAAAAAAGCAACCAAAACAACTCTATTTCTTGGACTGGGACCGAAAACCAGGAAAAAAGGACCTGACTGTGGAGTCAGAAGGTCCTTTGCCAGCCAGCTCCCAGCTCTCTGTTAAATAAGTCCTGCTGAAGAAATTCCTTGCTCCATTCTAGTCACCCCCATCCTCTCACCAATCCCCTTTTTTGTATTTCCTCTGTTTCCAATTTCTGTCCTCCCCATTTGTGAAGTCATCATTCATTTATTCACTCACTTATTCTTTCAGTATATTTTGTTCCAAGCACTAAGCTAAACACCTTTTTCTAGGGTCAAATGTTGATAGAGTAGTTCTGTTGTCCCCCAAATCAACTAAGACCTTAATTTTCTCCAGGAAGCTTTCTCTGGGATGTAGACAAATATCTTGATATTGCTCCTGCTTGCAATATTTGACCAAGATGTTGCCTTTCATGTTACACTATGTGCTTGGCACTTGGTAACACTCAGATATTATATTGAATACACTGATATTCAAATAAGAAATGTATATACTTATGCATATATGTCTATACATATGCATACGTATGTATATAGTCCATATACATAGATATGACTTGGTATCCATATTAACAGTCTGAATGACTTGTATATTTTTAACTGAGTAGAGTATGTATTATTCACGTGATTACCATATTTAATCCAGATTATAAATTGCTTTTTTTTTTAAATATGTATTTATTTGGCTGCGCTGGGTCTTAGTTGCAGCATGCGGGATGCGGGATCTAGTTCCCTGACCAGGGATTGAACCCGGGCCCCCTGTATTGGGAGCATGGAGTCTTAACCATTGGAGTCTTAACCACTGGACCACCAGGGAAGTCCCTATAAATTGCTTGACAATGGCCACTCCTGTTCTTTATCACCACCCTCTAGCATTTAATATTCATTTGATTCTACCTGTCAGTAGAGGCAATATGATGTAGTGGAATGTGCGCTCTGGAGCAACCCTCCTTGGGTTGGAATTCTAGCTCAATCATGTGTTAGCTGTTTACCTAGCATGAAAAACTGTTGGCACAAAAGGTGAGCAAATTAATTCCAAAAGATTACTGCCAGAATAGAGATGTTTTTTATGCCAGCCCTCTCTACAAGTGCTTATGGAAATGAGTTAGTACATTGCTGTAAGTTGCCTGATTTTATAGCTTGACCTAGCTGCAGGGCTGTATATGACCACAGCTGGCGCAGAAAGCCTCAGTATTCAGAGATGTCCTTTACAAATGGAACCTTACCTAAGTGTGTGACCCAGTGCCTTAGGAATTCACACCCCGTTGTGGAATTCTGCCACAACCAAGTCATACATGTTTGAGACCAAAGATGCTGTGCACTAAGTAGGCTACTCCCAAAGTATAAGTCACATTCGGAAATGTATTAACTCTTTATGACCACCAGTTGTTACAGTAGGCTCCAAATTAATTTCTTGAAGTGCCCCCTAGTGGTACCAGAGTTAAATGCAACTCAACAACTGTCGCAACCCTGCCAAAGAACAAAGCTTTGGACCAGGGCATTTTGTAGGTTACAGATTAGTCTGATTTAGCAGACTTTCAATTCACTAAATTAGGCTCCAAAGGAACAGTATTATAACAGCTTGGACTTCTACTGGAATTGAGATTACTGAGAGAAAGTTTAGAAAGAAAACCATCAATCATTGTGCTTAATGCTTTACAACTATTATCTCATTCAACTTTTACATGAAATAGAGTGTACTCTTTCCATTTCATAGACAAGGACAAGAGACTCCATGAAGTTAAGCAACTTTCCTACTGGTCAAACAGCTTGTAAGTGGTGTAGTTGTGATAAGAACGAAAGTCTACTTGACTCTAAAACTTCTACCCTTGAACGCTGTGCTTGACTCCTGTGTCCTCAGGGAGAGAGAATCAGGTCACTGAGAAATGTCATTCCACCTCCTGGCTCTAGTGCTCCTTCTGTGCCTGTGTCTCCAGTGCTTGGGGCCCAGGTTCTGCCTGGTTTCTGGGAGGGGCTAAAATGCTGGGTTTTGAACGGAAGAACAGCTGAGCCAGGGTTTGTAGCCCCTCTTGTCATCCAAGTCCTCTGCACCAGTTTTTTAAGCACCTGAGTTCTTAGTTAATTGATTTAAACACAAGATAAACGGGTAGTCACTGAGCTTTCTGGATTTAATAAATCAAAGTCTATCTGTACTTTATGGATTTCTGGATGCACACAGTCTTCCAGATCACTCTGAAAAATTGTTTCCTTCACACCACATTATTATCAATGAATAATTAAGAGTTAACTGTTTTCCTAACGAACTCTTTCAGTCAGTGTTCTAGAAAACTACAAGTTGGATAAACTACATAGAATTCAAGACATCTGAAAAACAATGCAGAAGCCAACCCTAGGGCTCAGTTTCTGGACCTCATCTATCTCTCCCTGGTGATTTCATCCAGTCATATGACTTTAATTATCATCCTTACGCTGTTAACTGTCATCCATCTCCAGTTCACCCAGTCATCTACTCAACACCTCCACTTGCATATTTAGGAGGCATCTCATAATTAGCATGTTCAAAAGAAACTCCTGATTCTTCCACCACAAACTTGCTCCACCCACAATATTCTCCAAACCTCTTAACGGTAAGTCCATCTTTCCAGGCACGCAGGCCAGAAACTTTGAAAGCATACTTGAGTTTTGTCTTTCTTGTATTCATCTCTATTACCCTGGCCCAAGCCCTAATCGTATTGCACTTGAACCTTTGTGCTAGTCTCCTAACTAGTTTCTCTATGCTCTATTCCCAAAGCAGTGACAGAATACTCCCGTTAAGATGAAAGGCAGATCATATTGCTCCTTTGCTCCCAACCTGCCATCGTCCTCCCATCTCCCTCAGAACGAAACCAAAACCCCTTCAAAAGCCCCAGGCAATCTGCTTCCACACACTGCATCATACCTTCCCCCTCATCTCCTATGATGCCTTCCTTGGTTCACAGCCCTCCCGTCCACTGACCTTGTTCTCACTCTTTGGAGCAGGCACGCTCCCACCCCAGGGCCTTGACACTTAGGGCATCTTGCCTGGGATCCTCTCTGCCACTTGTCCCCATTGTCTCACTCCTCACCTCCTTAAACTGCACAAACTTTACCTTCTCAGTGAGGCCTGACCTCACCTCTCTTCTACTTAAAATTGCAACATCCTCACCTGAGTACTATCTATCCTTTCTGCCTGCTTTATTTTTCTTTATAGAACTTATCCCCTTCAAACATGTTTGTAGTTTACCTGCTTGCTTTATACTGCCTGTTGCCAGATCCATGAGGACAGGGCAGGAGTTCTTGTCCATTTTATTTACTGATGTATTCCCCTGGCTAAATATGGGAGCTGACATATAATAGGTGTTTGCTAAATTCTTGTTGAATGAAAGAATAGATGCATTATATTCCCACTGATCCAGTGTGATGGTGTTGTGAATAGAAAGTTGTACCTAGCATTTTGAACTATTCCAAGATCAATCTCTTACACTTTCCTACCAAATGTCAATTCTTCCTGGTTTCTTTGGAATCACCTAGACGTCACCAAAATGGCTATCAAAGAGGAAAGTTTTGGGCATTTGATCTAGTGCACAGGAGTGGAATTCAAGAAATAGCAACTGAAGAAGCCTCGACTTTGTGTGAGTTATTATCCCCCATCAGCTGGCAAACCACGATAGCAAACGGCATTTTTACCCACCAAACCCACTCATCCCTTCTCCCTGCTGGCAGAACCTAATTCTAGTGTTCACACCTTTGACGCCATGTGCTCTGGAAAGGGAACTCTCTCCAGCCCTGGCGTGATGGAGTAAATCATCTGGTCTTATTCTTCTGGCTCGTAATAGAATGAGACATGAGCATGCAACTTAATTCTAGCCAATAAAACTTGAGGGGGCTTTTGAGAGAGGACTTTTCCTCCTCCTAAAAAAATAGGATTCTTGTGCCTCACCTCTAGAAATTTGGATTTGGTAGGTCTGAGTGGAGGTTCAGGAATTTGCATTTTTAATACCACCCCCAATTCTGATGCAGAAAGTCCAGGAACTGCATATCAAAAAATAGAAAGAAAAAAAAAAAAACAACTTCCCTATAAGGTTAGTGACCTGGGGCTGCTCTTACCCAGATGTCTATCTGTTAGGAAGCAGGCCAAATACTCAGTGCCATTATCAGGTAATTCCTCCAGGAAGGTCATGAAATTATTCTCACTTTCCTCCACTTTCTAGTCTAGAATGTACTCACCCTTTGAGCCAAAGACTGCTAATTGAAGGTGTGTTCCATCCTGGCCTCCAAGACCAGGAAGGTACAGGTATTCTTACCATCAGTCACTGCTAAATAGGGAACCAGATTGCATGCCCCCAAGACATGCTGGGTAGAGGTACTTTGTTCCTACCTCTTGGTTTCCTCTTTGGTTTATTTAGGAACAACACTGAGACATGCAAAAAACAGATTATTATCTTACCCACATCTTTTCAGAAGAGGTTAATATTTCATTCCACCTCCCACAAGAGTAGCAGAAATCCTGGTTGGCATGAAGCACATTTTCACTGTTTGAATATGAGAACAAAATTCAAATGAGGGTACTTTTCTTTCATTCCTAAATAGTCGTGCATTTTGCAGAACAGGTACAACAGGAAGTAGCCCCTGGTGTAAAGCAAGCAGGACCACACCTATGGCTGTCTGAGCTGAAGAATAGGAAAATGCTTTCCTTATGCTTTAGGGAGTGAACCAACAAAGAAGTCAGGCTTCTCTAGGGTTCTGCAGGGGAATGATTTTGAGAGAGGCGGTCTTGCATGGGGAGTGTGGCTACAGATTTAGCTTCTAAGATAATTACTTATTTGAAGAAAAATGATCTCTGAATTACTCACTAATCTTGATGCTTAGACTTCCCACCAAAGCCACTAAGTATCTGGGGCTCTTTTGTTCCAAGGAGTTCCACATTTCTTACATACAGTCTGTATTTTTAGTTACCATTTGGTTACCGTTTTCAAGAACATTTACATATTTATCAGCAAGTATTTCTTGAGCACCTACTATATACCTAGTACTAATTATCAACAGTACATTTAACTTGGTCATTGAAATAGCAAACATGCTAAAATTTTGTCAAGTATCAAGTCCATAAGCTAGAGAGATCCAGCCACAGTATTCTATTAACCTGTGTAGTTTGTCCATGAGGCAGGAAAGGCACAAGTATATTTTTCTCCCATTTTTCAAGGAACACTGAGTCATGGAAAGGTTATATTTACTTATCATCTCGGGCAAAAAGTTGAATGCTTGAAGATTAATCTGGATTCCATATATGGAGTTTGAATATTTCTCTCTAGTAAATCTATCTCTTCATTCATTCAACAAATAACTGAGTGTCTGTTACGTTCCAGTCACGGCTCTCTGGGTTAGAGATAAGGCAGTGAACAGGTCAGGCACAATTCTCAGACTCACAGAGCCTGTGTCCTGTTGAGGGAGCCAGACAATGAACAGGCAAAAAACAGATGAATAAAATGATGTCCGATCAACACCACTAATCATTAGAGAAATGCAAATCAAAACCACAGTGAGATACCACTTCACACCCATTAGGATGGCTATTATGAAAAAGGCCGGAAAATAACAAGTGTTAGGGAGGATGCGTAGTAACTGGAACTTTTGTGCATTGCTGATGGGAATGTAAAACGGTGAAGCTGCAGAAAACGGTATGGTGGTTCTTCATAAAAGCTAACCATAGATTTGTCTTATGAGCCAGCAATTCCACTTGAACTGCAAGCAGAGGCACAGCTATCTGTATACCAATGTTCACAGCGGCGTTATTTACAATGGCCCAAATATCCATCAGCAAATGAATGGTTAAACGAAATGTAGTATATACACACAATGGAATACAATTCAACCTTATAAAGGAAGGAAATTCTGATACATGAGACAACATGGATGAATCTTGAAGACATTATTATGCTAAGCGAAGTAAGCCAGACACAAAAGGACAAGTATTGCTATGATTCCACTTAAATGAAGTACGTAGAATAGAAAAATTCATAAAGACAGAAAGACAAATTCACAGAGACAGAAAGTAGAGGGGTAGTTGCCCGGGGCTGGGGGAAGGGGGGAATGGGGAGTTAGTATTTAATGGGCACAGAGTTTTAGTTTTGCAAGATAAAAAGAGTTCTGGAGATGGACGGTGGTGATGGTTGCCCAACAATGTGAATGTACTTAATGTCACTGAACTGTACACTTAAATATGGTTAAAATGGTAAACTTTATATTGTGGATATTTTACCACAATAAAAAAAATAAAACAGGAGGATACCTGGTTGCTACATGGAAAGGAAGGAGGCTACAGATTCTGATCGGTTCTCCAGGGAAGGCCTCATTGAGAAGACATCTGCTGAGCTAAGAGGGTTTCTATTTAGCAGAGGTACAATCTACTGGAAGGGGAGAGAAATGTTTAGAAATGGAGAGCTTTAGGAAAAAAAATCACTACATCCTGGGAGAATCTAAGGCGGCAGTTTATAAGCTTTTGCTTTACTCTTCATGTAATCATGGAAGAAACCATGATTTCCAAGGTAGTCTCTTGGGATGTTCTAAAAACTAATTTTAAAAATAGTTCCTGCGCTTTAGATTCATTCTTATCCCTATAGGGAACTTAACTCATTAGTCCTCTCTTCTGAAGTTTGAGTTCTCTCTACAATGTCCCTGCCAAGTTATCACCCAGCTTCTGATTAGGCACCTCTAGATGCCAGGATCCTATATCCTTTCAGAGTGTCCATCTGATCCTGGGGTGATTTTGTAGTTGGAAAGAGAGACCCTCCTGCTTTGGGCCCAGTTCTATTTTCAGGTGACCTTCAGCTGCTTCTACTCGGCAGGTGAGATGGTTAATTTTATGTGTAACTTGACTGGGCCAGGAATAGATTGAGTAAAGCGGATTGCCCTCCATTATATGGGCGGGCCTCATTCAATCAGTTGAAGGACTAAAGAGAACAAAAGGCTGACCCCTTCCCAAGTAAGAGAGAGTTCTTCTGCTTGATGGCCTTTAAACTGAGACATCAGCTCTTCCTGGTTCCAGCCTTTGGACTCAAAGTGGGACATCAGCTCTGCAGTTTTGGACTTTCCAGCCTCTATAATCTTGTGAGCCAATTCCTTATAATAAATCTATCTAACTATCTATCTGTCTATCCATCTATCTATCCACCCATCCATCCATCCCACTGATTCTGTTTTTCTGGAGAACCCTGACTAACCTAGGCCACACAAAATAAGTTTAAGGCCAGTCCTCTTGAGAAACTGCAGAATATGTGAACGTGGTTATTGAGCATCCTGATGCCTCTCTTCCATAAGTAAAACACTTCAGCTCTTTATCTAACAGGGTCCCTGACCTCTCATCAATCCACCTCGGATTCCCTGGACCAAAATCCACATTTAATGTGGGCTGATCTGGGCATAGGAGAGCGAGACCATCACCTCCTTGTTCTACATGTTATATTCATGCGACCAAAGACCAATTGAGCTTGATTTCATCCATGCCATTCTGTTGTGTATATGTGTAACACACACACACACACACACACACACACACACACATGTACAACCTGCTGCTGTAAACTTACCCCTCTTCCACTTCCTTAAGGCCATGACAGAAAGAAAGGGGGATGAGTAAGGATAAATATGTTCTAAGTACATCAAAGGGGAGGGAAATAAGATTTAACAAGAGTTGCTTGACATACATAATCTTATTTTCTCTTTATTTACAGGTGCAGGAAAAAAAAGACTCTTGGAGCCTAAGTAACTTATCCACATCCTCATAGTTAGGAAGTAATTAAGATGGGATTGAAGTCCAGGGCTTTCTGATCCTGAAACCCATGGTCTGTCCACTGCCCCACACCATACATCATGCACACTGTGGGCACTTAAAATAATTTCCAGAGTAACATAAGGTGATGGTATGAAAACATGAGAGAAAGACAGTGCCCAAAACAGGAAAAAGGAAGACAAGAAAAATGCAAGGAAAAATTAAATTTAATAGCAAAGGTATTATTAATCCATCTATTAGTTCTTTGTATACCTCCCTACAGAATTCAAGAATTTTCACAGAAAAATTCTTATCACCAGTAGCAGAATATGTGGCAAAGGAGGAATAATTATATGTTTTTCAGGTGAGCTAAGGGGTGAGGAAATGGAATTTAAAAATACACACTCAATAATCATGACTGTTAACTTTAAAACTGGTATTTATGATGGAAACTATAAGTGCTGGCGGAACAACAGTGTAGGAAAATAAAAGTTTTAAATTAAAATAATGCAAACTCCTATCTACATTTCTAAAATAAAGAGAAAAAAAGGAAATAAAATAGAGAATGTCATTTAGTCTTGACCCTTGAAAATTACAGTCCAAAACATACCCCATTTATATTAAGTAATAATGAATGGGGACAAATCTGCTGACTCCCTTTTAGGAAAATCTGACACTGAACAGTTTTCATCCAGCCATAGGCATGGAAGTTTCCTATTCACTGAAGGAAGCAACAGTGTAATACCTGAGAAGAATTCAGTTACCACCCAACATGAAAAACCAAAACCGTATTCAGAAAGTGGGCATTTTGCACATAGAACAATACCATGAGTCACATGTGTGCACACACAGGCACACTCACATACGTGGGGGGGCTTTTCTCTCCATCTCTATCAGTACCCTGTTCTCATGATCACTGAACGCTACGTGTCCCACTCCCACGTAGGTTGGCAACACATCTATGCTACAGAGTTACCAGTTGATGTTCCTGGTAACAGCCTCAGAGCTGTCCCTCTCTCCCTGGAGACCAAGTGGATTCCATCTAGAGGCCTGGCTTCTCTACCAGGACAGCAAATGAGAGCCTGGGACTCAGGGCTGAAAGTGGATTTCCTGCACAGCTGAGCCAAGAGCTTCCAACCGTCCAGCCAGATGTTTCTCTATATGGTCCTGGCAGCCATGGCTTGGGACAGAGCCAGAATTTGGCCTGATTTCTACACTGAAAAGCTTTTTGGAATGCTGGGGTGGTGCCACCCCATAATAAAAGGGGTGGTCCTTCAGATTGCCACACCATTCCCATTTGCTTTGGGAGTCTCTCCAAAAGGAAGAGGTGCTGGAAAAAAAGTGGGTGTGTCCACCCAATCCATGCCAGGGGCTGGGCAGAGGAGGGGAGGGCGGGGGCTGGGAAGGTGGATGAAGTAAAGTTCTGAGTGGTTGGAAGTCGGTGCCAGATGGAGCTGGAAGATGGCTCTTTGCCGCCTTCCTCTGCACATGTGTGGCCACCAGGGGATTGCCTGGCTATGCACGCTGCTTCACATCTGTCAGCTAAATCAAAGATGCATAATTGAAGATGCAAATCGAGAAACATTACGTGGTTCACAAGGCTCCCCGGAGGATTTTGGATCTGTAATCCCGTGAGGAGATTTTAATGAGACATGAGCCTAGTGCTTTCATCTGTGAGAGAGGATCTCACTCCAGCTGTGTTCATAGATGTGGAAAACTTCTTTTGCAAAATACAGGCAGTCTGTCTTGATTGGTCACTGCCTGCCCATTTCTCCTGGAACCCTTTGGCCTTTCTGCCAAAGAAATGCTTCTTTTGAAGCTTGGGCAATTTCTGAACATAAGGAAGGCTCGAGAGATGCTATGATTGAGGCTTTAGGACAAATATGTCAAGGAAGGTTCTGCTAGATAAGACCACGGACCTGGTGTAATTTCTTAGACCCAAATTTAAACATTTCCAAATGTTTAATCATAAAAGTAATTCAAGGTTTGAATTTTTTACTCAAACAATACATAACTATGGAAAGTGTGAAGCAAAAGTGTAAGTAGGATTTCTTGCTCACATTCCTAGAACAGTGCTCCCCAGATGTTCTGAGGTAAAGGAATAAATTTTCCTTATCTCCAATCCTCATGGACCAGTACTTTTGTAAAATACAATAAAAATGAATTACTAGAACAATTACAAAAAAGCACCCAAAGGCATACAAAATACAAACCCATCCAAAAAAAGTTTAAGTTCAACAGATCACACACTTGGATGCAGTGAAAATATCAAATTGCTGTAACATTTCTAAACACTCTCAATTTCTGTACTTATTGTGGGCCACCCATTGACTACTCGTTTTCCACTGGAGATTTTTTAAAAATTTCTACACATATCAAACATATGTACATACAGATACATTTTTTTAAACATAAGAGGAATCACAGTATACGTATTGGTCTATAACTTGCCTTTTGTACTTAATATATTCTTACATCTTTCACATTAGTTCTTAAAAATCCACCTCATTCTTTTCTTCTGGCTGCCAGGTATTCAACATTATGAATATACTACAATTATTTTTAGCTAACCTCAATATTTATGGACATGCAGATGGTATCTAGATTTTGTTTGTAGCCCAAATTTGATGGCATGACCTCTAGAAATGGAGTGGTATTAATTCCACACGCCTTGTGATGCCAAAGTCACCATAAGCACTTGTTAGAACTTAGACTTTGTGAGCAAAAGCAAAATGTCTTGCAGTCCAAAGGTTCTTTTCCTTCAAACCAGTTTGTTGAGCTCTCAGAGTCACAATGGTGGTGAAATGACTGGAATAAGCATTTGTCACCACGCATGGCATAAGTCACCTCCTCCTTCAGAGGCTGCAAGACTGAAGGAGGCGGGGATGAATACTTTAATGGACAGGCTTTGCCTTTTCCATTGAGTAGCAGAAAAGTGAATACGCAACCAGAATGCAGGCTGCTCGGGGGTCCCGCACGCCACCGCTACTCAGCCCATGCTCAGCTCTTAACTTGGTGGCTCAGACTCTACCAGACAGCCTGCAGGAAGGGGAGGTCTGCCTGGTGACTAATCTCAGGCTAGCGCCCAGTTCCTCTCCGGCAGTCTTTTTGCTGAATTTGGGGCTCTACATGATTACCTGCGTGAGTTTTCACATTACTGCTCAGGCTTCAAGTGGCCCATTGAGGGATCACTCAGCTTTGTGTGGGTAAACCACACTCCCAGGCAGGCAGGTCTAGTCAAGATGAACCTGAGCATTTGGCTCCAATACTCTCACTCCAGGCACAGGGCACGACCCAGGGAAGGGTGTAGTGTTTCTTATGTTTATATTCTGGATGTCTCCAACACAGCCAATTATGTTAGGTCTCCAGGCACCTATGGAGATCCTGGAAAGGATTTTGTGTTGAAGGCAAAACTGCTCAGGCAGAAAGATGAGTTCTTCCTCCTGGGTTAGCCAGGTCAAAAGGAAAAGGAGGTTCTAGGTTTGTACCATGAAGTTCATCAACTTGGGTTTGGTTAACTCAGATGGGGGAAATCCAGCAATAACTTCCCTCTGCATTTACAATCGAGAAGCAAAATCATTTTGGATACCCCGAAGGCTCACAAGACCTGAAATTCTCTTGCATGAGAACTAAACGCATACTGAGAGGCAGTGAGGGGAACTACTTCTTTGGTCTTGCTAAAACCTCAAGTGGTCCTGAAGAGAGCAGCCCTGAGTGAAGGCGTCCAGGCTAACAACCAAGTTTAAGTTACATGGAGAATGGATGCGTTTCACCAAAGGCTGATTCAGTTTCACTTCTGGAGCGAGCATTACCCACGTCAAAGGAGGCTGAAGAGAGGTTTGGTAACAACCCAGAGATGAGGGAGCGTTTTCATTATGAGTCTCCTGCTCAGTCTGGGCTCTGACATGGCACCCTGAGTCCCAGGCATTGCCTGCACTGGGAGAGGACTCAGGGCTTGGCATTTCATCAGTGACCTGCCAGCCCCTAATGCAGCTCCTGTAGGATTGTTTTAAAACCCTGCAAAGATCCCTTTGAATGGAAACCTGCCCCAGCAGGCCTGCTTTACACATCCCTTCAGAAATGTTTTCTTTTTCCTCTGAATATGCTCTTTTGAGTGGGCAGCCTTCCTGCTCTCAGCCTCTTTTATATGAAAGTGAGTTTGCCATCTAAATCCAGGGAAAGTATTTTTTAAATGCGTATCTAGTTTTCTTCTCAGAAAGCCAGAAGACACTTTCTCTGTAAACATCATCTCCATTTCAAAGTTCTAAGAGGGACATTTTGTTGTGCTGACATGGAAATGCTTATTCTTGTCTTCAAACTCCCTCATTGTCCAAAACTCTCCGCAGATAGGCTCTAAATGTTTTGCGTTGCTGACATAATCCCTTGGCTACAAGTGAGCCCTCATAGCCCTCATGTTCTCTCACTGCTGTTTGGCCTAAGATGACCTCGTTTATGTCTTACAGAGGAGAAAACCACGTCCCAAAGGGGGAAAGGCAAGGATCAAAGAGTAACTCGGTTAATATGGGTAGAAAAAGATCGCCCATCTCTCCCTCACAGCATATAGCTCTCATCTCCAGATAATAATGACTAAAGCAGTTACAAAAGTAAACTACTAAGTCCCTGGGCAATTTTTTCCTTACGTTATTTCAGTAAACAATTACTTGACATCTTCCCGGGCATGTGTTCAATCTGGATGAGTGAGGAGAGAACCTGGTTGTTCACTGGCAGCTTACGGAGGACTCATGCTCCTGGGATGTACCCAAGAGATGTGGACACTATAATCCAGGGGCAGCAAGGTCTGCCTCCCCTGTGATGGACACTTCGCAGTGCTTTGTTCTGCACCATCACAAGCCATGGCAGAGTCAGCCCAAGTCGCATTTTACTAGGTGTGACTAAATAATTACTGTGACGTTATTACCATACTAGGGGGAAAAAAAGACCTTGTAGATGATAATATCTGGAGAAGAAACTCTACAATTTTTTTTCTTGCAGTGTCTTATGAAGGCAAGGAGAAGCTTGGTCCCAATGAAATCCTCTCAAATTTGCTGGGAGTGAAAAATTAAAATTAAACACAAAACTAAGCACATTCCCTGCCTGTCACAGGGGAGGAACTGTCAGCTCCACAGCAGCACACCCACAGTTTGTCTAAGCACCCACGACTTTTCTGTGCTAAAGGGAACGGCTTAGCCAGAGATGTCTGAGAGCAAAAAGCTACTTCATTGATTTTTTTAACCGTCTGGGAAATTTATAGAATTTATAGATTAATTTTGGTAGAGTTGATATCTTCCCAGAATTGTCTTTATTTATCTAAGTTGCCTTTAATTTCTCTTAATATCTTGTAGTTTTCAGTGCAGAAATCTTGCACATCTTTCTTCAGTTTTTTTACTAGAAATTTAATGTTTTCTTTGATGTTATTATAAATGCCATAATTTTAAAGCTTAATTTTCTGATTACTGCTGTTACATAGAGATACAATAGAATTTTTAAAAATAAATTTATTTATTTTATTTTTGGCTGCATTGGGTCTTCCTTGCTGCGCACCGGCTTTCTCTAGTTGCGGCGAGCAGGGGCTACTCTTCGTTGCGGTGCGCGGGCTTCTCATTGCGGTGGCTTCTCTTGTGGAGCATGGGCTCTAGCGCGCAGGCTCAGTAGTTGCGGCACACGGACTTAGTTGCTCCGCGGCATGTGGGATCTTCCCAGACCAGGGCTCGAACTCGTGTCCCCTGTATTGGCAGGCGGATTCTTAACCACTGCACTACCAAGGAAGCCCTGAATTTTTAACATATTGATTTTACATCCAGCACTGATTTATTTCATGCTAAATTAACCTTTCATTAGGTTCATGATGTGTGATCTTATTTATAAGCCACTGGTTCAGTTGGCTAATATTTTATCTAAACATTTTGCATCTAATTACACCAGTTATTTAGAATAGTGTTTTAAAATTGTTAAAATATCTATGTTTGTGGATTTATCTATTTCTCCTTTCAGGTCTGTCAATTTATGCTTTATGTATTTTGAAGCTATGTTACCAACCCATTTAAACCTTATTAATTTTTGAAAATGGTTTCACCTCCTGTCTAACTCCCTCACTGATTTCCATACCTACTAATGACATGGACTGCCAGAGTGTGTGTTGAGGAGAATATTCTGCAGGAGAATACTTGGCTCCTTCCCAAAGAGAGAGGGAAAGAGGAAGGGAGAAAAGATGATCACAAGATAAGAGAAAGAAGGAATAAAAAACAAGAAGGAAAGAAGAGAATGGAAAGAAAGGAAAAGAAAGAAAAGGGTATCAAATGGTTTCTGCCTCATTATTTCTCATTGCTGCCAAAGTTGCTGGCAGATTCTTAGAGACTGCAGAGCTTGTTCCTTGAAAACCAACTGGATGTATAGACCAGGCTTAAAGGCACCTCTTTAATTACAGCCACAGACATGTTCCTCTTCCCTTTCATCTCAGGCCTTTCTGGGGCTCGGCTCTGGCCCTTGCCGTTACCTCCCAAAAGGTTATACGTGCCATGTCACCATTCAGTTTGTGCATCCAGAGAGAAGACTTGAAGCATTTTTCTCTTGCTTAGGTTGGCACGGCCAGGCCGCGGGGTGTGACTTTGCTACTCTCCCTCGCCCTTTTTTTGTTCTCCTCTTGAGCACACATCACATTAGTGTCCTGCCCTGTGCCAGACATGTCCTCACGACAGCATTCACTTCAGACAGCTTCCTTGAGGGGCAGCAACCACGTGCCTCTCTCTTAAAAGACGCAGATCAGGAAAATATCTGCTACTCTCTTTATAGAGTTGGCTCATTTTAAAACTGACCCAATCAAGTTGCAGAGCCTGCTAATGAGCATTTTAAAATGATTTGCAACAATTACTGAAAGTCATTTAATCTGCACAATTTTTCATAGAGGATCATAAGCCGTATTTTGTAAATAAAGTAACAAACCAATAATCTTAACTGACTTCTCAGAGGTCACACAGCCAGTTGGAAAAGAGCCGGCTTAAAAGCTCAGTGTGTGAATCACTCTTCCAGTCTACTGACATTAGGATATATCTGCATAGAAGCAACTTAAGAATTAAAATGGGGTTGATCTATAGCAACAAAAATTGATACATGAAAATGCGGACTATTACATAGCATTTAGTAGTTTGATCAGATTATCAAGTCAACCACAAAGATATGCAAATTGATACATAATAGATTGGGATTCAAGGACATGGTGAATTCTGGTTATTAGATGCTAATTATTCATCTTGTATAGATAATATCTGGGGTCCATTTTTAGTTTTTGTCCTTTGTATCTTTCCTGCTGCCAGATTTCTGTTTAAACTCTCACTTAAAAATGGGGTATAGACAAGAGAGGAGAAATTGTATAGCTCAACTCTGCTCACTTTTATTGTCGAAATCTTTCAAAATGTAGGTACCATAATGGATTATAGGTAGATGTGAATAACACAAACTATATTTGCATGTGTAAGATGGTATCATGAGTGACACTTAGCAAAGGCAACACCACCAATGCTAGTTAGACCTCTTACAGAACAGAGGTGCTCTCTCCGCCAGTGATGGTTCAGAAGAAATCCGTTATGTATTCAGAAAACTTCGATCTCAACAGTAAAAATGATCATATCAATACCAATTCATGTTGGGGGGCTGATTACCTATCAGGCACTGAGTTAGTTATTTTATACATATTATGTCATCTAATTCTCATGATAAGAGATTAGATTTTCTTTTTTTTTTTTTGCGGTACGCGGGCCTCTCACTGTTGTGGCCTCTCCCATTGCGGAGCACAGGCTCCGGACGCGCAGGCTCAGCGGCCATGGCTCACGGGCCCAGACGCTCCGCAGCATGTGGGATCTCCCCGGACCGGGGCACGAACCCGTGTCCCCTGCATCGGCAGACGGACTCTCAACCACTGCGCCACCAGGGAAGCCCTAGATTTTCTTAATTCCATTTTTTCCAGCTGAGGAAACTGAGCTAACAGTGCCAGCAGCGGGGGATGTGGGTGGGCGCAGGGGAGCCTGGGTCAGCATGCTGCCTTTCACTGCTCACCTGGCCCCGCCCTCAATGGAAACTGTCTTCATTCTGGGAAGGGCAGCTCTGAGGCTTGTCCAGAGTCACATAGATAGCAAGAATGTGAAACTACGTGTGTCACACCAGAATCATGGGGTGTTTAGGAAGCTCAGACTTCCCTGAATGTTGCAAACATCTGAGTTTGAAAATGTAAACTATAATCAATTCTAGTGTAACATGTGGTTATCAAGCATTTAAAATCTGGAATTGGATCCTAGTTCAAATCCTACCTCTGACACTTCGCAGCTGTGTAACCTTGACATGGACCTCTCTAAGCTTTAGTTTCTTCATCTGTAGAATGAGACATTATGCAGGTCTCTTTGAGATGGTATGGTGATTGAGATAATACCTGTAAAGAGCTTACACCTTTGCCTGGTGCATAGTAAGCCCTTAGTAAATGTTAGTATTATTGTACCTCTGTAGCATAAAGTACAGTTTAAGAATATGTCATTGAATTAATCCAACGTACTTAGACAATTTAGCCAAAATAAACCCATTACCTAAATTACACAGACCCTGGTAGTTATGTGAACGCACGAGCTTATAACTTACTGTAAGGTGAACATCATGTGATAATTATCTTCATCTAAGTTTAAAGAGCCTGCATTAAACCATGCAAAGCAAAGAGATTAGATCTTGAAGTTTCAAAAATTAACACTGTAATTTTACAAAACAAGTGAGACATGCTAATTAAATTATATTCCACGTAGGCTTCCAAACACCAAATAAAAAAATGGACATACTGATTCTAGGGTGGGATTGAATTAGTACTGCAGAGGCCCAGACCTGGGTTTTTCTCTGGAAGGATTTAGGACAGAAGAGAACATTCATTTGTTTTTTTTTTCTCATTCATTCAGTCATTCTTTTGTTCACGTGACAAATATTTATTGAGTGTTACTAAGCTGTGCTTGGGTGGTGCTGGAAATACTGGGGTGAATCACAGGAGCTTTTCCCCTGTCCTTGCAGGGTTTGTAGTCCATTGGGAGGGAGAGGATATTCTCATTAACAAATAACTGATTTATTAGAAAGTTGATGAATGCTTTCAATGAGAACTATACGTCTCTTAGTCATTCCCCACTGGATGACCAGGAAGAAATTTGAGCTGCTTGTGCTGGATAAGAAATGCTTGCTAGACTACCTCAGGTATTTGGGTAGGAGTGGTGAGCTTGAAATAGCATATTTTCACTGTTGGGGTGTGGTGCCTGCTTGATTCAGAGTGGTACTTACATAGGGGTCAGACAGTGGAGCACATTGAGAAGATCAGAAAAAGAAGCCACATCAGGTTCACTACAATAGACACTGCATAGCCTCTCAGGACTAAATGCATCCCAAGTGAGGAGCCATCTAGGAACCTTCACTTGATCCAATAACAATGCCCCAGCCCTGGGTCAGTGCTGTGTTTCACTGAGATTGCTCCCCAGGTCCAGCCCCCAGTAGGAACTAGGGCTGAGTCCTGGGGACTCCTATTAAAAACGGAAACAATGGAGAAAAAAGTTAGTCCAAGAAGAGTGTTTTTCATATACAATGTCCGTGAGACTTTAAAGCACACGCTGCATTGCTTGGAGACCAAGGTAATAGTACCAAAAGTGATTTTACATGCGGGTGTGTGTGCGCACGCACACACACTCTCCTGGCACAGGACCCAGCATGGCTTTGATGTATCTGAAGCTCCAATAGTTGATGCAGTGGCCCAACGTGAAGCACTCCACCAGCAGGGGAAGCAGTGACCGGAGCTGTCTCAGTAATTGGAGACAATACCGCTAAAGTGTTGTTTTGATGGCAGGCCCCCTAGCAGGGTCCGTGACAAGCCATCCCACATGGCTTCACATGTTGCAGGAGCCCTTCTACACAGGGGACCTGAACCCAGAGGAAGAACACAATGGACCACAAGATAACTGGCCAGCTTGCTCTTGAGCACATTTGAGACCCTTTATACAGACTTCAGGAACTAGTTGAGTAGGAGAATCTGTGTCCCTTCTATTTAAATCTGGGTGGGCTCTGTGACTACTTTGACCGATAGAACATGGTAGAAGTGATGTTGGACCAATTCTGGAGCTCAGGCCTTATCCAGAAGCTTCCACTTCTTGTGTTTTTTTTTGTTTGTTTGTTTGTTTTGTGGTAGGCGGGCCTCTCACTGTTGTGGCCGGACATGCAGGCCCAGCGGCCACGGCTCACGGGCCTAGCCGCTCCGCGGCATGTGGGATCTTCCCAGACTGGGGCACGAACCCTGTCCCCTGCATCGGCAGGCGGACTCTCAACCACTGCGCCACCAGGGAAGCCCCACTTCTTGTGTTTTGAAATGGTTGCTCTTGGTGCCCTGAGCTGCCGCATCAGAAGTCTGACTACCTTGAGGCTGCCATGCTCCAAGAAGAGGCCCTGGAGGATGAGATCCCACATGGAGAGAGCTAAATGCCAAGGAGCCTGAGGCACCAGACCTGTCAATGGAGGTTTCTTCCACCTTGGAAGGGATCACTTTGCTCCCACGGCCCCAGCTGACCAAGTGGACCCTTCCCAAATTCCTGACCCACAAAAGCCTGATAAATATTGTGGTTGTTTTAAGCCCCAGTGTTTTGGGGGTAGTTTGTTACACAGCAGAAGATGACTAGAACCTGAGGGCTGAAGGAAAAGTACAAATACCAATGATTTTGCTGTCAGATGTGAGAGAGTAGAAGCCAACTTTGTTCATCAGTTTTTACTGTTTGGGGCCAGTCTGCTGTGGCCGGTCAAAACTCAAATTGTACTAGAAAAGATGAAAAATTAAAACAGGAAGAAGTTACACACTGCAGTGTCTGGGTTTTCTTCCTGCGTTTTGGTTTTTCTGGCTCCTCCTGTGTATCCTTTTCCTCTACTACACCCCAAACATATGTGTTCAAAAGGATCTATCCTTGGACTTCTCCCTTCTCTCACTTGGATATTATTTACCCTCTTCAACTTCAACTACTCCTCTGTACAGATGGCCATACACAATACTCAGTACACACTACTCAATACAGAACACTCAGTACAGAATACTCTAGTCCCAAAGTCTCTTCTGGCCTACAGGTTCTTACTCAACTGCCTGCTTGATACCTCTTGGAACCTGAAACTGTCTTCTTGGAACCCGAAACTCAGCACATCCAAAATCAAACTCTCATCCCACACAAAGCCAGTTCCTCCATCCATCTTTCCAACTTCTGTTAATGGCCGTCAGCCTGGAGACTCTTGAACTGCCAAGTCATTCCCTTCTGAAATATCTTTTTTATGTGCCCCTCCCATTTCCCTGGACCTAGCCTCCACTCCTGCCAGAATCTAGAATTGGTTTCCCCACCTCGTTCCATCTCTCCCAACTATGATCTAAACCACTGTTTTTCTTACTGTGGGTTGAAACCCGTGGCTGAGTTATGAAAATCAATTACAACTAGTACTATTAAAAAAACCGAAACAGAAATAGAATATAATACAACAGAATAGAAAGTATCAGTATTTTGCATACAGTAGAAGTATCTTACACAATTTTTGTTTCAATTAAGAACATGTTTTAACTATGCATGCACTAGGTTGCAATGCAAAGTGTATTTCTTATCGTGGGTTGTGATCAAATAAAAGTGAGAAAACACTGGTCTGAACTGTATATTCCTTTCAGACTAATGTTCCTGAAGTACAGCTCTGGTCATATTGCTCTCCTGCTCAAACGCCTTTGATGGCTAACTATTGCTGACCAAAGGAAGTGCCACTCTCACTCTGGGTTCCACAACCTTCCCGACTTGGCCTAAGCCCCTTTGTAGCTTATCTCCTACTACTTGTCTTCATAAGCTCCATCCCAGAGTGGGCTGTGATCTGTTCCCTGAATATACTCCAGGCTTTCTGTCCTCTG
This sequence comes from Aethalodelphis obliquidens, assembly GCF_003676395.1. NCBI lineage: Eukaryota > Metazoa > Chordata > Mammalia > Artiodactyla > Delphinidae > Aethalodelphis > Aethalodelphis obliquidens. The sequence continues at coordinate 13,093,201 of NW_020837954.1, forward strand.
AGTCTTTGCTTCTGCTGCTCCCTTTGCCTGCTCTGGTCTCTCCGACATCTCCACATGTTGACTACATTTCAGTGGGTCCACATTTCAGTGGTGTCTGGTGGAAAGGGACAGGCCTTGGAGTCACACCAACCAGAAGTTGATTCCAGGCTCTGTCACTTACTCTGTGCACAGGTTATATAATCTTGAGACCAGATTTCCTCATCTCTAAGAGAGACCTTGTAGGATTGGCTTGAGGATTACATGAGATAAAGCACACAACGCATTCAGCACAGTGTGTAGCAGCTGGTAGGTATCTATGAATGTCTCCAACATGCCAATACTGTGTGATGATATTTATGCTTCTAATGAAATATAGCTACCACTTACATTGTTATACGTGTAAACAAATATAACAAAATATCAGGCATATTGGAGACACTCAACTATTAGTTCTTTTTTGTTTGTTTGTTTCACTCCAAGCGTTCTTCCTAATTTTATTCTGTTTTAAATTCAGTGATTCTCGTGCTTGTTAATCTTTCAATGGACTTAATACTCCTAGATTAGGGATTTAAAAAGAAACTATCTGCTGTATCTCATAGTGCTTAGTAAAATGGCTTTTATATAAGTAGTGTTAAAAAAAATGCAATGGAATTAGAAACAGAAATGCTACCATGCTGTATTCTAGCCAGAGAAAAGTTCTACATCTGTGGGCCCCGTATAAACGAACCGAGAGTGAATCCTGACTCCTTATTCTGATTTTGTTCTGAACTCACAGGATGGTTGCATACATATAAAACTTAGAGTAAAGAATAGATTGTGGTATTACGTTTTGCCTTAGAGAGAGGCTATGATGATCAAGTCTATAAATTCTGTGTGGGACTTCAGGAAAGTCTGTATAAAAGTAAAAACTGTGAGAATCTGAAACTATTTTTTTAAGGAGAAAAAGGAGCCATCAAATCTTGAAAAGTTGGAGTGAGTCAAACACACCAAAGATCAAATGTGTAAATCCCAGGACTGCACTTACTCACTTCTTGTAGTGAATGCTCTTTTCCTCCTAATCCATTATGCTAATACATATGCCACATTTTATGAGGCCAAGGTGAAAACTAATCAGGCTCTATTGTAACTAAGCCTGTTTAGCTGACACATGACACCCAAAAGGATTTCTAGCCCAGCAAATCAAGCCCACTGGTATCTGCTGGGAGGTGATGAATAATGAGGTAATCACAAAGGATTGTCTCACCAGGGCACTTTGTGAGGAGGTGGCAAAACAGGCTTCAGATCTGAAGTTTTAACCCTTTTTTACTGGACATCTGGTGCTGCAAATACTGCTGTGACGAGGCTGCTGTAATCCTGACACACATCTGGGCCCACTCCGGCGGCACTGTTTCACTGAAATTTGCAGTGTGGAAAAACATGTAGCGGCCCACAGAGCTGCACTCTAAGAATTTTCAGGATTCCAACTGACTCTTCACATTTCTGTGGCCCTGGAATCACCCACTAGCAATAGCTTTTGTTTAATGACTTCAGTGCATTTGGGATGGGCTTGGTATTATAAGTATCAGAGAAGGAGGGGCCCAGTAAGTTACTGACCTAGAGAAGGTGGCGGAAGGGAGCCAGCTACAGTTTGAGAACCAGCAAGAGAGATGCACCTAACATCAGTGTCAGGGGCAAAATGATCAAGGAGAGAAGCAATTGTGTTACTTTCTATTAGTGCTGACAGCCTTAAAACATAGAGAGAAAACCCAAATCAGTAAACTGACAATGACTGGGGCTTAACTACCAATTAATTTATTTTTAATAAATTAATGGTTAAAATTATTTTAGTGTCCATCCCTTTTTTTTAAGAGTAGCACTGCATGTCTCTCTTATTCTGACACTGCTTCTGACTTACCCAGGCTTTCTAGTTGCGGCTATAGCATCCTTATGACATCCCTAATCCCTCTGGTTGAGGCAATAAGACACAAATTGCTTTCAGCTGACCAAAAGTTGCTTTCACACAGACCTGGGTTTAAATCTCTCCAGATTCTATGACAATGGGAAGGTTACTTAACTGCTCTAAATCTTAGCTTCCATGTCTGTAAAATGGGATAGTAGTAGAAGCCATATTTTAGGGTTGTTTAGAAGATAAAATGGGTAATGCATGTTCAAGCCTAGCACCATGCCTGGGGACATACCCAATAAATAGTAGCTACTATTATAATTGCTCAAGGTGATAAAAATCCATGTGCTAGATATTCTTTATACTCCTTCACACAGCAATATGATATCACTTAATGCAATGTCACCTGGTATTGTTGCAGCCAAAGATAAGGGGAACATGATGATGGGTCATTACTAAATGTCTGTGGATAAAACAGATTTATCTGGAAGTGTAATAATGGGGCTCTTCTCAAGTTTCCTCTGTCTTTGTTTTCTACCTTGGTTCTAGTTAACATTTCTATCACACTTCCAACAATTACAAATTTTTCCTCTCTCTGGGAATTGTCAGGCAGGCACACATTCTCCCTCTCTCTTCAATATCCTCATGAATGGAAGAGCTTGTTTTTGAAGGAGTTTTCTTTTCTCATTTCTTTTTTTAAAACCCTTTATTGAGGTATGATTGACATACAGAAAGCTGTACATATTTGACGAGTTTGGAGATAAGTACACACCCATGAAACCATCTCTACTATCTATGCCATAAACATATTCATCACCTCCAAAAGTTTCCTCCTGCTCTCTTTGTTTATTATTATTTTTAAAGGAGTTTTCCATAGCCCTTCAAGTATTACTGTTTTTAGAAACTATATACATTTTGAAGGTCATTCATAATTTGGAAAGTTTTCATCTATCAACATTGGAAGAGTATTTTAAAATAAAATACCAGTGATTACAAAACAGAGCTAAATTTCTAAAAATCCCAAGGAGAACTACTCTCATCACATTATTTCCATATTCTCTAAATGCTTAACAAGGACGGCAATTTATCTTTGGATGACCCATGTTTACATATTTCTTTTCCCAAGGGTGTATTAAGATTTTTTTAAACTTTCCTTAGTTGCTTAAAATTCTTTTTAAAATATGTAGACCCATGTTTTTCCTACAAAAATATTAATTCATAACAAAGAAACCGAACACATCTCTCAATAGGAAACCTCAAGTGGCACAGAACTACTTAAATTGCTGTGTCATCTCCATGTTTACATTTCTTTAATGGAGACTTCTTACTGGGGCCACCATTGTCTTCTACCTTATTTAGTATTGCATCCTCACAGGGCGTGGCATGGTGCCTTGTTTGAAGAATGAAGAATCCACATTTCCTGGCAGGTCGGAAACTGGCATCTTTGAACACAGCAGCTACATGTGTTCAGAGAGCTGTCTAGAATTCATCCTCATCCAAGTTAAGGGGCTCCAGTCTAGCCAGAGCTTGTCTCTAAGACTGGAACCTGAAGGATTGCCCAGCTTGGTTTATATCTATTTCAGAAAGCATTACACTATGTACACATAGCATTTGTTGTTGATTATTTATGATTTCTGGTGATTTCTAGAAAACTTTAGACATCATGCTCTTGGTGAGGCATATAATCCCCTATTATAACAGTTTCTATGAGGAAATCAGATTTGACTTATGTCTTTTTTTACTTACGTTCCCTTTACTGGGAGTGTATGTAGATTTGGAGACTGCCTGTACTTCATTTTGCTGTATGTAATTACGTTATATATATAATCAGTCTTAAAAATTTGTTGGCTATATTCTATTTCTCTTGTAACCCTCTTGACTTTCTGCATATCTGTTTCACTTAGATGTTGTTTAACTTATGCTCTGATGTCCACCTTACACTCAAGTCTAAATTTAAAGGCCCTTCCTGGGGATCAGGTCTAAGGTGCAGAATTCTGACTCCACAGAGGAGTAACTGATATGTCAACATTCCACTATGATAAACAACAGGTGAAGATGTAGGTCTTCAAGAATAATCTCTTGTTAGCTCGAGTTTTGTTATCTGACAGCCCATCTGGTCTTCAGTCTGCTGCTAAATTTAAATCTTTAATATGCTTTTTAAAAAATTACTGCCTAAAATTTTGCTTAATTTGTAAATCTCACCATTCCTCAAGTACTGTATGAGTCCTACAAAAACAGAAAAACTATAACCAAAAGAAAAAAAAAGATACAAAAATAAATCATTGATTCAATCTTATCTTTTGCAACTGTCATTTTTGGATGATAGCCAAGGATGGATTTTTTTTTGATGCGGCTTATGAAGTCAGACTCTTTCCTTTGTTATCAGAACAAAGATCACTTACTTTGAATGGCTCAAGATATGTAAACACAGCTGGTCTAATAGCTTGAGTGGCAATGAAACACACTGCCACAGAAGAGCTGGGTTCAGGTGTGACCCGAGGACTCAGATGCTCTTGTGCAAAAAGCCCAGAGGCCATACATACTGTGTCTATTCCTGATTGAGAGGAAAAACCTGTGCTCTCTACAGAAGTTTCCTCCTTGCTAAACCTTAGGACCTTAGAACTAGATAGAGCCTTTTGGATTTCCCAGATAAGTAAAATTTCAAAAAATGTTGGGGGACTTCCATAAAACTGCCAACTTTTAATCATGCTGAGTGAGAAACAAACCGACGAAAAGCCCTACCATCTACCATCTCTATCATCTTATTAAAAAGGACATTTTAACATAAAAATAAAAATAAAGAATGGCCTTTTAAAATTGAATACATTTAAGCTTTACCAAAGAAGCCTGTCTTCTTATTCTGCGGGGTGTGAGAGAACAGTTTTGTTACACACAGCATGGTATTTGGGCACAGTGGCCTCGCCCCTGTCTGATAAGTGCTGATTACTGATGCTCAGATGTCTGACTCCACAAGCACCATCAGGTGGGGCAGCACTTTCCTCAGGGCCAGGCGATGGGAGAGCTTGTCAACCTTAAGATTTCCAATTCCCAGAATGTGCCACCTCAAGGCCACACTTTGGCCACAAAGCACTGCTCTCATGCTGCCTGGGCTCCTTCAGGAGCAAGTCATGCCACTGATAGCCTTTGTGGGCAGTGAAAAGAGAACTCTTGTAGCCTGGCACTAGGTACTCATATTTCAGCTTTACCAGAAGCAAAGCAAGGGAGATCTTTTATTATTTTAAAATCTCATCTAGATCCTCCAAGCTACATGTTTGGAAATCCTTGATATTTGCAAGGGATAAATCCCGAGACACACAAAAAATCTCCAAATCTGTGAATATGGAGATATTTGCACAGGCTCCTCATGCTTTAAAGAATTAGTTTGGGGTTTTTTTTTTGGAGACATATGTATTCCCAAAGCATATCATCTTCTGAAACCAGGCAAATGTTTTTGAAAGATTTACTCACCTTATCTTTCATAAGATGACTATTTCTCTTTTTCACTGAAACCAAGTTTTTAATCACCCAAGAGTTACTGCCTAGGTCAGGAGTGGAGAAGAAAAAAGTCTGATTGGAGAGGACTGCTGAGTGGCTGAGACGAGGCTTACTTACTAGCTCCTCAATCACCCACAACACTAGCTCCAAAGTACATGTGATTCGAATTTGAACCTCAGCAAAACTGCCAATTAACACATCACAAACCTTCATGGTCCATTGCAAATATTCAAAACCTAGAGTGTTAAATCTGTGGATTCCAAGGGTCTCCTGCATAGTTCTCTGGCAGTTCAGTGTTATATAATTTGGGGTGAGAAACCCAGGCTGCTGTTGGAATGGTAACGATCACTAACGACATCATCTTTTGTTGCAATTCAAAGCACAATAGAATACAAGCAAAATATATTTTTAAAAACTAACACGCCAATTGCCGACATGAGCTTCTCTTGTTTTCACTATGCACTGGCATGGCGGTAAATGGGTATTATGAATTAAGAAACTGGGAGATAACGTTGTTCAGGAGGAAAAGCTGGTTAAAGGTTTCTTTAGCGCCGAGGTACTATGTTAAAGAAAAAATATCTCACATTTACCAGCATTCTTGAGGATTTCATGTTCTTTCAAAATAAACTTAAAATACTTTGCCTGGTTGCATGCATGATGACAGATTCTGAGAAGAAAAAAAGTCACCTACCAGCCACTGGATGGCTAAACAACAGTGTGGTATGTTTATGTCTTTTCAGCTGTGAGTGATGAGTTAGTCCTCCCAGACACTCCTGTGATATAGGGCTCACCACCTAAGGCGCCCATGTCACCAAAGGCCATATCAATTCACGTTCATCTGGAAAGGCCCCTTATCGGCATATAAGTGATAAGTCAGAAATAGAATATGTGATGGAAAAAGACTCCCTGCTTGGCTCGTCCTCAGATTTCATCAGTCTCAGAGGGATTATGTTCAAAAGTTTAAAAGTCCAAGCAACATACATCTATTAAGTATTTATTCAAAATCTAGAGCTGTTTTGAATAACTTATAAAATAAGAAAAATTAACAGTCCCTGTCCTAAAGGAGCTCCAAATCTCATTGTGTTGATAAGAAACAGCATACTAAGAGCAAATCTAATAGTGCCATTTACTGAACGCTTACCAGATGGCTGCTGCTGTGCAATTTCATTTCATTGTCATGATAGTCCTATGTGGAAAGTTCTAAGTTTGTCCACAGGATGTAGACGAGAAAACTGAGGCTTAGAGAAGTTAAATGATTTACCCAATCAGGTCTCTCTGACTCCAAAGCACATGCTTTTAACCATTACATGATTTGCACATGCATACATACTTACACACACACACACACACACACACACACACACACACACACACACACACCAGTGGGGAAAAATAGAATTGTTGTTACAAGGTGAAGAGTCAGTGGTATTCATTGATTGTTTGTGTAATGAATAAACATGAACTATATTAAATGTCCATCTGATGGACATTGGTAGATGTCTTGGATTAATATGCCTACCTCTGCTGAGCAGGTGAGGGGAACGCCTAAATACCAGCTTAAGTTCCTCCTTTCCTCTGTGGGAGACCTTCTAGGAGTCTTTGCTCATCCTCTCTTAATAATGCATGCCACTCTTTTGCCATTTACTGTCGTGATTTATGTATTTATTATAATTCTGTACTAGACTGTAAGCTCTTGAATAAAAAGGATTTGGTTGCCTTCTTAACAGGTAGCAAGTGTTTTATATATGGTAGGAACTTGACATTTGTAAATTCTAACAGTTTCATCAATTACTCAGCAGGTATAGGGAATAGTCACCTCTATATGCTCTCCATTGCTTATATTGTTAGTTTCTACAAAGTGCTTTAGCTTGCACGTTAGCAGATGTTATTCCAAGTGACACTGGAAAAATACTTTAAAAGAAAACAAAAATAAAATGTTTTTTCAGTATTTTTCTTTTCTTGAGATTACTTCAGGTAAAGCAGGTAAAAGGAAAAGAACTGATAGCTTGCTAGATAGATTTTGATAACAATATATTCTGGATTCCAAGTTCTAAGATGAACAGAAGGATCTATATCCATCTTACTAACAAAAGTTGAGTTTTTTAAAAGCCTAGTTTTAAATGGAAAATAAAAAGGTACAGTAAGAACTCACATTATCTGTTGGTCTTCGAGGACGTTGACTAACTCTAGAAACCTTTCTTTCCTTAATAGTATAAATTTCCTCAACTATCCTGCCATCTTGCAAATTGTTGCAAATTAAAGGGAAAAGCTGATGTTTCTATTTCAGAAATCACCACCACTTAAAATATTTTCATAAAAATTTAAATAATTTAAAATTGATCCCAATGGTACTGATGTGCACTATTATTTTAATCACCTTTGCTATACTAATAAATATAACCACAGTAATCACATACTTCATTCTAATCATTCATAAGATTTTACTCCCCTCACTCAAGAGTTGCCTATGGAGTATTCTGTAATTGCTCATTTCCAACTAACTGTTTGAGTAGAAATTAATTCCCATAGGACTTGTAAGAAGAAGTATGTCAGCTTTAGTGAAAGGTAAACGATTGCCATTGAGGAAATCGTCAGCAGAAGAGGGGAAGAGTAGAAACTCAGTGCCACCTTTCAGTTTGGTTCCCAGAATACTTAGATAGATTTACTCTTAGAAGCTACACATAAGAATGATTGAAAGGAACCAGGGATGTGAAGTTTGTACAGAGCTCTGGAAAAGATCTATTCCCAGCTAATTTGTATAATTTTACAAATTGTCAAATATTTAAGGGCTTTGCAAGTCAAAAACAGTCAACTCTGGTTGTGGAAAAAGAAATATTGGTTTCAGTGTTGGGTTGCAGGGAGGGCAGAACAGTTAGCTAAGCAAGGGGTTCTGCACTGCTGAAGTCGCAGCATAGACACTGAAAGCAAGGTTTGGAAGACTGGATGTGTATAAAACCCACTGAAAGAGAAAGAACCTTCTATCCTCCATAATCAAGCAACCAATAAATAACTGTTTCTTGACTGTCCCCAAGCAGAGGGGTGCCCATTCTGCTTTCTCCCATTGTTGAGGGCTGGGAGTGACCTTTGTTCCAGGGGCCCACATTTAGTGAGGATTGAAGTTCTTTTCCTTTGCACTCATTGATACTAGCCATCGCATTGAACAGTTCCCTCACCCCTACCCAAACGCCCTAGCCTAATATCTCCTTGGCTTCCTCATTTCAAAATTTTTTTTTTTTACCACCACCTCATTTTAGCAACCTGTTCCCAAGGCCTGGAATGGAGATATCATTACATCACCTGGAATGGAGATATTCTGAGACACTAAGTGCCACCAGCCCGTTTTTCTATCCTTGTCCTGCCCCTCTCACTGCCTTGGTTCAGTAATACCTGCCTTTCAACCTCATCCGGACTTGCTCCTTTCATCTCTCCCACTCATCCCAGTCTAATGGAACTTCTCTTGTGTTCTCCTCTTTCCTTATTCTTGGTATGTTCTTTTCCTTTTTTCAATCACACTCAATCTATCACTTCTTAAAAACTTCCACCAAGTGCCTTCTTTGCCCCTATCCTCAGGTTCTAGCATCACTGGAGAATATCACATGATCTGAAAATTGGTGCCACCCCAAATGTATGGTGCCCCAGGTCAACTGGGAACTCAATGGCTCAATTTTGCTATGAGTTCCTGGTCTTTTCTCTTTTCTATTCTCACAGGTGCTATTTCTAACCTTCACACCACTTTTCTCAAGTTCCCTCTTCACTATCAGCAGATAATCTTGCCTTCCATTTCACAGAGTAAATAGTGGTTATCAGGGAGGATATCTGTCAACATCCAGCTCCCCACCTTTAACTCTATTTACCTTCACACATCCTGTCTCGGAGAATTGGAGACAGCTCATCCTGTTAGAGTGTATTTCTCTACCAGCATCATCAACTCCTGCCTCCTTAGAGATTTAGATCTGGAAATTACCTCATTCTCGCATAAAACCTAGAATAAATCCCTCTCATCTTAAAATAATGACCTCTGTAGTGGATTGAATAGTGGTCCCAAGAGGTATGTCCAAATCTTAATTCCCAGTACCTGTGAATGTGACCTTATTTGGAAATAGGGTCTTTGCAGATATACTTAACTTAAGGATCTTGAGATGACATCATCCTGGGTTAGAGTGGGTCCTAAATCCAATGATGGATGTTCTTAGAAAAGACAGAAGAGGAGAAGACGCACAGAGGAGAAAGCCACGTGAAGAGGAAGCAGAGAGTGGAGTTATGCAGCCACAAGCCAAGGACTGCCGGCAGCTGCCAGGAGCCACGGGAGCGGCACAGAATGGATTCTCCCACAGAGCCTCCAGAAGGAACCGACTCTGCAGATACCTTGATTTGGGCCTTCTGGCTCCCAGAGTGTGACAGAATAAGTGTCTGTTGTTTTAAGCCATGCAGGCAGCTTATGGTAATTTTTACAGCAGCCCTAGGAAACAAATACATCCTCCATTCTACAAGCCCTGCTACTTATCAACGATTTCATTATCTTTATTCCCTTCTAAGAGAAGAGTCTATACTTATTATACTCTGTCTCTTACCCTGCCTGTGACACAGGAAGTGTGCTCCCCAAAGGCATTATCTTCCACCACCCGCATCTAATGGGAACTCCCAGTCCTTCCCTCACTGAGCTCTCTGGTGCATCCCATACTGTTTGTGGTCCCCTCCTTCATTCTTCACAACTCACTTTTCCCAAGCCTTCCATGATACCTCCTACCCCTGGAGTACTTCCTACTTTTTGGTTGTTCCTTCAAGGTCCCTTCAGTGCACTTGTTTTTTGTCTTAGATTTCAGCTTCTTCCTTGGCCCTCTTCTCACTCTCCAGAGCATTCTGGCTCCATCTCCTACACATACTTCACATTTAATCTTTCTAATATGGTCAGAAGAGGATGGTGTGCAGAAAGATTCACATGCACAAATCTCTCTGAGCTTCAGTTTCCTCCTTTATATTATGATGAGGCCACCAACTTGTAGAGCTGCACCCAAGACATGAAAAGTATGTAGTACAAGTGATTACTCAACATAGATTAGCTCCTTCCCCTGTCCATCTCCTTAGCTCAAGTTCATTCACTAATTCATTCACTCCAGAAATACTTACTGAGCACTACCATGAACAGGCCTGTTCTGTTACTAGACAGACAAGGTAACTTACATACCAGTGGAAGAAAAAGAAAATGAACAAATAAATGCAAAGGAACATTTCAGATAGTAATGACTTCTATGAAGGATAAAGAAAACCAGACTCATATATTAGAGAATGACCAGGAAGGGGGATATTTTAGCTAGGGTGGTCAGGGAGTATCTCTCTGAAAGGCTACATTTGAGCTGAATGCTGAGTGACGAGAGGCCAGCCTTGCAAAGAGCTGGGAGAAGGAACATTCTGGGTAGAAGGAACTTCAAGTACAAAGGAATAAGGTATGAATGAGCTTGGTGGGGTTGAGAAGAGGAAGGAGGCCACAGCGTCTGGAGAATAGTGAGCGGGGAAAGGTTACAGTCTCTCATCTGGATGATTGCAATCGCTTCTGAAAGGAGCTGTCCCTGTGAGTCTCTTCCCACTGTGAATCCTTCCTATTGTTGCCAGAGTGATCTTTTAAAAATAGTAATAATAGATGTATCAGACACTGAGTGCCTTACACATAGCAGACAATTTAATCACATCACAGCAACCCTCTGAAGGTAGGTATTATTATTATCTATTTTCTCCATTTAACAGATGGGAAAATGAGACACAAAGAGATTAAGTAACTTTCGTGAGTCCCACAGATAGTGAGTGATGGAGCCAGGATTTGAATCCAAGAAGTAGGGTTTGAACATAAATCTGAATGTGTCACTCTCCTGCCTTAAATCCCTCAGCGGCTCCCCAGGACTTTCAGGATTAGAGTGTGAGCTATTTCATCATCTGCCCCTGCCTCCCTCCCCAGCCTTGGTTTCCTCTGCGTACACCCTGTACTCTGGATACACCATATCACTTACTGTCCCGGAACATGCCATGTATTCTCATATGTCATGCCTTTGCATGTGGTCTTCTCTCTGCCTAGAACACTCTTTCTCCTCTTCTCACCTGGCTATTTCAACCATTTGGTCAAGACTCAGCTCAGGTGTAATCTACTCCTTCATAGTTCACCCAACTTTCCTGTGGACACAGCTATCATAACACACATCATTAAGTTATGTATCATTTCCCTGATTAGACTGGGAATGACTTAGAGGTGAACACTGTCAGATTTACATTTTTATCTCAGCACTTAACATAGTAGCAGACACATAGATGACTCTCATTAAAACACTGTTGAGCGGATGAATGGGGGCAGTGAGGGATGTACCATATTTTGAGCACTTTGTGCCAGGAACTGAGCTAAGCTTTTTACATACTGTTATGGACTGAATGTTTATGCCCCCACTCCCCTGCCCCATATCCATATGTTGAAGCTCTAGCCCCCAATGTGATGATATTTGAAGACAGGACCTTTAGGTAAGTAATTAAGGTTAATGAAATCATAAGGGTGGGACCTAATCTGATGGGATTAGTGTCCTTTTAAGAGGAGGAAAGACCAGGGAGCTCTCTGTCTGCCTGTGCACAGAGGAAAGGCCATGTGAGCACACAGAGAGAAGGTAGCTGTCTGCAAACCTGGAAGAGAGCTCTCACAAGAAACCAACCATACTGGCACCTCGATCTTGGACTTCCAGATTCCAGAAATGCAAGGAAACTAACTTCAGTTGTTTTGTAATAGGGAAGAACATTTTGTATTCTATTACAAGTTAATCACTAAAGGGATGTTGCCTATAAGCTTAAATTATACATAATGGCCCATCTCTGGGAACCCTGCTTCCCAGGTAATGAGCATTAAGCTAAAATACCTTTGTTTAGGTCACAGGAAACATCCTGACCAGGCCCACCTGTGAATGACTGCAGGGAGGAAGAAATTAACACATCCCCTCCAGAGGCTGATGGGAACCAGGAAGTGTTTGACTTTACTCCCTCCCCTTTTAGTGTAAAAGGAGCCTGAATTCTAACTCAGGCAAGATGGTTCTTTAGGGCACGATCCCACCATTTTCCAGGTTAGCTGGCTTTCTGAATAAAGTCACTATTCCTGGCCCCCAACAATCTGTCTCTCGATTATTGGCCTGTCGTGCAGCGAGCAGTAACAATTTCAGCCACCCAATCTGTGTATTTTGTTTGGCAACCCAAGCAGACAAACACACACATACTGTTCAATCTGATGTTTACAGTCACCTGATAAGATAGGTACCCCACCCTCCAGAGAGAGAAACGGAGCCTTAGAGAGAATAACATACTTTTGATCGCACACAGTCGTACAGCCATGATTTGGATTCCCTGAGCCCAACGCTAAGGAACAAGAAAAGTAAAAGAGTCTGTTCATCAAGACCTTAAAAAATTAGCTTTAGGGCATACCTAAACCACCTGAGCAAGACGATATGGGCAATGCCCAAATCTCTCCCTTAATTTCCTGTTCTGTGCTTCTCATGACCCAGAGGACATGTCCACTTTTAATGTCTCCTTTCCTCCCAGCTCAATCTAACACCGCTCTCTCCCAAAAGTTTTCTTTGCTCTTTAATGACACCATATCTCTCTTTATTGCCCCAGTAGAGGCCGCTGGGATCACAAAGCTGATTCATTTCTGTCTTTTCTCACTTCACCCCTGTTAATTGTCCCCCTACAAGCCCCATAATTTCTTCCTTCCTGATGTTCCTTCATCAGGTCCCTCTCCTCCACTCTCCCAGCACCCACATCCACTGCGGCCCACATGACCTCTCTCCTGAGTCACTGCAAAAGCCTCCAAAATGTAGCTCTGCCTTTAGCTCCACCCAGTCAAGCACTAAATTATAACTCTATTCAACTGTTCCATGTGGGGTTATGTTTAGCTTTCATTAAGACTCCAACAGCACCGAGGGCAGTGGCTGCACCCGACCATTTCCTTCATACCTCCTAACAGCAGCAGTGCTTCTAACATTATTTTTTTTTCCATCCTATAAGGACTATTTTGAGATTCTTCCTTGAGAAATGAAGACAATGGACTCTCCCCAGAAAAACACGTGTACACACAAAAATTGGCTGACAGCATCACACCTGTTGAGGTCTATGAACCCTAGGTTAAAAAATCCCTGCTCAGTGAACATTGATCGCCAGGCTGGTCAGTCAGCACGTGTGCACTCCACTTCCCGCTCTCAACCCCGGTGAATGTAACTGAAAAGCTACTTTGTGTATGAAGGTTAGTGAGGGAAGAAGTCATTTGGCAAGGCTCAGTTAAGGTGGGGCTTGATCTAGATTTTCAGGTATGGTTAGGATTGAGTAAGCAGAGGGAAAAGGGTATTCAAGGCAGGGGGAAAGGCATGAATAAAGGCATGATGTGGAGGACATCAAGGTGACCCACTTGAGGAGATGTTAGAGCAAGCTTGAGCAGATCAAAGGACGTAAGAGGATAAGGTAGCATCAAATCTGACTTGGTGCAGAGAAGGCAATGAGGAGCCTGTATAAATTTCCGAGCAGAGGAAACGTGATGCTAGTGATGTTCAGAAAGTGGACACAGAAGAGAAGAGCGAGGGGGACAGGAAGCAGAAAGGCTGGCAAAAGTGGCTACAATGGTAGCAGTGGGAATGGAGAGGCAGAGAGGAATCATTTCAGAAGCACAGCCAGGATTTGGCAAGGGATGGATTAAGGAATCTAGAGTTGGAAAGAGACTGGAAGATGGGAGGACCAGTGGAGCAGGGGGCAAAACCATCGGTGATATCTTCCTCCCAGGAGAGTGTGGGTGCACCAAACTAAAACCAGCACAGTTGTTCCCTTTACCAACTTAGAGTCTAAACCAGAATCCAATGTATGGATCCAACAGGCTTCCCAGAAAACTTGCAGTCAGTTCTACCAAATTTTATTAAGTGAAATAAATACATGGGTAATGTTTCCAGGATGTACATCAAAATGCCCACATTGAAAACATCTCAGAGAACCATCTCTTTTTAGCACATGGTCCTGTATGGAATGTGCTTTTAATGCAACAACATCTCATCATTAGTCATGTTTTCATTCTGCTCCCTAAAGCATTCTCAGCAACAGCAGCATTAATAATGCCCACTGGCATTTCTATTGGCCTTGCAGAGCTCCGAGGGTTTCTGATCTTGGCATCATCTAAAGATGCTCTCACAGCAGACAGTCACTTGTCACAAGCCTTTGTATAGGCACAAAAGTGTGTTTAAGCAGTAGCACTGCTCATCTGTTTTCCCCACACACATCAAAACTGCTCTCCAGGGCCAAGCTGTGTGTGTGTGTGTGTGTGTGTGTGTGTGTGTGTGTGTGTGTGTGAGTGTGTGTGTGTGTGTGTGTGTGTGTGTGTGTGTGTGTGTGTGAGTGATTGATAACAGTTAAAAGTAGAAATTAAGTGATTAGGTAACTTTATTGACTCTAGGATGATGCAAACTATTTCAGTGTCTAAATCATTCTCCATTGTACTCAATCATTTTAAGTTAAATTGAGCATGAACTTAAATTGGGGGCAGGAGGTGGGTGGGGATATCAATTCACCATGGCTGTGAAATAATGAGTTCTAATTGTTCAGAGAAGACCAGATTCAATAAAGACGCATACAAAGCATGGTTGGAGGGGCGGGTGCAGCCTTACCATTAGAATGGAGGCTCAAGGGAGCACAGAACTAGTCCCAGACTGAGGGAGGAATTAACACAAAGCAGGAACTACCTCCTGGGTTCTGCTCTCCACCTCCCACCCCAAGAGCATTCACCCGTCAGTGAGGCACACTGCCCAAATCTGTATTGTGCTCCTGGGATGAGTAAATTAAAAAAAACTTTTTTAACTCAAAATATGACAGAAAGTTTAAGGGCTTAGACCTTCTTTTCACTGTTTTTTGGTGGAAAGTCTCCCTGCACCACCCAAAATGATCACTCAGGTTGCCAGATATTTTGTTGATGAAAGTTACTAGTCCTTAGCAGAGGAGCCCAGGCACCACAGATGTGCTCTTAATGACAGATTTGAATGTTTAAGTCAAGCTGTGGGGCATTTTCCAGCACAGAATTCAGGAGACAGATTTGATCTCCAAAACTATTAGCACAAGAGATAGTGTTTTAAATTAGGCTTGTTATGCAAGGAAGTCAATAGTTCCCAATAGAAACGTATTACTTTCAGGCAGTCTGGACGATCCACGTGCTACCAGAACATTGGCCCTGGTTTTTCCTATTGTCTGGGTTGGAGAGTTCTTAAGAGTTAGCTCATCGGTGGCAATAGTTCTATGTGAGAGAGGTCTGGGACCTCCCCTAAGAAGAAAGCTGTCTTTTCTAGAACTAACCTCACCCTCCCCAGTCAGCTTTAGGGCCAACCATAATCTCTTTCAGGGTTTGAGTGAGCTAGACTGGGTTAGTAACCTCAGGTGTCCCCAGATAGGAGCACATCCCTTCGTTTTGGAAACAGACCTATAAGCTAAGGCCAGCCAGACAACATCTGGAGACAAGAGCAAGAGTAGCAGAATAAGGGGCTGAACTGTATGAGTTCAGCTCTGTGTCTCTCTCCTGCACAAGAGCAGAAGAGAGGTGGGGATGGAAACATCACTGAGTACTTACAGGTGTCACTTGCTATCTTACCCTAAGAGCTGGCTATCTCCATTCCCATTTTACAGATAAGAAAACTGAGTTCCAGTATATAGAATACGCTTACTATGCTACCTATGTTTGGCAGTTTGCCTGTAAATGATGTTTTATATTGGAAGCAAAGGGGTGTGACATTGGAATAGAAAGCTAAAATGAACTCTTGGATGTTTTGGAAGTGACCTCTAGCATTACTATTCCTTGGCCTGAGCGGCTCTCAGAAAGGGTGGTAGCCAAGGAAAGATGGTCCAACACAGTGTCTCAATGAGTTTCTGTTCTCTCAAGGGAGGCAAAATTGACTCAAGAATATGTGGTCAGTCCTCTTACAGGAATGGATCAGGGAAAGTCATTTAAGACCTGACCATTCCTCTCTGGCATGAAGGTGGGTGCTCATGAATGGAGCAGAGCCAACCACATGCTCTTGGGCTGCATTGTTCTTGCCTGTGAAATTTATTCCATTTGCCCACCAAACCAAACCAAACCAAATCAACTTGCAAACAAACAAACAAACAAAAACATGTCTGTTGGATTCATCAACACGCAGTTAATAGTCCGACATGTCCCTCTGCCTGTCATCTAGAGAGTAACCTTGCTGTGATAGACTTTCTCCATGTGGAAAGTGGAGATGTATACATTTTCCCTCATCCACCCCAGGGATGGTGAGAGGTTTACTGAGACAATAACCATAAAGCCATTTGAGCTTCTTACCAAAAGGTGCTACTGGAATACAAATTATTATTAGCATTACCATTGTTATGTGGTTTAAAACTACAATATGAAAAGCAATGTCTTTAGATCAGTGTGTCAGCATCCTGCATAATTTAAGTTCAATTTGAAGTTGGTTGTCTTTGCACACTCAGGTCGCATATTAAAGCATTCTTTTGATGAAAGTACATTTAAGGGGCCAGATGTAGTCACCCTGCAAGATGAATAATGAAGATGCAAGAACAGACATGCACAGGTAACACCTGTGCAAAATGGATGTTTGAACTCTCATGTCTTTAATGCATGTTTATATTACAAAGTCCCACCGCAGTGAAATTGGGAGACTCTTACAAGTCTTTATTAAGTGCTTAATGTACAGATTATGTGACCTGAGAACAGCTGGAAACAGATACTGAAATTTTGCTTTGATAAGTGAAGAATTCTGATAGAAACTAAAGATGTGGTATCACAGAACATTCACCTTGGGGACAAATGTGAGTTTTCTAGTCATTTAAGACCCTGCCCATTGGTTTGATCCTTGGGAGGCACCCTGGTGTACAGGCAAGAGCATGGGCTCTGGAATCAGACGCACCTGGATTTATTTATTAGCTGTGGGACCTCAGGCACCTTGGTTTCCACCTATAAAATGGGGACAATAAATCTACCTCAAAGATCACATATTGTAATGTGTATAAAGAACCCAGCACCACAGTAGACGCTCGTTAAAGATTATTCCTGTTCTCTGCTGTTTGGCACATTTCAAGCATCTATATTGTTCTTCAAATATAATCGATACACTGGTATGTAAAAAATACCTAGTTTTGAATACCTGAATCTAAATGCTGAGCAACCCAGAGGTGCTTTTCTTTTCTATAGATAACTCATTAAAAGAGATGTTCTGCAGTATTTCTGCAATTAGGACAGGCCCATTCAGAACAGGCTGATTAGAACAGACCCATTTGAAAAGTAATCACGAGAATTGCCACTAAATGAATTCCAGGAGATTCCTAATTTGTGTCTAAATTGCCAGGGACATCATTCTGCAGGCAGAGCCTAAATTCTTAGGCAGTTTAATCCCTCCAACAACGTCTGTGCAAAGTTCTTCCTCTGAGTCCTGAGATGACTCCAATTCTATTCTCTTGGACCACAGAGGTTCTGTACAATATTTGCTCCCTTCATCCTACTAGATGGCCCTGCACTTTAAAATGCCTTTTAAGGGCCATCTAGAAAAGCAGGGAAAAAATGTCATGAAAATGAGGATAGGGTGGGGAAACCTTGAAAGAGTACGGCATATCGCCCTGGGCCATGCCGTGGGCAAGAGGCCCCCAGGCTCTCACAGCAATTACAGCTGTCGGAGGTGAGGCCCCTCACCTCTCTGACAATTATGAGCCTGTGGTAATAAAATAAACACACGCAGCCACTGTCCTCTATAAGTTTTCTTGCTCGAGGGCTGCAGAATCAACACGGAGAGTCTTGATAATGAAAGATGTCAGGGCTGGGGCTGGGGCGGTGTTCTTTAACATTTACTCAGTGGCCCTGATGAGAGGGATTCACACATAACTCCAGGCACCTTCTCTCAGTGAGGCGAAGGAGTTTTGCGTAAGTTGGCAAAAGCAGTGGGGAGGAGAGTGGCCATCAAAACAGAGTCAAGGAAATAGCCCTCCAAATACACTCTGCTGAGAATAGCCTGAGATGACATGAATACCATGGTGGGGTGGGAGAGAGTCATGGATTCTAATCCTGCCTGGGTCCTCATTTATGATAGCATTACCTCAGGACTGTCACCAATAACTTTCCTTTTCTTTACAAAGTTGCCAATGGCATTTTCCAAAAACTTTACAGAAACGATAGATAAAAACACAAAGGTTTTTAAAGCATACTTAGCATGCCTGTTCTAGAATTTAATTTCTGGATATTTTCAAAAAGGACAAACTTTCTTGAAGAATCTCAAAAATTAATGGTGAAATTGACACTAATTTAGAAAAGATGAAAAGAGTGAAAACACAGCCCATTTCATACTAAACAGAAGTCACGTCATTCCAAATAACTGTATACATATATTAACAAGACAGATGGAAATGTTGTATACCAAATAATATTAAATACAAATATCATTTTCTAGAAAGTTTTTCTTCTTGAAATATATCAAGAAGGTTTAAAAAATTATTCTTTCTGTGATGCAGAAACATGTCTGCCTAACAGAGGAATAACTAAGACGGAGAACTGCTTTGGCCTCATGCTCTTTTTAACACCTAAGTTCCCTGTTCGGGATTTTCATGCAGGAACAAATGGTTTCTTTGACTAGTTCTTTGCAAGCATGCCTGTTTTAATCAGAATGCTGTACAACGCATAAACTTAGCTGTATCAAATCAAGGTGAAACACCGTGCAGACACTCTGAGAGTAATTTGTTTGATGTGGACCCTAGGTAACTACAAACACTAACTTAAAGTGCATTGCTCTCTGTACTTTGAAAGGAAAAGACTAGCAGTTCTGGGGTACTCAGCCTGTATTTCTCAAGAAATGGAAGAAATAGAGCAGCCATTTTTATAAGTTTGGACATATTTACAACATTGCTTTATTTTCTTAAAGCATAACAGCATCCATTCATCACTTGAGAGTAACAAAGCAGAAACCTGATATATGACAAATATTACGAGCTTAATGGCTGATGTCCATTACTGATGGGTCCCGCTCACTCTTTGCAGGAGATTGGCACTGAAGGATTACTAAGCAAACAGAACACCTGAAAAAACTTGCACTCCACAGTCTGTCATCAGGGGCCCGGATCGAGGGCATTACCTGAGAATAGCGGCTCTTATCTGAAGCTGCAAACTGCTGCCATTGCCAACAATTCTCAACAAAGAGTGGCGGTCATGGAAGGCTGAGCCACCGAGGCAGGGGCCCAGGGACACTGCCTCCCCATAGCCCACCCCCTTTATGGATCACTTGAGCCCAAGCACGGCACCACGCTTTAATTGTGGATGACCACAGCAATTGAGGACAGGCATCCCACATCTGTACGTGTTGAAAAACAAAAAGGCTCCAAACATTCTCTTGTAATACTATAAAATATTTAGTGTTTTAACTGCATCTTTAATTTCACAACCAACTAAGGAATGAGTCTGTGCATATGTTTAAAATTCTGATGGAAATCTTTGGATTCTATCAATATTGAAAGTATGTGCTTTGCTGTCATCTATCATTCTTCTCCTTTCCTAAGAGGACCTCATATTCCTTAGAGCTAAACTTGTCTTACTGGTTTGGCCCTCAAGAAAAGTAAGTCACTGCTTTCTCTCTAGTTATTTTACTTACTTAGAAAAGATCAATTTTCCAACCATAAGGGTTTACGGTTTAATGGACTTGTCAAATTTATAAATTTCAGGTGAAAATAGGATTTTTGTAGATTTGATTTTACTCATTTTACTGCTCCTGCAACCAAACAAAATATCTACAGATTTCCCAGAAAAAGGTATTTACCTAATGTTTCTTTGTTGCTTTTGTACGTGTATTTTATTTCAATCATATATTAACATTTGACTTCTTTGGTTATTTTCAATAAATTTCATTTATGAGCTGATAAGTATAATACATGCAAACATTAACTTTATGACAGAAATAGAAAGTACTAACTTTATAAGAGAAGTTTTAAAAACTCTATAGGAAGTTGAATTATTTGGAGTTAATACTGACATTGCATTACTATGATAATCTCTCATAAATAAGTAAATTCAGTGAAATGAGTAGAAGTCCTTTGAATTTCTGCTAC
This sequence comes from Aethalodelphis obliquidens, assembly GCF_003676395.1. NCBI lineage: Eukaryota > Metazoa > Chordata > Mammalia > Artiodactyla > Delphinidae > Aethalodelphis > Aethalodelphis obliquidens. The sequence continues at coordinate 13,113,665 of NW_020837954.1, forward strand.
CGGCAATCTGTTTTCCTTAAAGTATTTTATATTTTTTGGGGGGGATGGTGGCGGGAGGAGAAGGAAGCAAGTATCTTCAGGGAAGAAAGGACGATTATTAGAGTGAAGAAAGAACCTGCCATTTTGTTTTGAGAAAACCACTGGGAGTTTGATATACCTATGCTGTGCTTTTGTTTTACTAACACCTTTCCTTCCTGAAAAAATTTAATTCTTTCAATCTTCATCAAGGAAACCAGGCAACACTCACTGTACCCTGCGTCTGTCATTTGGCACAAACACATATGAGGCAGGATCAGATAAAAGTACAACGTTTAAGAAAATATATAGAAAACTAAAATGTAAGCAGGAAAAAAATGTTCATCTTGTTCATATAAGAATTCATCTTCTTACTAGAGTTAGGTTTATATACATATTTTTTCTAGTAGAGAAAAGCAGTCCACCTAAATTAATAATTGATAAAAAGAGAAAGATAGGTACAAAGTACTGTTTAGGAGCATTCAAGGTGAGATCCATGGCTTCATGGGGTGGCATTTAACATCCGTTGGCCCCAGGATCTAGAAGTGTTTTTGTTAAGGTTAATTTTTCTTTCTAAAGTATGGCGGCATCTTAGGATAGAAATATATTTACAGTGATAATTCAAAGGTAATAAGTAGAATAATAATTATTAACTATCTCAAAGGAAATTTCCAATCTAAAATAAATCATCATCATCAAAGTTTCTGATCTGTGCAAAAATTTCAATTATTTCTAAACCTAATTTTTGAGGGTTGGTGCCATATTCTGTTTAAATCTATAAATTGTCTATATCTCTCCTCCTGCCTCTGAAGCTTTACCACATCTGTTCTTGCCAAGTACAGTGCTGAATTTATTCTACTTTAGCTCATTAAAAAAAAAGAACTATGTACTTAGTGTTGCAAATTCATAAAAGTCTATTGTTGATGAACCTATATTGTATATTCAAGATGGTCTCTGCTCGGCTCATATTTAAAAAGATCACAAAATTATGGATTATTGAGAAATGCTGTTCTCTAAAAAAGCCTGCAACACTTTTGAGGGTGTAAAAATAAGTCCTGTGTTAGAAAAGCCACAAAATAATGGGATTTGGGATTTCTGGTTTGAGATGAAAGGTTAGTGAGCACACACAATTGCATGGTGATGACTGCCTTACGTTTTGAAAAATAAACTTTTGAAAGCAGGAATTTGGGAAGGTTGGGCTATTATAAAATTACACATATAGTGGCATCACAGTACTGGAAACAAGGGGATGTGTATAACCAAAATCTATATCACATCTTCCAAATAAAGTATTTCAGCAATAAAAGGAACATGCTATATATCAATTTTCATTTAATAATAGAGTTCAAAATTAAATGCAGCAAAAAAAAAAAATACCACCAAAAGATTTGTTCTTCCTTTTTGAAAATTTCAAAATAAATAGCAAGAAGTTAGTGAAAATAAGCAAATGACTACAGGCTTCAAAACTACTGTTTATGCTTATAGTAGAATGGTTAATGTAATTAAACTATAGTATATTTCTAAAAGGATCCTCTCAGAATTATTTATATCTAAAAAATTTTAAAGAGAAAATTATGCTAGAAGTTGCTAATTAATAAGTACTCATCTTTTTTCAAACTGAAGTATTCCTGTGAGGCAACATTTTATAAATGCATGCGTTATTTTGAATTTAACTTAAAACTACACCACTAAATCACCTTTCACGGGGAAACGTTCTGCCCTTTACAATAATATTCTTATTCATTAATTATTACTTCCTCCCTCTAAACAAAAACACTTTACCTGTCTTTTAAAGTCTAGAAATTTCTTTGACAAATCTCAGTGAAAACCTCTAGGTTTTAGCAACTAATGTCTATGGAGAAAAACCTGGCTTAATTATAGTTAGCTCCACGAGCAGCCATTTTAAGCAGAAACTGGTTTAGTTGTGTTGACAATCACATTTTAAACTGATTCTTTCCAGATGAAAAGATACTTTTTCAAACAATGTAATAAAAATGTAAACTCAGCTGTTTCACAGACATAAAAGTGATTTATATCACATGTACTGTGCTCATGGAGTTTTTCTCCTTACACAATGGGAGTTTTATTTTAAGGAAAAGTTAATAATTAACAGCTAGGAAAATCCCACAATGCAAAGAAGTCAGCTATAGGGGATTAACCACCCCGCTTTGCTCTCCCGCAAAAATCAGCCAATAAACCTGGTGAGAAAACGATGTGATATTTGAAAATTGAAAAGAGTCAACATCGGGATGGTCCTTACCTTTTGGGGGTGGGGTGCAACAGTGAACAGAGGGAGACACCCAGGAGGCTTCTGGGAGCTGAAAATATTCTGTTTTTTGATCTGAACGCTGGATACGTGGGTATCTAGCTTGTGAGAATTCACTGAAACCAGACACTTACATATACTTGCTGTATTACACTATACTTCAATGAAAAGTTTTAAAAAGAGATTGCATACTTTCTGTTTTAATGATAGTATGAAAAAAATTTAGTGTAACTAGATAAGTACTCTTTTTTTGTATTCTGAGGTATAGTTGGACCATCAACTCTTCCGCCACAAAACTGTGTTACTAGAACTAAAAATTATGCCAGTGGCTTACGTGATGTGTACCATGCTAGCCCTAAAGAAGCAGAGAATAGGGTAATATTTTACATTTTAGGAGAGAAAAATATGTGTGAGAGAGAAAGGGCGTGTATCAGAGGTCTCATATATGAAATCTCCACAAAAACATGATCTTTTTGAAAAAACTTTAACAGAGGCTTATAAAATTCATATTTCTAGCAGAATTTTTCTATGGTTGTGAATCTGTATTCTGTACATCCAGTTTCCAATTATTCTTGTTAATGGGAGGCAGACCACATGGGTAATTGAAAACCCACAGTCAAGGGCTGGAATATCCCCCTCCCCCATCCAACTAGGGGCCCAAGTATTACATAAATAGAAAAATTGGTCTGTGTTTGAGTTGCTAATAAACTGTGAAATGTCCAAAGTTTAGGCAACTGCAGGGCAAGTAAAGAACACCATCCAGCTGATGATCCCCTGAGAAACTCTAGAACTGGACACATTAAGTAGATACTTTCATGTAGCAAAAGCTTAATTTGCACATTTGCTCTATTGTGAATTTTGGTATTTAAGACTCTAAGGTTTAGTCCATCAGCATAAACATATTTACTACTTCCATTTTTTTCAACGTAATATTTCTTCTCTGATTAAAAAATTAAAAACAACGTGTAGGATTGATTTTTGGTATTGTGCATGCTGAAATAGTGCCCAGTTGCCCAACACAGCCAGGACTTCTCTGAAGGAGAAATATTTTTACCCCTATCAGAGAGCCTACTCCATCTTACACCCCACATCCTAAAGTCAGGCCTCTCTGGTTCTCTCTTCCTAAAACTCCTCTTTCATGTTTTTATTTGCTAATCCTTGTCTTCCTGTAGTGCTCTTACCCTCTGAAATGGGGTCTTATAACTGGCTTGACTTTTGCGTTTTTTTTCAAATCTGAGTAAAATAAAAATATCGTCTTTAAGCATACCTGCATGTACACAAGATGTGGATGCAAATAGGTAATGTATAGGCAAAGATACTGTGGTCTGATTGCCTCTCTACACTGTGTGGGGAATGCAAAAAGAGAAGTTCCTCATAATTTAAAACCTCCTAACAGCTATTTACTGAGAGAAAATAGAGGTAGGGTGGGAGGTGGGAATGGGGATAGAAGAGGTAGGTAGGCAAACTGTTTTTGATTCTGGCAAAGTTACTAATTGGAAAATTTGAACAAATCGAACGAGTGGGGAACCTCGGGTTCTTACTTCTAAGCAACAAGGAAGCTAATACATTATTCTGTACCTCTCAGTCATCCTGAAGGAGAAGAAGCCTCTTCCCACATTGCTTTACCCTCTGCTGCCTCCTCTGCCCCGAAAGACACACACAAAAATCCCCCAGCATGAATACCTTGATGGTCTCATCCACATCATGCTATAGGAGTTAAGGAGAAGGACAAGCATACGTATGCGACAAACCCAAAGTTCAGGGACCAATTGTTTTCAGAGTTACTCGTGTACCCCAGGGTCAAATTCAACCCTCAAAAGGCCACGTGCAGTTTCCATAGAAATAAGTATAAACATCAAGCAGGGGAAAAGAGCCGCAGTCAGTCTCTTTCTCTGTATTGACATGTGGCCTTTATTCTCTTCTGGCTTTATCTTGTGAGTGGCAAGTTTTGGCTTGGTTTTATTTATACAATGGGACTTCATCAACTCACACACACCTTCAAGAGAACCAGAGTAAAATACTCATTGTGAAGTTCAGTAAAGAAGCAGAAAAAACTTGGCAAGAAGAAGCAAATCAAAGAAGTTCATGAAACACATTTATCTTATTGGGCTATGAAAAACATACAGACTTGGAAAGTGAATATGATATAACCTCAAAGGCAAATAAATAGTTAATAGAGATGAAGGTGTCAATCAGCAAGCATCAAGCATCGAGGCAAATGCGTAAAAATAAAGGTCTTCAGCTAAGGCTAGTGGAGATAAAATACCACGCGGTAATGATCATGTACAACCAGGGGCAGGTGCGTGGAGTGTTAACAGCGGTGTAGGACAGAGTAAGAAGCGTTTCCTAGTTAGTGATGTTCACTTTTTAATTTCTCCACAAGAATGGTTTTATGTCCTCTAAAGAAGAAAACAATTAACCCTCACCTTTAATAAAATAATAAAATAAATTGCAATGACTCTTTTAACAGACACACAACGCCAGTATCTAATATGCTTGCTTCAGACTGAAACAGAGTTAGAAAATATGATTATGGAATGAATCAAAAATCTAACTGTAGACCTGTTTATGGATGATGTATTATAAACATACTAGTAAAATAAGAGTCTTGACCAAGTACTAAAAACTAAAGGTATGTTTATGTCAGTAGCTCAGTGCATAAAATTGACTCAAAAATCAACAATATAAAAATCTCATAAATTACAAATAATCTAAGTTTTACTTGCAGCATGAATTTATGCATTCACTATATTTGTTTTTACCATATACCATGCTTATATTATTGGAGGCCACTAGACCATTATGGTGAAGACTTTATTTATTACAACTTTGTGAATCAAAGGGAAAAGAGGGAATTCCCAGGTCACCCTATATGACTATAACTTATTATAATAACCTTAAAGATACAATAACAAAATAATCCATTTAAATTGCCCTTTATGTTACGGGGGCTTTTGGGGAAACTGCTTTTTAAAAAAACAAAACTAGAACATGATTTAAAAATGCTGCTCAGTGATATACAGCTTGGAAATGATTTTAACTTTGTTATTAAGTCCTAAGGATCATAAATAAAGTGGTCAGTTTGGTCAATTTGTTACAGGCAACTGATCCATTCTGAGCGCAACTTTGTTCAGAGCAGGATTCTGTTGTGCTCCATGGTTCCTTAGGTTGATTTCTGAAGTCCAGCTTCTTGAGGTGAGAGTATAGCACACCTGGCACCACAATTCTGTTTGCCTGGAAGATTCTAACAAGGGTCCAGGTATCTTCAAGAAAGTGTAAAATAAAACGCAAATCACTTAGACATAGCACGTTGCTAGAGGTTTTTGGTTTGGGTTTTAAAGGAAGAATGGATTTACAAGTGGTTATAGTAACCTCTTGGTCTCTAATCATAGAAGCCCAAGACTGAGGAAGAAGTTATTTCTAAAACTGGGGCTAGTGTGGATATAAGACTGAGTGTGGGTGTGTGAAGCATCTGTGCAGTGTGACTCACATGCCCTAATGAAGCCCATCAGTCCTTCTTAGGACGACACGTAGTAGCTGACTCTTTGCCAAGCTAAGATTCCTGTCACCAACCCAGAGGAGGAACCAAACTCACAGAATGGGTTAGAGAACCATGGCGGTACCATAAGCAGAGCCTGAAAAGTAATAGGCAGTTCATGCAGACTGATCCGGAGGGCGTGGGGAAGAGGAACAGAATTCAATACATGCAACATAGCATGTACATAACCTCCTCAGATCAAGCACAAGCTAAACACCAAGGAGTTGTTCCAGTGCATCAGAGTCATGGGAAATGTGACAAAGGACAACAGTGTGTCTGATCAAGGGAGGAGATGCCCTCCCTCATTTATTAAGAAAGTGAAATGTTGCACAGTGTAAATCAAAAGAAGTGCCCACAAGCTTCTAAGCCTTATGTTGATGCTCTGGAAATGAAATGAAAATTCCATAGACACCATAACTAGCAACTTACAACTTCTACATGACAAGACATTATAATGCTTTAAAATGCAGGCAATCATCACCACCATGGAGATGAGGCAGAAAGGAATTAAGAATAAATTAAACCTATTGAGGAATAAATTATGTGTTCCACTTAGTAAATTTTATTTTTATTTATTTTTTTAAAAGATTTTTTCCACTTTTGTTTTTAATTTATTTATTTTATTTCTGGCTGCACTGGGTGTTCGTTGCTGCACGTGGGCTTTTCTCTACTTGAGGCGAACGGGGGCTACACTTTGTTGCAGTGGGCAGGCTTCTTACTGTGGTGTCTTCTCTTGCTGTGGAGCACGGGCCCTAGGCATGTGGGCTTCAGTAGTTGTGGCTCACGGGCTCAGAAGTTGTGGCTCACGGGCTTAGCTGTTCCACAGCATCTGGGAACTTCCCGGACCAGGGATCAAACCTGTGTCCCCTGAATTGGCAGGCAGATTCTTAACCACTGCGCCAACAGGGAAGTCCCCCACTTAGTAAATTTTAAAAAATAGTAGGTTATTTTCTTTTGTTTTTAAAAAAGGGCCAAATCTATCTTTAAACAGACCTAAAAATTTAATACGGTTTAGTTGAGTTAAACAAACATTTGTTGAACTCCATCTCTGATTCCGGTCCCAGGGACATCAAGATAGTTCGATACAATCCTGACCCTTGAACACCTCATACTGCCTAGAGGTGATGTGCTAATTAGCTTTAGAGGCATACTTGGTATAAGATTCCTTGAAAAAACTACGTCTCAACTGCTGGAAGATTCTGACATTCCCAGAACCTCTTTGGTCTATTCCCATGTATGACACACAGCACACTTGCCCCCAAACCTACCCATATCTGTGGGGACGTTTAGTTCCGGTGATAAAGTTGAAAACTGAGCTATTTGAATGTTCACATATCGGCCTTGTCAGGAGATAAGTAGATTTTTCAAAGGGAAAAAGCTGAAGCACTTTAATTACCCTGGGGCTCTGGACTCGGCTAGTAAACCTGGTTTCCATTTCTAGCTCTGCAGCCACTCCTTAGCAAGCGACCTTTAACAAGCTGCCTAATTTTTCTCTCCCTTTTATTTTCCTCAACGTAAAATGGGATCAGGAGAGGGTAAGGGTCGGGGAGCACAGTGAAGAGAGGAGTAGTAAGAGCCGACCTGAACACTGCTAGGGGAGTTAGATGAGTATAAAATTCTTCTTAATTTTCGAAGGAAAGATGTTAGGAAAAGAGATATTAATGGTAATTATAATTAACATCAAATTTAAAAAAACTAAAGCCAAGCATTGTTAATCTAATAATAGCTTGATGAACTACTTTAAATTAAATAAATTATTTCCAAATGGGTAATATTTCCACTAACAGAAAGAATAATTTATTTTTAAAACATTTCAAAAAGCTCATTTAAAGATAACAATCTAATGCTGCTGATACTCGGCTAAAGGCAAAACAAAACAAACAACTCCTTAACAGTTTAAAACCAGTTTTGAAACAGTTTAAAAGCTATTTCTGTTTCCCTTCCCCACCTACAAGTATTAAAAATAACAAAAACAGGGCTGCCCTGGTGGCGCAGTGGTTGAGAGTTCGCCTGCCGATGCAGGGGACGCGGGTTCGTGCCCCAGTCTGGGAAGATCCCACATGCCGCGGAGGGACTGGGCCCGTGAGCCATGGCCGCTGAGCCTGCGCATCTGGAGCCTGTGCTCCGCAGCGGGAGAGACCACAACAGTGAGAGGCCCGCGTACCGCAAAAAAAAAAAAACCCAAAAAACAAAAACAAAAAAATGTAGGAACTCTTACTATAAGCTATAGGAAACAGTAGGAAAAGACAGTTTATATTATGAGCAATGTGGTTTAGATTTTGCTTTACTGCTATCTAGCAGGTTTGCATGGCTCATGTAAATTCTACAGCAAAGAATCTATGAACGGTAGCATCTTCTCTTTCAAAGTTTTACTCAATTCAAAACCCCTGTCGTAAAACATCATTTGAGGTAGCGAAGTGGAGGGGAGTGAGTAGCGGGACAAATTAAGGGAAGAGCATTAAAGAAATCAACACAAAAAGTTTTTATGTAGTTGATCCCAAACCTTATTTGAAAAGTCTAAATAGGATGAAAAGGTTTTCTCTATTCGGTAGTTTCACTTAATCCTCCGTCCAAACATTTGCCCCAATAAACATTAGATTATTTTTATGTTAGCTATAAAGCTGTCAGTCCTCAATAAACAGATACACTCCTGGTTGGTTTTACCTTTGCTGTCAAAGAATTGTCAATACGCATACTGGCTCTTAAATTAAAACAAACACACAGGAAGAGAAATGTAAAACAGAATCACGCAGCAGAGTTTAACGGGAGGCTGTTGAAATCCTAAATAGTTGGTGGTGACTACAAGTTCAATATACTGTGATATAAAGTAGTCAATGCGTTGTTAGTGCCTTGCTGTCTCCTTAATGGAATGCTGTGACCTCTCCTATTCAGGTAAGCCACGTCTTACTTTAGTGTGTCTCAATTAAATTTTATGTCTGATGTGTCCATTTGTTGTAAGAAAAGAAACAAGTCCAATGAAAGGGACACTTTGAAGATTTTTATTTCCTATTGGGACAGTTTACTTCTGTCTGGAAAGTCCCTATGCAGTTTTCGTGTGTCTTTTCCCTGTGATTGAGAATGGTTTTGTAAGAGTGTTAAGAGATATGGAGGTATTGAAAATGCAAATCTATTTTCCAACTGGTGAAATTTCTACCTGTTGCTTTCGGAAAACTTTTATCACAAAGGTTAATAGTCATGTGACTGAAATAAGAATTTTTGCTCATTACAGCCACTGCATTGCAGAATTAAGCTTTTAGAAGGCCAAAGCTGTGTCTCTTTTACATACTCTGTGTGCTGCCTAACAGAGGGCTGTGTATACATGGGCAGCCACTAAATACTATTTGCTTGGTGGGTTACAAGTGTTCCTCTAAGCTGGCAAAGAAACAGCATAAATATAGAAAAGATGTAGATATCTGTTCTTAGCTTGCATAATGTTCATTGCCTATATAAAAAAGCTTTATAAACTTTAGGGAATTGGCCCTCACACCAGAGAGGAATAAGGGATACTTAACAATACGATTGTCTAATATCACAAAAAAGAGTTGTTTTAAAAATTTTATTTACTTTAATTCTGTCTGAAATGAGTAGTTCTTTTTTCAAGAAAGAAAGAAAGAAAGAGAGGAAGGAAGGAAGGAGGGAAGAGAGGAAGAAAGAAAGGGAGGAAAAAAGGAAAAAAGAAAGGGAGAGAGATAAAGAAAAGATCTGTTATATTGGAGGGTCCAAAAGAAGATGCAGGACACTTAGAACTGTAACCCGGATGAACAAAGAGTTTGAAGAAAAGAGAGCTGAAGGCAAATATATCGGGAATCTTAAGGTCCTGATGAATACTCCCTTTGTTCTGTGTACTAAGTGTATGATCTTCCCTGCCAAGGCTGAAAGAAAATGGATTTCCCCAAGGAATGTCCCATCATTGGAGAAGACATCTGCCATCAAAAGCCAACATGCTCTGAGGTGGTACAGCCAAAAGATTAAACATTTAAGACAGATGATGGGGTAGAGAGAGGAGTGAAGACAGGGATGTAGAAAAGGTAAAATGTCAGCATCCTGCAAATGAGATCCACAAACATGAAAGGAGGAAATTGAGAGTGTCAACTTTAAACCCCCAGTTTGTATCTTATGGCCCTGAGCAATTTGGAGTTTCAGGAGAAAGAAGGGACATTCTGTTCATTATTGTGGTGTTTCTTATATGTCAAACATGCATAACAGAGCCCATGCCAAAATACATTAAGTAGTGCCCTGTTGTCCAGAAGGAACATCTGAAAAAATGTAAAGGTCATATTACAAAAAGAGTTTAGTACCCTAGCAGATGTCACTATGCAATTTGGTGTCTCAATTTTCCATTTATTTTCTAAAATTTGCACCTAGCTACTCAGCCAAAGCAGAACAATCTATGTTTCTTCAAAAAGAATTCTTTTTAAATAATGTAGATGTAAAGATCTGGATCCAGATCATGTGGGTTCAAATTTCTTCAACCTATGAAACATTAGACAAGTTACATAAACTTTTGGGCCTTGGTTGACTCATCGATAAAATGGGAAGAGTGATAGTTCCTCCCTATAGGTTGTGAGAACTAACCGAGTTAGTGCATGCTAAGTTAGTCACTTAGCAAAGTGACTGGCCTCTGGTAAATTTTAATTTTTTTTTGGTTGCTTAAAATGAGTTTTAAAAAAATTTTGTGATTTCCCTCATCAAAAATATATGTATAATAATCATTATTATCATTATTTTTACTCCTGTACTTATTCAATCAAGTAATTGTAATAATGAGTACCTACCACGGCACACTGGTAAGATAAAACACAATCCCTAATATTTAAGAACTTATAAAACAGTTAACAAGTTACATGCTGACAATATAACATATGGGTTGAAAACCCACCTATTGAATTCTTATTTTCTGTTACAATATTTTTCAACATTTCCATTTGTCTTTTTTTAAAAACAGATTTCAAATCTCTGGTGAAATTCTCCATCTTTTCTTTTACTTTTCTGAACATATTTATTACATCTTTAAAAGTCTCTATTAAACATAGAACTACCATATGATCCAGCAATTTCACTTCTGCATATATACCCAAAAGAACTGAAAGCAAGGATGTTGCTATGAACATGGGTATACAAATATTTCTTCAAATCTTTGACAATAGTCAAAAGGTGAAAACAACCCAGTGTCCACTGACATATGAATGGATACATAAAATGGGATCTGTACATACAATGGGATATTATTCAGACATAGAAAGGAAGGATATTCTGACACATGCTTCCATGGTCGAATCTTAAAGACTTCATGCTAAGTGAAATAAGCCAATCACACAAAAGGCAAATGTGATATGAATCAAATGTATGATTCCACTTATATGAAATACCTAGAGTAGTCACATTCATAGACACAGAGAATAGAATGGTGCTTGCCAGGGCCTGGGGGGAGGGAAAAAGGAGGAGTTATTGTTTAATGGTTACAGAGTTCAATTTGGGAAGATGAAAACATTCTAGAGATGGATAGGGGCAATGGTTTCAACACCAATGTGAATGTACTGAACTGTATACTTAAACATGGTTAAAATGGCAATTTTTTTCTTCTTTATTGGAGTATAATTGCTTTACAATGGTGTGTTAGTTTCTGCTTTATAACAAAGTGAAATCAGTTATACATATGTTCCCATATCTCTTCCCTCTTGCGTCTCCCTCCCTCCCACCCTCCCTATCCCACCCCACTAGGTGGTCACAAAGCACAGAGCTGACCTCCCTGTGCTATGCGGCTGCTTCCCACTAGCTATCTAGTTTATGTTTGGTAGTGTATATATGTCCATGCCACTCTCTCGCTTTGTCACAGCTTACCCTTCCCCCTCCCCATATCCTCAAGTCCATTCTCTAGTAGGTCTGTGTCTTTATTCCTGTCTTACCCCTAGGTTCTTCATGACATTTTTTTTCTTAAATTCCATATATATGTGTTAGCACACGGTGTTTGTCTTTCTCTTTCTGACTTACTTCACTCTGTATGACACTCTAGGTCCACCCACCTCATTAAAAATAGCTCAATTTCGTTTCTTTTTATGGCTGAGTAATATTTCATTGTACATATGTGCCACATCTTCTTTATCCATTCATCCGGTGATGGACATTTAGGTTGTTTCCATCTCCTGGCTATTGTAAACAGAGCTGCAATGAACATTTTGGTACATGACTCTTTTTGAATTATGGTTTTCTCAGGGTATATGCCCAGTAGTGGGATTGCTGGGTCATATGGTAGTTCTATTTGTAGTTTTTTAAGGAACCTCCGTACTGTTCTCGTACTGTAACCAATTCACATTCCCACCAGCAGTGCAAGAGTGTTCCCTTTTCTCCACACCCTCTCCAGCATTTATTGTTTGTAGATTTTTTGATGATGGCCATTCTGACTGGTGTGAGATGATATCTCATTGTAGTTTTGATTTGCATTTCTCTAATGATTAATGATGTTGAGCATTCTTTCATGTGTTTGTTGGCAGTCTGTATATCTTTCGTGGAGAAATGTCTACTTAGGTCTTCTGCCCATTTTTGGATTGGGTTGTTTGTTTTTTTGTTATTGAGCTGCATGAGCTGCTTATAAATTTTGGAGATTAATCCTTTGTCAGTTGCTTCATTTGCAAATATTTTCTCCCATTCTGAGGGTTGTCTTTTGGTCTTGTTTATGGTTTCCTTTGCTGTGCAAAAGCTTTGAAGTTTCATTAGGTCCCGTTTATTTTTGGTTTTATTTCCATTTCTCTAGGAGATGGGTCAAAAAGGATCTTGCTGTGATTTATGTCACAGAGTGTTCTGCCTATGTTTTCCTCTAAGAGTTTGATAGTTTCTGGCCTTACATTTAGGCCTTTAATCCATTTTGAGCTTATTTTTGTGTATGGTGTTAGGGAGTGATCTAATCTCATACTTTTACATGTACCTGTCCAGTTTTCCCAGCACCGCTTATTGAAGAGGCTGTCCTTTCTCCACTGTACATTCCTGCCTCCTTTATCAAAGATAAGGTGACCACATGTGCATGGGTTTATCTCTGGGCTTTCTATCCTGTTCCACTGATCTATCTTTCTGTTTTTGTGCCAGTACCATACTGTCTTGATTACTGTAGCTTTGTAGTATAGTCTGAAGTCAGGGAGCCTGATTCCTCCAGCTCTGTTTTTCATTCTCAAGATTGTTTTGGCTATTCAGGTTCTTTTGTGTTTCCATACAAATTGTGAATTTTTTTGTTCTAGTTCTGTGAAAAATGCCAGTGGTAGTTTGATAGGGATTGCATTGAATCTGTAGACTGCTTTGGGTAGTACAGTCATTTTCACAATGTTGATTCTTCCAATCCAAGAACATGGTATATCTCTCCATCTATTTGTATCATCTTTAATTTCTTTCATCAGTGTCTTATAATTTTCTGCATACAGGTCTTTTGTCTCCTTAGGTAGGTTTATTCCTAGATATTTTATTCTTTTTGTTGCAATGGTAAATGCGAGTGTTTTCTTGATTTCACTTTCAGATTTTTCATCATTAGTGTATAGGAATGCCAGAGATTTCTGTGCATTAATTGTGTATCCTGCTACTTTACCAAATTCATTGATTAGCTCTAGTAGTTTTCTGGTAGCATCTTTAGGATTCTCTACGTATAGTATCATGTCATCTGCAAACAGTGACAGCTTTACTTCTTCTTTTCCTATTTGGATCCCTTTTATTTCCTTTTCTTCTCTGATTGCTGTGGCTAAAACTTCCAAAACTATGTTGAATAAGAGTGGTGAGAGTGGGCAACCTTGTCTTGTTCCTGATCTTAGTGGAAATGCTTTCAGTTTTTCACCATTGAGGACGATGTTGGCTGTGGCTTTGTCATATATGGCCTTTATTATGTGGAGGAAAGTTCCCTCTATGCCTACTTTCTGCAGGGTTTTTATCATAAATCAGTGTCGAATTTTGTCGAAACCTTTCTCTGCATCTATTGAGATGATCATATGGTTTTTCTCCTTCAATTTGGTAATATGGTGTGTCACGTTGATTGATTTGCATATATTGAAGAATCCTTGCATTCCTGGAATAAACCCCACTTGATCATGGTGTATGATCCTTTTAATGTGCTGTTGGATTCTGTTTGCTAGTATTTTGTTGAGGATTTTTGCATCTATGTTCATCAGTGATATTGGCCTGTAGTTTTCTTTCTTTGTGACATCCTTGTCTGGTTTTGGTATCAGGGTGATGGTGGCCTCGTAGAATGAGTTTGGGAGTGTTCCTCCCTCTGCTATATTTTGGAAGAGTTTGAGAAGGATAGATGTTAGCTCTTCTCTAAATGTTTGATAGAATTCACCTGTGAAGCCATCTGTTCCTGGGCTTTTGTTTGTTGGAAGATTTGTAATCACAGTTTCAATTTCAGTGTTTGTGATTTGTCTGTTCATATTTTCTATTTCCTCCTGATTCAGTCTTGGCAGGTTGTGCATGGCAAGTTTTATGTTATGTATATTTTACGACAGTAAAAATTAGATTATATTTTAAAATTCCTGTCTGATAATTCCAAAATTTGAGTCACTTACTGTGGTTATTTGGTCTTTTTCCCCCTAAGATCCTGTAATTTTTTAATTGAATACAGGACAGTGTACATAAAAAAAAAATCAAAGAGTCTCTGGATGGTGCTATCTCCGCCCAAAGAGGAATAATTTTCTCTTAGTAAACAGATGGAGTCTAGTAGATCACCTTCATCTTGCTGAGGCTGGATTTAGGCTTTATAGGGACAATGAGTTTGTGCTTTACTTCTAAGGCATAGCCCTTATCTGAGGAGTGGACATTCTGGGTCTCAACTGCAAACTCAGAGTGTTTACCAGAACTCTTCCACCTGGTTGGGCTTGAACGCCAAACCTTGTCTCCCCAGCATCACGGGGCTGCTTAAATCTCTGCTCATCTCTAAGCTTCTCAACTTCTGGGGTTTTTTTTTGTTGTTGTTTTTGGGTTTTCTTTTTTGTTAGTCTGTTGTTGGTTTGTTATTGCTGGGTTTCTTGGAGTTTCTTCCTGCTCCCATGAAGCTTAGGAGTTCGCAAATGCCTCAAGGGGAAATTGCTTATAGATCTTTGGGTTCACTCCTCTGCAGTTTCTCTCTTCTCTGCGATTTTTGCTTCTTAGGTCTCAGCCGTTTGCCAGCCCTGAACGCCAGCCTCCAACTCATCTCTCTCCTCAACTAAGACTTGATCTCATCTTCCTCTCCCAACCCTTCCTGTAAGACTTAGCAAAGCCTTTACAGAAAAAGCCAGAGTGAATGTAGAGCTCACTGAGATGGGCTTCTTTCCCTCAGGTCTTGTAGCCCCTCACAAGTTCTGCCTGGTTTGGTGGCTCTCTATTGCCTTAAAAAAGTAGTTTGTATATTTTGTCCAATGTTTATAATTGTTTTCAGCAGGAGAGCTGCTCTGATGCAAGCTACTATGGTTGTTGGAACCGAAAGTCTGTTAATATTGTCTTTTAAAATTCTAACACTTGATTTGCCTCTCATTCTGTTTTAAACACTCTTTTGCTTTCATTTTAATTCATCTTTTTATTGACCTGAGTATTTGGTTTTTATTTGTACTGTTTTAGCTTCCTGGGCTTATTAAACTCCAGTCAGGCAGTGTTATAAGTTCAGTGGTGAAGACGGAACACGTTCCAAGCAATGGGAGTAAATTGTTTGTTCCTGACTTGGGTCATCAGCCCTTCCAATTTCCCTAACTAAATCCCCCAATACCACCCAGAAACACTTGTGAATGCTGAGTCCCCTGAATCTAAAACCCACATGCCAAAATCCAACCCCCTACCTTCAGCCACCACATGGCCATTAAAAATATTCTACTGTCTTCCCAAGGCTGTTAAAAGAGGTTAATCTGGAGATAGATTATAATCTTTAGAATTATAATTATACAAATTATAATCTTTAGAATCTTGGTCTTAATGATATTACCAGAGCCATAAATTTTTCTTGGCATTTGCTTTGATTTGACCATATTTATTTTCTATATTAATGTGGCCAGAAGAGTATAAGGAAATAGCAATCATTCAATTAAATCAGCAAACATAAGCTGGATGATGATTATGTACAAAGAACTGTGTGGTATATTTTAGAAGCCCCAAAGATGATTTCATCAGAGTTCCACACATTTAAATAATTGTGAATAGTTACAAATAATTAGCTATAATATAAGGAACTAATAATGGAACTAGCTAACAATGATTGTGTGCATATTTATATACCTATACTTAGTGCTGGCAACATAGTAAAGTAGATGTTACTATCTCCATGTTACAAATAAAGAAATAGGAGTACAATGAGATTGTAATCTGCCTGAGGTCCCAAAACTTATATATAGGATTTGAATCCAGGTTTCTCTGACTCTGAAGGGAACTGTTACAGTAGAAAAAAACTGCCATAGGAGAACAGATGGAGAAAACTGTTACCATTTTGGATGATGAGAAAAAGAATCAAAGAGAAAGTAGCATATGAGCTGGGCATTTATGGATGAGCAGAATATCCATAGCCGGACAAAAGGCGAAATGCCATTCTGGCTGATAAATGTGCATGAGCAAAACACAGAAAATCGTTTCAGCAGTTATATTTGGTCCACAGGGCTTGAAGATAAGATGCATGTGATGACACTAGATAAGATAAAGTCTGAAAGGAGGGCCCCAAATAAAAATCATATCAAGTGTTTTGGATTTGCTTTTGTGTATTGCGTTAACTTTTTCTGTGTAACAAATTTCTCCAGAACTTCGTGGTAAAATTTATTATCACACACTTTCTGTGGGTCAGGAACATGTGCCTCTGACTCAAGGTCTCTTAAGGGGTTGCAGACACACTGTCAGCTGGGCTGGAGGTTTTATCTGAAGACTTCACTGGTGAGAGATTCATTTCCAAGCTCACTCATGTCCTTGGTAGGACTCAGTTCCTTCCAGGTTGTTGTTGAACTGAGGGCCTCAGTTCCTCACTGGCTATTGGCCAGAGATACCTTTAATTCCTTGACACATGGGCTCCTCCATAGGGCAGTGACCTCAAGGCAACAGAAAAGCAAGAAACCAAAAGAGCAGGAAGAATAAGAAAGGGCTACCATGATGGATGCCAGTTTTTTTATATGCTAATCTCAAAGGTGACATCTCATCACTTCTGCCATATTCACTTCATTGAAAGAGAGTCAACAAGCCCAGTCCATGCTCAAAAGGAGGGTATTATACAAGGACATAAACACAAGGAGGCAGGGTCATTGGGGCCATCTTAGTGATGGCCTACCACATGGATCAACGGGAAATCATCAAAGATTTCTGAATGTGCCAATGACATAACTTGGCTATCACCAGTCATCCATGCTCAAAATTAGGAAGTCATTCAAAATTTCTCCTTCTCATTCAACACCCATATCCCTTGTCACATCACTCCAAGGAGTTTAATGGTCAGCATTTTTTCTTTCTAATGGTATGTAAAATAATAGCACATCTAACGATCATTAGTGTCTCAGATTCTCTGGAAGAGGATACGGGTCCCGTGGTGGCTTCTGAGAGAGCAGTTTGTAAACATGGGTATAGACAGAAGCCAGATCATGAGGATTAAGGAGTGAACAAGTGGTTAAGAAACATTCTGTAATCTAACACATATTCTATTTTACACATGAAGCCAGAACTTTAGTAACTGATATGTCTTATTGCTTAGTGGATTACATTGCAATACACTTTTAATTTAGGTTCCTTTATAAATAGTGCCAACTTCTGGGAATTTTATTTGAATTTTGAAATTCATGTTGACCTGTTCACTGAAAACTTAAAGGATACAAAATGGTAATGACAGCAGAGCATGGCCTTATCTCTTACTGTGCTTCTTGATTCTTCTAATTTAGGAAAAGCTTTATGTAAGGAAATCAAAGAACTCATTCACTTAACACAAACTTACAAACTCTCTTTAACAGTTTCCAAAACTCATCCCACACTTTATCTCATTTTTTGTTACTACTGAGGCTGTGTCTACATTAGAATTCCTGGTACCTATGGCTTTGTTTTCCCATGAGTTCTCTGTGGCCAGAGAAGAATTATGAACATAGTGTTTATCAGCAGGAGAACTAGGCCACTGCATATGGCTGTCATCTGCTCTAGGTTTTGGTGACCACATATTTCAACATATATTGCAATCATATGATGATTTCCACCCCATCTGACAAGTCATCCGAGGAACTCTGGTTACATGCCTTATCTCATGTTTCATGAGGTTTTCCTGGTTATTACCCAATATTCAAGTTGAGTTAGGTAAAGGCGTCAACAGGTCAAATAACTGAGTTAGTTCATGCAGTTAGCCTTAACCTTAAACTGCATCCTGTAACTTCCTTTTGGAGAGGGCTCTAAGGATCAAAAGCCTCTACCTTGGTTTCATGAGATGATGGTGCCACATTTTAGAATATATATTTTTTCTAATTTCATTCGCCTAAGATGCCATTAAAAAAATTAAACCTTTGTATTCTTTGCCTGCTGATCTTAGGATCCAATCTCTTATTCTGGCAATCTCAATAGATTACTTTCTGCTGAAATTTTCTGATTTGTAGAATGTAACCAACCATACCATCTCTTCTCTACCTCTCCCAGATGCTATTCAGCCAAGTGAGATGAGATCTGTGGCAATGCTTTGAACCCACAATGGGAACAGTGTAAATCTGAGATGTTGCTTCTATTATTACCAATACTACTATTAAGTTACTGACAGAATGGGGAACATGATATAGGATGCAGAAGACCCTGGATGAATGCCTGCCCCAACAAACACCAGCTATGAGGTGTTGGGCAAGGCCTTTAACATCTCTTATCAGTTTACTGACCAGAAAACTAAAGATCATACTCCCCACCTTTCTACCTGCCAGGGTTCTTGTGAGCATCAAGTGAAGTAAGATACGTGGACACATTTCGCAAAAGGGCCAAAATGGCAAACATTGATTGGAACATAATCACTATTATAAAAACAGCATCTGAACCTTCTCCTTTCTTCCAGTTTCAAACCACTTGAAAGAGCTGGAGGAGAGGTAAAGCTAGAGTCACGAGACTAGACAAAAAATTCACAGGCTGCTGATGAGAGCATTGTAACTGGGTAACTAAACAGATTCCTAAGCAGGAACTGAGTAGAAGCTTATCATAATTCACACTCATGGATGCTCCAATGGCACTTGACTCATGGGATTTACAGAGAAAACGTAGCAATCTAAACCATAAGCAATTAAATTTAGTTTAAATGCATGTATGTGTGCATATGTATGTATGTATCTTGCCAATGCTTTTACTTCTTAACAGTGTTCAAGAATATTAAAAATCCATGTGACCTTTTTCTTTCTGAGGAAAATAAAACGAGATCAAATATGCATATGGCCAGGAATAGAAGACTTCCTACCAAAAAAGATAGTATATTGGAAGCCGTAATTCTACAAAGTCAGAGACAGTAGCTGAAATCAATGATGAAGATAAAATATTAACTCCTTTAACCTTGTCTATGTCAAATCATCCCTAAGTTATTTTCTACAATAAGAGAATCAGATAAAGGTAGAAGAGTTTTTGGAGATTTTCTTTCTCATTCTCATCTGAAAATGTTCAGTTCAACAACCTAGAAAAAGGATTCTGGTTTTTGTAAACACATTTTTCCCCCCAAGATGACTATGCATCCAGCCCATCAGAAATCCAGAATAAGTTAAAAATAAAGGCCTGGAAATATTTTCAAATGGACATCTCCCACTGAGATGTGAAATCCCCTCACCCCCCACTAACAGTCTATAAAAACATGAAGAATATCTGCTCAGGCTCTGAATCGAGACACCAACCTTCCCAAAAGACAACTACTTCCACCCAAACAACTGGTCCTCCCTTCCTTCTTGTCAGCACTGCTCGCTGAGAGAGGCCGTGTTTGGTCTCTTAATCAGACCTTGCTGACGGGCTGACATCACTGCAAACGTTTTCACTTACTCTCTGGCAACACTTAAATCCTTGCCAAAGGCCAGTCAGTTAAGTCAGAAAGCATTGTTAGTGCGAGGCTGGGGGAGTGGGAGTGTGACGGTCAGCTAGCAATCTGTGGTGATGACAGGAGGGAAATCTAGGAGCTGAAACCATTTTAAAGGTCACTCTGTGGGCAGAACAAAAGACCTCTAATTTAGAAAAGGAAACAGAACTCTGGGACATGGAAGCACCAGGATGTTGCTATCTGAGCACTCTGAAAATTCATTATCCACTCCCTGATTGTAAAGACTACTTTACGACCCAATACAGCTTAAACCAACAACTATTTGCTTTAGCAGCAGTGTAAGATAATTTGGTAAAATAGAAATGCTAAGTAATGTACTAGTGGGTTCAACTGCCAGTTTTTTAAATTTATTTTTTATTGAGGTAGCATTGATGTTAATGATAATTATGTAAGTGTCCTGGGTACATTATATTTCACTTCTGTATACACTATAGCATGCCCACCACCAAAAATTTATTTCCCATCCGTCACCATACAGCTGATCCCCTCTACCCATTTCATCTTCCCCCCATCCCTTCCCTTCTGGTAACCACTATTCTGTTGTCTGTGTCTACATATTTGTTTTTGTTTGGATTGGTTTGTTCATTTATTTTCTCTGTTTTATTTTTATATTCCACATATGAGTGAGATCACACAGTATTTGTCTTTCTCTGTCTGACTTACTTCACTTAGCGTAATACCTTCAAGGTCCATCTGTGTTGTTGCAAATGGCAATAATTCATCTTTTTAAATGACTGAGTAGTATCCCATTGAATATATATATATATATATATATATATATATATATACATATATATATCTCACATCTTTATTTTAAAAAAATGTTCTTCTTTAGTACTTTTTTTCTCCTTACCCTTCATTTTTTAAAAATTTTCAACCTTGAATTGCTAAATAGAGTTTAAAATTCTTAGCATAGCTTTCCGTGAAAAGCCGTTACATATACTTTATGACTAAAATTTTAAGAGTATAATATACTAAAGTATTGATAAATGATTTTTAAAAGGAGCACAGATCATCAGAGAATAGTAATAGTAGGCCCATGCCTGGATTGAGATCATCTCTCTTCTGTCTTTCTAAAACTGGGGAAAGCTTGGGAGAAGACTGGCTTCAGTCTATTGAACACCGTATTCTGGACCTGGCTCCATCATTTATAAGATTTGCCAGATGGATTTGCTATAGTTTCATTCTCCAAACTCTCACCTGCTATGTTTTTTTTTTTTCTTGTTTTCCTTTTGTCCCAACTAAAGAGGACGTTTGTTCTGCCATCGTTAAGAAGCCCAGGCAGGCCAGGGCTGAACTCCTCAGTGTGGGAGCAGGGATGTAATGTACAGCATGGCGACTACAGCTAGCAAGACTGTACTGTACCCTTGAAAGTTGCTAGGAGAGTAGACCTTAACGTTCTCACAAAAGTGGTAATTACGTGAGGTGATGGGTGTGTTAACTAGCCCTACTGTGGTGATTATTTTGCAATAGATGCATGTATCACACCATCATGTTGTGCACTTTAAACTTACATAAAGTTATATGCCAATTATACCTCAATAAAGCTGGAAACAAAAGAAAACCAAACAAGGGAGCACTCAAGGGAGGTCCAGTAGGTACCAGGAAGGGCCTCTTTGGAAAAGTAAAAAGGAGAGGAGAGAAGGTACTCAAGGCACCAGGAAACTCATCACAGAAGGCACACTGCACATCTGGCACCCACCAAAGATCAAATTCGTTTGGGTAAACCAAGCTTGCAAACCCAGTCAATCCCCAGTGATCTATACATAACTGATTTATACTGTGGATTATCTGCTTAGGGTTCTGGGGCACGGTCCGTAATTATTCATCTGAGTAAAAATTCTGCATTCGTTAAGTGGCAGTGAGTCCTCCACTGGATCTGTTGTCAGATAAGAGGCACCAGCCCGAGGATCCAGGGATCGGTGATGCCGAGAATCACCTGCTCCACTCCAACTTGCCAATACTGGGTAGATGAGTGGGTTTCTGTTGGATGAGAAGTCGGGTCGAAAGGAGAGAGAAAAAGTAGCAGCAACTACTGGGCCTTGTGAAGTTGGAACTTGATTTAGGTGGTGAGGCTGCTGATTGCTCAAATAACAATTCCTGGTAGTGGGAAGAGTTATCTCCTCCACTGTCTCTTCAAATCCAATGCTTGCCCTCACTTCCATGTGAGAGTGAGAGAGTTTCCAGACACTACTTTACTTAGGGGGGTTTTCTATAAGAGCAGGTCTTTCTATTTACAGAGGTTGCTTTAAAATTACCTGGCCCTGTTAGACTAGGTAAACCACTTTTTAAAAGGCAGACCCACCTAGACACCAAATTAAGCTAAAGATCTTGGAGTGAGTCCACCTGTAAAAAGAAAAATGTCCAAATCTTACCAAGTTGTTGATTTTCGAGTCGTAGATGCCCCGCTTCATTTGTCTGTGTCACAAGCCACTCATTCCCCTTCTTAATGAAAACAAGAGGGAGTGATTATACCTCCTGGGGCTGTGCCATTTATGCCGTCTGAAAGGCACTTAAACGAGTGGCACATTATCTCACACATCTGGAGTTTACCAAATTAGCCAATTACGCTGGAGCTCATAAAACAAGGCCTTAAATGTCATTTAACTAGAAAATATTATAATCACCAAGTGGTCTGATTGTAAGATGATACTTGGGGCAGCATCAGTGGTTACAGAAAACAAATCGTGAAACAAAACACAGTTCGAATGCCCCCCAAATGCAACCACATATTTTCTACAGTAATATTTTCTGAAGAATACCATATTTCTGAAGGCACCAGCAATCAACATGTTTCTCATGTGAAACTAAGTTTAATCTGACCTCCTGTTTCCTAGTTATTTGCCTTGGGCAAACCAGTGCCCAAGAATTTTCCTCATAAGAAAACTAAGGAACAAGCAGGATGAGAGCAGACTGATGGAAAACCATGAATTCATCAGAGATATGGAGCTCTCTGCAAGAGATGGAACAATGGTTGGATTAAGAGTCCGGAGCTGTCAGAGGTTTGTGGTGCTGCCTCAGAATCGACAGGATTTGGTTGACTGACCATATACTGGTCTCCCATACTTTACTTGAAGGAAGAGATAAAAGCTGCTTTAAATTAGTATGTGATTTGAGGGTAGGAATACCAAAGGTTTTAGAATAGCTATTTAAAAATTAGAGGTTTACAGCCACTACTTCCACATTGTCTTCTTTTCACTTAATAAACAACAAAATTTGGTGTTTAATGAAAGGTGATACAGTGTAATGGAAAAACCATGGTATGTCACTAATACCTGTTTGACTTTGGGGAAGTTGTTTAACTTCTCTGATCATCTGTTACCTCACACAAAATACAGACATACATAATGATGCTGAGCTGTGTTGAGACTAGTGCTGTGCTGAAATGAAAAAGTCCCTGGCACAGTGCCTGGTACACTGAAGAAAATAAATATTAGTTTCATATCTTTCTTTACCTATGTCACCAGAATATCTTAAGTTCTGTTTAACTCTTTTTTTTCTCTTCATTTCAGAAAGAATGGCCACTAGATATTTTCAGAGAACGCAGAGTGAGGAGGTGGGCAGTCCTGGTTTTATTTTAGCATAACTTATAATACCCTCACCCATCTGTGAACATCTCAATCACTCTCTTTAAAGGAATGCTAAGTACAAAAATAGACTAGAAGAACTCTCATGAGATACTCTGAAGCAAAAGGAAATTAGGTGTGATGCAGGAACGCATGGTAAACAGAGATACCAGCTGCTGTTTGCCAGGGGAGTTTACAAAATGAAGCTTACTGGTTTTGAAGGCACCTAGTCAACTAGGCTAAATCTTCATGTCTTCTGGGCTCATGATTATACTAGACGGACCTGTTAGTGTATTCTGTCAAACCAGAGAAAGATGAAGAATCATGGCGACGATGGAGGTACTCTCAACAGTGACAAATTCCTTCCCTGTCAGTTTTCTGCAATGACGACCTTTTTGGTAAAAGCTAAGTAAATATGACAATTCCACATAACAGAAATCCTTACTCACAATTTGGAAGGCCTAGTTTTAAAAACTTAAGTTAATTTCACCTCTGTAAAGCTGGGTTGAAAAACTATGTCCTTAATAACAGCACAATGTATCTATGCTTCTAAGAAGAAAAAAAATCTTAGAAGCAGTAAAGGGATTCAGAACCATGTGACTGAGCTCTTGTCTCTTAGAAATGTGAATTCTGGGCTGAGAGGTGGGGAATTGCATCTCTAAGAATGGTGACAATACCACTTCACTTTCTTACAGTGGGGAAATGGGAGCTCTGTGCAGATTCTAAGTGTGTTAACAGACTTTAATGTTTTTAAACAACAGAAAAGGACTAGCTTTCAAAACCTTTAACTTGAGGGGCTGGGGGAATTAGATAAGAAGAATCAGGAGATGGGCCGGGGGTTCCCGGGCGCTCGCGGCCCTTGCGTTCTTCCTAAAACAAAAACAGAAACAAAAACAAACAAAAAAAAGAAGAACCAGAACAGATGAGCTCTCTTAATTGTTAATAGTCAAACTGACTAGCACTATCCTCCCTGAAGGCCACAGAGCAAACTGGCCTCTACGCACCTGAGTGAAAAACCATCTTTGAAAGCAGAGTATACTGTAAAAGCTAACTAAGAAAATCAAAAGGAACTGTTTTGCTAGGAAAAAAATTCAACACAGCATGTGTTAAAAGGATTTTTTTTTCTTTTTTCTTCCTCTTTTTTTTTTTTTAAACTTAAGGCTATGAAATGCTCTTGCTCTGTATCAAAAATAACAGGCAGCTTTCTCTTTGGTATTTTTACAAATATTTCCATCTTTAAGACTGGAGCTTTCTGACTTTTGCTAACAACATGTCCAGATCTAAAGGCATTACAGAAAGAATGTCAATTTGCTTTAGAAGCAATTAAACATACAGTCGAGGAAAAGGCCAATTTTACTATGCAGGGACCACACATACTGTATGTTTGTTACATTACTTGATATCAAAGCAGAAACATCAAATTCTTCCTAAAACACACTTGAAATGAAGAGTCTGGCTAAGGAACTCCCACATCCAATTCAGAGATATCTGTTACAGTTTACAGAACTTGGCAATGCTGACGCTATTGTTTTACTGGAAAGAGATAATTTATTGACTATATAATAAACTATGGTTTCTTTAATTATATATATATGTACTGGGTAAAATGAACATGATTTTGATCCCAACCGCCATAAATGCGGGCATATTATCAATGACACTTAGGTACCACATCACCAGAGGAATAGCAAGAATTTGCTGATTCTGTGTCACTAGATGACCTCAAAATATTTAATCAGCCTTCAGGATCATTATCATAGCTTCAGAGGGAGTGGTCTATAGCAAGAATTATCATCTTTCTTTTTCATTTTGCATCATCATGATGTTGGTGTGATGACTTTCATTCACTTGTTCAACATGCATTTACTGAGTATCTCTACTCAGTGCCAAACACAGGGATAGGGAAAACAGAGGGAAATGAGACGTGCGCCTCAGGGAAATGTATTCTTGGGGTGGGAGAGGGGAGACAGACAGAAAACAAGCTCAATAAATCAGGGTGGTGCACGCTATATAACAGATCTGCGCACAAGGAATGAGCCTGGAAGAAGCAAGGGCTGTCCTAGGAAGGGCTCTGTACACCTGATAAGGAATTTAGACTTTACACTGCAGGCCATATTTTTACATATTCCTGAAACACTCAAAAGATAAAACAATTAAAACAGTATGATACTGGCATAGAGATAGATAAATTAATGCAACAGAATAGGAAATAGAGAAACAGAATAGAAAATTTAGCTGATATATATGTGGAAGTTTAATATACAAAAAAGCTAGCATTTCCAATTAGTGAGTAAGGAATGGATTTTTTCAGCAGTGGTGTTTGGACAACTGAATAACCATTTGAAAATAAAATTTAATTCCTATATGCCATACTGCACATTAAAAAAAGAAATCACAGATGGATTAAAGATTCAGACGTAGATGTTTGTAATCTTGGGGTTAGAGGATGTCCTTCTTTTTTAATGTGTCATCAAGGTCAGATATCACAAAGGAAAAGATAGATATAAGCACAAAATCACAATCTTCAAAACTCACAAACTTCTGAAAGGTGTAAGACACTATAGTTGTAAGACAACTGACAAGTTGGGGAAAATATTTGTAATTTATGTAATAGTTGAAGGATTAGTACCTATAATATATACAGAACTCCTACAAATTAATTAAAAAATATAACCTAAGAGAAATGGGCGAGAGACACAAAATAAGCAATTCATGAAAGAAAGAATACCTAATGATATAAAAGTATGCTCAACCCCAGTTACAATCAAAGGAATACTATTAAGACACTTTTATTTTTCACTTATTAGATTATAAACAGGAGATGCATATTAGTGACAGATATATCAAATAATGACTGATAATGTCCAGTGTTTGAGAGGGTGTGGAGAAGTAAGAACTCTCAAATACTAAGGATATAAAAGTCAGTACATACTTTTTGGAAGATAATTTGGCAACATCTATGATATAAAATGTGCATATCATTTGATCTTATAAGTCCATTGATAGCAATTTTTAAAAATAGAAATATATATATATATATATACACACACACATACACACATAAATGCGAAAAAACAGTATGAGAATATATACTGTACTATTGTTTATAATAGTGAAAATATGGAAACAACCTAATGGGCCACCAAAGGGAGTAATTTAATAAACTGCAGTATGTAGGTAAATAAATTACTATGCTGTTGTTAAAAAGAATCTATTGGCATGAGACGACATAAATGACATATGTTTAATTAGCAAAAGAGTAGCCCCAGTATAATCTGCTAAGAGAGGTAGTGAACTACAGAGTTAGGAGCATGGGCTTTGGGGTCAAGCTCACTGGATTTGAGTCCCAGCTTCAAGATTTACCAGATATGTGAAAATTACTAACTTTTCTGAGTCTTGGTTTCTTCATCTGTCCAACTGGAATGGCTCCTAACAGAACCTACTCTAAGAGTTATATGGAGAATTCCTAGTACATAGTAGAGGCTAAACATGTACTAGTTGTTACTATTACTGTTATCTTTTTGGTATAATGATTATTTTCAACCAATTCTCTTATGAAAACAACTTCAAAAAGCACATCTAATATCCTTTGGAAAATTATGCTCAATAAAGACTTTAACTGAATCTATACATCAAAGACAATTTTAGTTTATGTAACAAAAATATTCTATTTATCTGATCATCTAATAGATAGGATGATGAACCTGACACATCAATTTTTGATAAAGATATGTTTTGATTGAATATTCATAAACCAGAATGCAAACAAGGAACACATTTGGGCGCTATATTTAAGAATCAAAATAAAGAACTATCACATTTAGATATCCCCAGTTATAAGAACTTTAAAAAGCCTCAATAGCACAAAATAAAAATTGTCCTCTAGTCATCAAACTATTATTCATAAAGGATATTATTAACATCCTTTTTGTGGTAGTTTCTATCATATACATATTTAATTTTCAACCGTATTATCCAGAAAAACACATACAAAAATAGGAAGACACCCTTTTAAATATTTTTCCCTACTAAGACTAGGAAAAGAAATCATTCAAAATGAGAAAACACGTTGTGCAGTAATATATTAAAATGCCCACATCAACATAGAGACTATATATAAGAACCATACATACCCTTCTGTGCGGAAAATCATTCGAAAGCTGTGTCCTAAGCTTTTGTAACTGTTTGGATCAGTTGCACATCTCTGAATCTGGAACCTAGAAACAAAATCAAACAAACAAAAAAAATCCAAGTTAAGGATTTTGCCAAATGGCTTTTCTCATTTTTCAAAGTCTTAGGAGACTCAGCCTTTTCAGATTAATCTAAAATATTCTGGGTTTTGCTACAGATTTTACTGATTTATTTGTCTTGTATAATCTTTACCTTATTTTTGTAGCCTTTAAAATTATGATATTTCTCTGTACTTTAATAGAACTGCAGAAAGAGTTGTTTTCATCTGTTTCTTAGCTAGGCAGATGCACCCTGAGGCATTTATGCTTTTTTCTTTTGCGAAAAGCACACACAGATGTCATAGATTGTTTTAATGCATAATTCAGAAATCTGAAGATGCATATGAAACAAATAAGTAGCTCTATTTCTTATCTTAATTAGTGCTCTTTGATGGTAATTTAATACAAAGTTTAAAAATACAGAGCAGCTAATATGGCCTAACTTTGATCCTGATTATGAATTTGGAATTCATTCTGGCAGACAGGAGCCTGCGTTTAGAGCAAGAATTCGGGTCATACCGTGATACAATTTATTATCAGTACTTCATGATAGAGCAGAGTGGTCACTAGGGGTAGTTCAGGTTACCTGGACCTTCACAGAAGCACAGTGCTCTGCATGTATTTTGTGCGCAATAAAGACGTATCCCATTTTAGAAAGCCAAATTCTTTTTTTCTTCTTCGTTTTTGGTATGATCATGCATCTCAGAACTCTAGCCTTCAAAATGTGGAAGTTCCCGGTGTGAGGGTCTTACGTATTTTGTGTCTTTCCCTGGGGTCTGTTTCTAATGAGATTTATGACAAGTATTGTCATTTCCCTACACCCCAGTTCTCCAGTTTCGCTTTTCTTTAGGCTGCCTACTCCTTGTGTTTAACCTTCTTGTCCCAATTCTAAGTTAAGCCCCTTCTTCCTTCTGTACTTCCCTCCACAGTTTTAGCAAGCCTTTTAAAATAGAAATTCTCAGAAACACCCCTAATACTGTCTACTCTAAGATGCTTTTCTCAGATTGTTAGATTTATGACATGAACACAACTTCTAATTCTGAGAATGATTTATTTTATAGTTCTAGGCCCCAGGGAATTATGCTGAAAACTAACACATATATCACAGAGAAGTGTGAATATTTTGCTTTGACTGAAGTGATTGGGCATATGAACAGAATAAGTAGACGATAAGACTGGAAAGTGAGGCTGGATTACATTTGAGTTTGTGAAGTGGAGAGGTGCTGAACGTGATTGTGCGGAGAGTAGCCGTCCTGAGATGAAGGAGTTGATTCTTCCAGTAGAGTACCTGAAATATACAAATTCCTAATAAAATATTTATTGTCTGATTGGGTGGATTAGAATGGGAGTATGGAGGGCAGAATGATGATGAAGGCAATTATGATAGTCTGGGTGAAGATAATGATGCCAGAATATGAATGGAGGAAACAAATGTAATAAAAGAGGTGTGCTTGCTGGGTGATTGTTTTTTTCTTTAAATCAATGGGTTTTTTAAATGATACATTCAACATGATCCTCTCTTGATCCTCATCAACCCAGCAAGTAATATTCCACTGCCCTAGACTTACTACTGCCAAAGTTTAAAATGTCATAAATATTCGTAATGTTTTTGCTTGTCAAACTTACATCTCTATTAGTATGATCATTTTTAGGAGGTTAGTTTCTAGGCAAGAACTGTATCCCTAAAATTTAAATTGCATGGAGCTTATCAGAAGATCATGAAGCATTATGACTAACTCATTTAAACTGTTCTGGATCCAGAGGTGCATTTGGTGTGTGTATAACCACTGGCCTAGAAGACTCAGTAAGCGGTTCTGTCTAGAATCGAGAACATGATTTGATGGTCAGGTAGGTGGACCACGTTTGGTATTTCTGGACTACTGTATGTAGATGAGATAATCTGGGACTTGGGATACAAATGAATTAACTAATGCTAAACACAAAACAGTACAATGGAATAACTACAGGTAAGTTTATACAACAAATAATCTTGGAACATAGAGAGCGATTTCCAAAATACGACTTTGATCCTAATTCAGAAAAGAATCTCCATCTTTGCATTTGTATATTTGTAACCTACGTTCATTGTTGGGTATGAAAAATTTCTTATGTCTAACTTTCAAGAGAATAACTTAAAATAGTTTTATATATTATAAAAACATTACATGCTTATAGATTTTTCTCATAATATCTGTAATAATTTTCATTAAGTGCATTTCCCCCTGTCAAATTCCTTTCTGGATACTTTTCTCCCAAATTACCAAGTATTTTTTAAATATTTGCCATATGAAATAAGATGCTATAGGTTTTACGAAAACCCAGGGCATTATCCCCACTCTCAAGAAACCCAATAAATAAATGAGAAAAAAATTTTTACAATAAAAGGGAAAATATCCAAAATGTCAAGTAGCATCAGCACAAGTTGCCCAGGTGTTCATCAGAGGGAGCAATTACTGCTTTCTGCAGAGGATCAGGAAGGATCTCAGGAGGGAGAAGGGATTTAAGCTGGTCCTATAGGATTCAGAGAGGCAAAAAGAGTAAGCCAGGAGGAAGCATTTCAGGTGGGGAATTGAGAGAGGGAAAGATGTCCTTTTAATAGAAGTGAAAGAAAAGATCTCCCACCATGACAACCTCCAGTGTTTCGTTCAGGATGGATGTTACAGCATCCTGCTGGTGGCATTCAGCTGCTCAGGGTGGATGGAGACCTGAGCGGGTTAGAGGAGGGTGTTTATGAGATAAAGTCAATGACCAATATAGAGCGTTTGGCCTTTTCCTGCTCCTCAGCGGAGCATTTCAGATAACTCTGTGGCCATCTCACAGTCATGTGACCCGGTCCTAGAAGGAACTGTGAGTCACCAGAGGGACCAAAGCAAGTGAATCCTAATGGCAAGAAAATTGACCTTAGCTCCTCTTTTATTGATGGGGTTAGAGACATCAGCTTTGTCTATGATGTCTGCATGTACCAGTAATACCAAGGTGGGTCCTCTGTCAGCTTACACAAAAATGAATACAGAGTACAATTACTTCTTAATTAACTAGTTATCTAACTTGGCTATTGGAAGTCTAGGCACTTCACTCATTAGTTGCAATTTCTTTCTTTTTTCAGAATCCAACAGATGATAATATTTCCAATCCACTATTCTCAGTTAATGAGTTCTTGAATACTTACTATGTATTAGGTACTCCACTATTTGGGGCATTATGAAGAAATAAGAAATAATCCTGCCCTTTAGAAGTTTATAGTTATGTGAAGGAGATGTACAAATAGATGATTACCATATGCAAGGAATAATGTTTAGGAATAGTATTTCAGAGTATCAATGTCAGACAATTAGTTTTACTGGCACTGAATAAACACTAGTATTACTTTTACTGGAGATGATCTTATCTATGGCTGACAGAAAATAGTATCAATATTATGCAGTGACATTAGAGGGAAGAGGGAAAACGGGAAGGATATATTTGGGCTAAATATCTGTGATTAAACCTTACCCTCCCACTTTAAAACAGGCAGCAAGGACAGTCAGCGGAATCTTAGAGGAGTGTTCCATTTAGAAGCTGACTGTCTGATGAGTGATGCTGTGTTCATTACAAACAGGAGCGGCAACATCAAATAGCATCACACGAGGAGAGTCCACAAGCCGTGTTGCAGAGCAATGCAAAAGGATGGTCAGGCATGGTACATACTAATTCCTCTGTAAAGCCTCCCACCATTCCTTACTATCCTAAAGTAGCTAGAGGTCCCATTAAACAGGCAAAGGCAAGTACAGCTGTCACTTCTACTGCACATCTCACTTACGGCGTGTCTGCACTCTGCAGAGAAAGTCCATGCTGTATTTAGTTCCACTACACATGACTTATTCTGATCACAGAGTTATCAGTTCTTCTAAGGAATCTGTTTCAAGTTGATATAATTACAGTGCATTTTGGTCAATCATGTAAAACAGCAATTTCCTTCTTCGTCTCTTACATTTCAGCAACTTAAAAGGTTTCTCTCGAATTGAGGCTTTACATCAGCATTTTCCAAGCTGCGTTCTGTGCTAACAAATTCTCTCTATGCTCGAGGAGACAATTTCCCAGTTACGTAATAGAACTCTTTGTAAAATTACAAAGGCAAAGCCACACTACTCTAAATACAATCAAGATATCTAGAAGAAAAGATTGGACTTTCCCATTGTCCTAATAAAAGCAGTTTGGCCACATCTGGAATCTCCATCTGAGGAACTTCTTTTATTAGAATGAAAACTTGCTGCCAAATGGGCAAATTGGACAATGGAGTAATACTTAAGAAATATTCAGTGCCTAATATCAGGTCAGAAAGAAACACAGGGAAAGGAGTGCGGCTCAAACCCTACGCTCCATTGCCCAGCAGCCAGTGGTCCCATCTGCCATGGAGCCAGGGAGCCTGGTGCTACACACTCTCAAAACTGGGAGGGAACAGCCCTACCATCCACCACACCATAAATATGAAGCAAGTTATTGCGGTTACGACAGGGCAAGGAAGAGCTGCTCAATGTTCATGAGCAAATGTACAAGCATATTTTTAGAAGCAAAAGAACGTTCTCACTCACTGAAATATTTTTCTTTAAACTGGTCAAGAACCATTACTGCACTATTTCCTCCGACTTGATTGTGTGCTTAGTCAGTGATACCAAAGTCTGTTGTTGACTCTTAGCACTGTTAGAAATGTCACTTTAGGCATTCAGCTTGTCTGAGCACTTCCTAAGATATCATAAGAATGATACGTGTTGAGAAATACAATGACTTTATTACTGCCTTAAAAGCTGTAGAATGAGGTTGTTTGAAAATTCCTAAATCTCACATTTATGCAATGCCTTTATTTTCCAAAGTAAACTTTACATCTATCATCTTCATCTACTGTTGGCTGATGGAGTCTATACTGGGAAGTGGAGGCTTTAGGGCGCGCACACACACACACACACACATGCACATATATATATATATATGTATATATACATGTATATGTATATGTAATCTATATATTTACATGAAGGGCAGCAATTGAGTTGCAGAGTCCGATTGGGGTAGGTGATAAGATTTGTCCTGAAGCTATATTTGCATAGCACATGCTCTGCTTTTTAGTTAGATCATATGATTATTTGCGGTACTTTAGGGTTGGGAACTGATGGAGATTTGGGAATGGGGGCAAAAGCCATCCTAACCCATCCCTTTGGCATTGCCACCAATCCTAAGCAAAGCAGTGAGATAGGTGGGTTTTATTTCTAGCATCACCTCCAGATCATTTTCCAGTCCAAGAGTATTCTCATGCTCTCTCTTACCTTCCCCTATTCAACCCTGCTCTCAGAAAAGCATTCACACCAATCATTTATCCTTATCGTGGCTTTTAATTTGATATGCCGTCTTCCAGAACTTGTCCCTTGTTAAAGGGATTTCAGCTCTCAAGGAGGTGGCGCGAAGGTCTGGTTTTGTTTAGGGTGGGGATGCAGGGGTACCTTTACCACCGGAGATAGCCCTCAGTGGTTGTTTTTTTCCTGAGTGGAATTTTATGCTACCATAATGCACTGCTACGTAAAAATTACACCTTTGTGTCAAAGGAGGTGAGGCACTTGGGAAACTGAGACATTGACTAGGAGCCACCAGTTTCAGCTCCAGTGCTGTCACCGATGAATAGTGTAAACTGGTGAGAACTGTAATTTAACTCCTCTTTGCCTTTCTCCTCAGTGGTAAAATGGCACCACAGACATTAGAGGACACTTTGATTTTGAAGGGACGGTGACACACTGACTTAATATTTGAGCTTGTTAGCCATAACAAATGTCTCTTCTCTCGAAGAGACATTTCATTGTGTTTTGTAAAGCTCCAAATTCCATATTTTATAAGGGTGGGAGACTGTTAATAAAAATTGTACACTGACAATAAGTGGTGATGAGCCTAATGAAACTCCCTGCAGAGATCTTTGTAAATGTGATATGAACAAAGATT
Source organism: Aethalodelphis obliquidens (assembly GCF_003676395.1). NCBI lineage: Eukaryota > Metazoa > Chordata > Mammalia > Artiodactyla > Delphinidae > Aethalodelphis > Aethalodelphis obliquidens. The sequence continues at coordinate 13,147,239 of NW_020837954.1, forward strand.
ATTAGTAATTACCAGAATGTTACATGTGCGCCTTAATAAACACTTAAGAAACCCACCAGTGAATCAGAGATTAACAGACTAAAGGTTTGCAATTACAGAACACATTAAAAGGATAACTGTAGGAAGATTAAATAAAGATTTTAATTCACTGTAATTAGCCTATCTTACTGAAATAAGATGTTGCTCCTAGAGTATTTTTGCACGCTTACTGGTTCGTTGAGCATGGGCAAAGTCACTGAACACGCAAAGACACGTTTGAGCCTTTGAAATTTAGGTGTACACGCCTATGTTACGAACTTTGGAAAAAGGCCCTAGAAAGCACATCTTTAGAAAAATTCCCATCATGTATATTTGTTTCTTGTACTCTGAAAAATCACCTTATACTGAGGCTGCCCCAAGAGAAGAAATACCCCCTTCCCATAAAAGGCTAACCACTGAACTGAAGGGGGAAGGAGGCTTTGCGTTTGTCATCCTTGTAGAAAGAGCATCGGATGGTGGGGAGTTGACACTGCTGATTTGGGAGATGATTCTATCAGTTTTCTTCAGCAAGTGCTGGGGAGAAAGGTTTTCTCCTAACATTTCTCTATATCCATAGCTTTCTTGTTCTAATTTTAAGTCCCTGGTGATTGTGAGTGGTAATTAAAAAAAAAAAATCTTAGCTATGGGTATTTTGTTTTACTCCAGATTAAATATAACAAAAATCCATACAACGTTGCCTTAGCCATGATAAGCACAAGAGTCCTTTAATCATGTTGGAAGGGTGTGGTTTACAGTTCTAGATGCAGATTTCTGTCTCAACATTTCCTGAGATACCCATCTGTACAAGGGGCAAGGTTAAGAGTTCTGGAGACCCAACAATGAACAGACCACGAATGGAACGAACAGGTGGGGGGCAGGGAAATGTTAGTAATTAATTATAAAATAAGGCAGAACACAAGTATTAAATAGAGATTCTAGGAATTTAGTTTATCTGCAATTTAAGCATTGCCTTTGCTTGTTGGGTTCACAGTCTAGGCCTGGCATCAATTAACACCCTAAAATAATGTTAACAAATCCACAAGGGTCACGAGTTTGGCTCTGCCTCAGCAGTGATCACTGACTGAAGTTCAGAAGCTGTACTCACATATTTGGCTACTCATCAAATTATTCTGAAAATTCATGGAAAAGAAATATACTTTTCCTGATTGTTGCTCAGTCATTTCCCTAGGAGAGAATCTCTTTATAAAAGAAATAGGTACCTTTACCTGGTAAAAATTAAGAAAAGAGGCCCTTTGTCTGTTTAAAAGTCTGAATGTCTTTACTAGGAGTAGGTGGGCTGGGCTATGCTTTGGCTTAGCGTCTATGATGTTGTAAAGAAGACCAATAAATTTCTCTATGTTATTATAGAACAGTTTATAATTTGAAGAAATATGTAACCTGGAGTGCTCAGTCAGCCAAGATAATTACTACAGATAAGGTAATAACATCTTGGCAAGGCCACAAAAGCAAGGGAAATCTTCTGTGCCGTGTAATTTCAAACACATTTTTGAACAGAGCCTCAAAAATATTATCTCTCTGAACTATCAGATCAACCCAGATAGCCTGATTATACTTTTGGTAATTTCCTGTGATCCTAGACACATCTAATTGCAGTCTCATTTCACAAGCCAAGAAGATTTAAAACCTGATAGTCTGTGACTGTACATTTTACAGTTCACACTTTAACAGTACACTTAAATATCCTGTAAATGGTTCATCATTTTGCTAACCACAAATTTTGTTACAATAAACATTTACCTACTTGTCCAGAATAGTGTGATGAAATAGATCTAGTTTTGTACATCTTAACACAATTATAAGACATATAGTATTCCTAGTATTTAGAACCTGGGTAAAATTTGACATTGTAAAATGAATCATGATAAGAGAGTTTATGCTACCATCTGGCACAAGTTCTTCCAGTTGTTTATATTACTTAAGGGATAATAACTAAGTACACTGACAATATAATTCTACAATTTATTTTAATGACGATATGCTAGTTAACAAGTCAGAGACAAATGATCAGTAGATATAACAACCTAAATCTAATAATGTTAAACCACAAGCAATAAAACAGGTTAATTGACAGAGCTGTACGATTAAAATGTTCCAAGCATAAACTGGTCTCAATTAAACAAAAGCTTGACTAGCATGTCTTTCAGTCACTTTGCTTTGTAAAATACCAATCACGTTATAAAACTAAGCTTAATATCAGATTATAGTGCTGCCACTCTTTGAAAATACATATGTGTGTATATGTGCCTACATTTAATTAAAATTCACATTTAATGCCAACAAATGACCTCACACCCCGATACATCCATCTACATTTTCCCAAGTACATTAACCTAGGCTGGCCATTAGACTGGTTGATTAGCATGAATCCAACTCATACTTGGGAAATGAGGGAAGGATGGATCACAGATTGGAAATAAAATCCATTACCAAGGTGATGAAAATAGAGAGGGCTAAATCAACTTCAGCAATCAAATATTAAAATAACCACAGTCGGGCTTCCCTGGTGGCGCAGTGGTTGAGAGTCCGCCTACCGATGCAGGCGACGCGGGTTCGTGCCCTGGTCCGGGAAGATCCCACATGCCGCGGAGCGGCTGGGCCCGTGAGCCATGGCTGCTGAGCCTGCGCGTCCGGAGCCTGCGCGTCTGGAGCCTGTGCTCCGCAGCAGAAGAGGCCACAACAGTGAGAGGCCCGCGTACCGCAAAAAGGAAAAAAAAACAAAAAACAAAAAAACCAGAGTCATGACAAGTATCATAGTTTTCCCATATTCCCAAAATAACGTCAGTTTTTCAAAATTTAAACCCCCTAAAAAAAAGTTAGCTATGTTCTTTCTCTCTCTGATTCTCCCTTTCCTGCCCCCACCAACTTGGGTTCACAACTTTCCCTAACGTTCACCAATAGCACCTACTATCTCATGGCAGAGGACCATATGGCATCATTCTTACCTGTTGAACCTCTGCTCATTGCTCTGGATGAGACTCAGATTCTTGGTTTCTTGTCTCCATAAAAGATTTCCAGAACAGGGGATTCAAAAGCAGTCAAATCTACCCGAATCTTACTTGCCCTGGGAACTGAGCCACTTGACAAAAATTAATTATGCACCAGAGACCATAAGCCTGGGTCCCAGTGAGGGGGAATGTCAGGCAAGACAGAGTCTCTGGAGACCTAATACACACAATCCATCTTATTTTAACTGATCAAATGTGCCTATTTTATAGTTTATTTAGTACTGATAAGAAAGGACGCTTTTCAATAATGTCAAAGAAAGAAAGATGAAAGAAGTGGGTGGTTTCTTTGTATTCATAAGCTTATTCTAGAAAGAAATTTGAAGAATGGAGATAATAAACTTGGCTATTAAGGAAGTAAACATGCTTATACTTATCAGAGTTGAGGAAAATTTCAAGGGAAGTTTATTTTTTTATTCTAAGATTGACCTCATATGTTACCAAGATTTGGGTGAGTTATCGGATCGAAATGAGAACACAGTTTTCAAAAGCATTTCATAGGTGGACAGGACCTGAAAATGACCCCAAAATGGTAATAATCCTGCTGATTTGTAAATCACTTTTAACTTAGATTGCATTTTTACATTTTTCATCTCATCTCAGGGTACCCCTTAGTTTAACAGTTCCTTCTATTTGTAGGGTTAAAATCACTTAAAAAAGAAAAAGTAGCAGCCTGGAGCTAGAAAGGCAGCAGACTGGAGGGAGTAGGTTTCCCTGAAGTCTCCCAGTTGTACTAGAAATTTGTCTCTCAAGTTCAGTGAAGGACCAGTAAAATCACTATTCTGAAGCCAAGCTTCTTCATTTGTTAACAAGGGAATAATGTTACTTACACATCGCCAAATGAACGGCAATTGTGTTCATTTAATTTGATCTCTCCCTGTCGGGGTATACACTATGGATGGAGAGAAATCTCTGCATGGGGAAGGTGGGCAGGACATCTTTGGTAGAAGAATTTAGATGCAATGTTTTTTGAAGAGCAAAAGACATCATGTGATTCCTTTCAGCCCTCTCATTGTAGACAGTTGGGTTGATACATTCTGGACCAAAAAACCACATTTCTATATTTACCTAGCATCTATTCTGTGGGATTTCTTTCCGAGAGTTTTTTTTTTCCACATCTTTATTGGAGTATAAATGCTTTACAATGTTGTGTTACTTTCTGCTGTACAACAATGTGAATCAGCTATATGTATACATATATCCCTGTATCCCCTCCCTCTTGAGCCTCGCTCCCACCCTCCCTATCTCATCCCTTTAGGTCGTCACGAAGCACCCTGTGCTATGCAGCAGCTTCCCACCAGCCATCCATTGTACATTTGGTAGTGTATATATGTCAGTGTTACTCTCTCACTTCATCCCAGCTTCCCCTCCCTCCCGCCCCCAACCCCGTGCCCTCAAGTCCGTTCTCTACATCTGCGTTATTCCATATTTCAAGTGTTTTAAGTGCCTACTGTATGCCTGGGGAATATTGTCAAGGCCACCATCTAATAACTCTGTAAATTCTTTTGCTCGCTCTCTCTCAACTAAATACTTTTAATGATGACAATGTCATGAACCCACACTCGAGACAGCCTCAGTGGAAGGGTGTGGTTTCATTATTATCATCAAATAACATGCTAAAAATAATTTAAAGTCACTTAGAACACTGGCAATAGAAAAGATGTGTGAATTATTCCCACCCAGGAGCAGGCCTAACTTGTCCACAGAACTTGTATAGGAATCTATGCTCCACTTATTAACCAAATGTTTAATAAAAGACAATGTTTCGGGCCGAATTATAGATGGGTACTTTGGCAGGTAACAAAGCACTTCAAGACAGTTCAAGTCATTTAATTTTATAAAATGCTCATCTAATTCCAACTAGCAGCTTTCACATAAATGTACCTTTGCATTTTAAAACAATTAGTTTTTTAAATAATAGCTCTCTGTTCTACAATTTAAGATACAGAAAATCGGATATCTTGGTTAACCTAGGCTCCAAAAATCTTAAAGACTAAACATGACATTCATATAAAATGACACCCAAGCGAGAAACCTATAGTAAATACATGAGTTTAAAACCCCTCCTTCAGGGCTTCCCTGGTGGTGCAGTGGTTGAGGGTCCGCTTGCCGATGCAGGGGACAAGGGTTCGTGTCCCAGTCCAGGAAGATCCCACATGCCGCAGAGCGGCTCGGCCCGTGAGCCATGGCCGCTGAGCCAGCGCGTCCGGAGCCTGTGCTCCGCAACGGAAGAGGCCACAACAGTGAGAGGTCCGCGTACCGCAAAAAAAAAAAAAAACCCTCCTTCAAATTTCTGCTACGGTGAGTTCTGGTAGACTCCAATGAAACTCCAATCACTCTCATTCATTTAATCATCATGAATTCTAAGCGTGAAGATTAGACTTAAACATTTGGAGTTTTAGTCCCTCCCTTCACAAGTAATATGTTAACATTGAGTATAAAAGAGCTAAAGTGTTCTGAAATGGTGAAATTCACAGAGAATTCAAGCTAACTAGCATTTATGGAATGCCTACTCTGTATGGGGTACTTGGGTGTGAGACTGCTTAACTTAGACACTGACCCTCTTACAGAAGTTTGCATTCTAATAGGAGACAGACATGTAGCATTAAAACATTAATGACAGGCAAGTCTTCCCAAATTTGTGGTATTCTTGCTTGCTTCCTTGAACAGTACACAGGGAATGCGACACAGCATTTTTGAAGTGCCTGGGGTTGGTGGGGACCCTTTGACTAGGAACTACCCTCCTGTGCTGTTACACAGTGATCTCATTAGGCCTTGCAAGGCATGGGCAGGCCAGTCCCCGCCCTAATGTCCCCATAGTGCTTTTCTAGTTCTTGGTTTTCCCAACATGGTTTTGTTCGATCTTTTCTTGCTAGGCAATGAGCTATCATTTCTTGCCCATCAGCGTGTCTGCCCCTAAGCACTCTCCCTGCTTTTCTCTCCTTCTCCCATTTTTCTCTCCTGCGTTCCTCCCATGACCTTTAATTCATCACTTAACACCCAGCAGTGAACTAAGGACCAGATAACCCAGCTTGGTCATGACCCTTAGTAGGGACTGGAGGGGCCAGACTATGAGTCAGGTCCATGAACATCAGAGCCTTCCCTGCACACCATGCAATTTGGCTGTCCAGAGACCATTTCTGCATGTGTTTTGTTTCTCAGCTCTGCGCTAGAGCTGAGCTTCTGAGATAAGTGGCCTCTGGCTGAGTTTGAACTTTCCTTGAAAATGGGTCGTCCTGAGAGGAGGAAGGGGCAGGTAGCCTCCAATGTCCTTTGGTATTCTCTCCCCTGGTACCGTGGTCACGGTGAGGTAGAGCACCTCAGGCAGGTACAGTCTCTCCTCCTGGTGGGAGGATGGCCCTGCTGCCATGTGCCTATCTCTCTGGGATTCCTTCACTTTGAGGGCTTAATAAGGAGTTCTATTGCTCCTGGAAGCCAAACAAGAACTAATATAACATGATGAGGATGATGAGGACACATAGCACAGCTGACCCCAGCCATAATGATCCCTTCTTCATTCTGTTCCCCTATTTATTTTGTGGATTTAGTTTCTGTTTGTTTCTTGAAATAAAATGCCCTTCTTGTTTTTTTGTGTTTGATTTCCACTTCTGCATTATGGACTAGTGATAAGTGTCTGTTATTTAGATTCTCATAGATGCATGTTTAGTTTGAAAACTTTGAGAAAATATGAAAATTTCTTTTGAAAAATGTATATATCTTCAGAAATCTGGCCAAATCACTGTGGCTTTCTGTTGGCTCTGGTGGTACTACACTAGCCCTTTTGGAGGAGGAAACAAAGAAAGGAAGGAAGGGAGGCAGGGAGGGAGGGAAGGGGGGAGGAAAGAAAGAAAGAAAGAAAGGGAAGAACCACTGTAAAACACTCTACTTCCCAGTACAAATACTTTTGGAACTCTTACTCATGTGTGTTAGGTCAAATTCTGGCAGAAATCGCAGGACAGCTGCAATTCCATACTTTGAAATGTCTATTAAAAGAAATCTTGATATAATTTATAGAAGAGTTGGAAGGTATTCCCTGTTTTTTTCATTCCCTTGAACATAGACAACTTTTGAAATAAAGGAAGGAGAGAAATGAGTATTTTCAATGATGAAGTGAGTAAATTCACAACTTTAAATATATGATGCCAAGAGAACTTTCTGCAATGAAGATTGGTTCAAATATATACATATATATATGTATATATTAATATTACTTGTGTCAGGTTGAGTTTCAGCTATCATGAGAATTAAAAAGCTGTACAATTTCTGAAAGTTTTATGTATACAGATAAACAAGTACACAATTCAAGATACCACACTTTTATATATAAATAAGATAAACAAAATTTTCTTTAAAATCCCAAGTTTAAACATTCTAGAAATTTGAAGGCATAAACAGATGCCTTTTTTTATGTTGGCTTCACCGAGGGCTTTGGTTGTTAGCACTGCCAAGTGACATGTGTCATATCGGAGGGGGGTTATTACAGAGACCATGTGTGACAAGTAGGTGTAATGAGGTCTCCTGGTCTCCCGGGAACTGGGACTGGGACATGGGAATCAACCAGGGACTGGTGCGGAAGTGATTCCTTGTGTAAAGTTGATGCTGGGAGATACCTACACAGCCAGATAGTAAGTGCATCCCCAGCCCCCTGTCCAGGTGTAGGTCATGTGACTAGTTCTTTTCCATGGAATCTAAGCAAAGTAATGTATGTTACTTCCAGACTAAGGTTGTTTTTCTTTGCTTTGTTTTTGTTTGTTTTTTATACATCTTTATTGGAGTATAATTGCTTTACAATGGTGTGTTAGTTTCTGCTGCATAACAAAGTGAATCAGCTATAAGTATACATATATCCCCATATCCCCTCCCTCTTGCATCTCCCTCCCACCCTCCCTCTAGGTGGTCACAAAGCACCGAGCTGATCTCCCTGTGCGATGCGGCTGCTTCCCACCAGCCATCTATTTTACATTTGGTAGTGTATATCAGTCTGAGGTTTTAAAGAAGTGAGTGGGGCTCCTCCATTCTCTCTCTTGTTGCTCCTGCGAGAGGTACTTTGCAAGATACCTTTATAGCAGAGACTAGCTACATCTTACATCAAATCTGTATCACCTGCAAGGAGAAAGCAGAGGACTCCAAAGCTCTAGCGGGTGCAGAGCCACTAGATGGAAGGAGCCCGGATCACTAAATCACACACTGAGGAGAACCTCCTACCACCTGGTAATACTCACATTGTACTATTATGTGAGTATATTTGATTGGGGGTAAACCACTGAAATTTAGGGGTTTACCTGTTACTGCAGCTAGATTTGCCTTAACTGACCAAGGCTCAACACTGTACTGTGTCTCTGTCTCTCTCCATGTCCTCTCTGTACACCAGTTCATGCTTCCTGCTCCTCCACAGCACTGACCTTGACAGGGCAACCCCAGCCCTGGTGTAATATGACACAAAACCAGTGCTCACCACTTATTCCTTTCTGCCACTACATGTGCCAAATACCTTTCATTTGCTCCTGCAGATCCACTCTCTACTCCTCTCCACCCTGTTTGCTGCCCCGAGAGGCGATCTGAACTGATTACATCAAAAGACTGCTATGTTCTCTGCCTTCCAGTTGGATTTGGTCAATGAGAAGCCATGAGGTGACAAGAAGAAGGGAGGAAAATGCATTGGGGATATTTATCTGTCTGGTTCCTTCCCGTGAGGCTTCCTCAGGCTTGTCTCTATCAACAGAAGTTCACTGCTCCTCTCAAGGAGCCCTTTCTTTGTGACTTTCATCTTTCAAGTTTTGCTAACCTTGCCCTTCACACACACCTTTGAGCTTAGGCATAGGAGCAGCTTTACTTCCTTTTGCTGGTAGCCCCAGGATCCTGAGTTCTTCCTTGTAATTTCCTTACACACTGCCCATACTCTTATAATGAATCCATTTATAAACCCTCTTCAAATTATCCTAATTTGAGAGTGCTTTCTGTCTCCTGTTGGTTTTCTCACTGCAAAATCACATCACAATTGAAATTCTCTAGGGAGTCAGCTATCTACCCCTGGCTCACTTAGCCACGTCCAGGGAATGGAGTTATTGTGCAAACATGGACGGAAAGCCAACCCTTTCAGCAAAGCCCTTGAGTGATGGCAACTTGCCGAGCAGGAACTTGCAGGTACCTCAACACATGTCTACCAAATTCTTCCAGTAACAGCTTCCTTTCTTTTCACTCCTCTTCAGCTATACGATTACCATCACATATTGTTGCATTTTTCCCCCCTGTGGATTGCTTCACTGCTGAGAGGACACATTATTGCTTTTCATAGGATAGTGCACTGTGAATAGTGCATATTCCTGGTACACAATTTAGAATCTAAGTCTTCACATTTAAAAATGCAAATGTTCGTAAAAACTAAAAGGGAGAAACAAGTAGAAATCACCACAGAATCATGCATTGCCATGTTATTTCTTAGGGCAAAAAAAAAAAATCTTTGTTAACAACCTGGATATGCTATGAATATGTCATACAGAATTTGCATCCGAGGAACGAATCACAATTTTCGCTTTCACATTCTTCTAGTATCATTCACATTCTTTTACTCCCATTAGTTCCCAGCAAAAGATGCTACACAAGCACCAAATCGAATGGGAAATTATTAATATTATGAAACCAAACGTCTCATCGCTTCCATTCACTGTGAAAAGTGCCTCACGTGTGGGGCGGGGGGACAGGTAGTTTCAGTAAAGTATGTAACCTGAGGCATTATGAAAATTGTGTGAATATCCAGGCACAGAATCCATACATTCCCTTTTAAGGGCTTATTTTTCTCTAAATATTTTATCCTAGGATACTAGTAAGACTTTGGTGATAACAGTTGTATCCTTTTTCTTATTTCAGGACATAGGGAACTAGAAAGCACTCACATTCCTCCTCTGGGAGAAGACAAAATGGGAGAAAATATGTATTTTCACTCTACTTAGTTTTAAAGTAGCATGTCTTATATAAGGCGAGAAAAGGTTAATATTGCAAGATAGTTATTTTTCCAAGTTAATATATTCTTAAGGAATATTACCACTGCCCCTCACCATACATATGAAAACCCACACCATTCCCTCCTCAGTATCCTACGTCATCAATTTCATGACTTGGGATGTAAGTGAAAGCTTAGATTTACCAGAATTTCATGATGGGTTTCGAAGTGGGAGATGGTTATCTGATTTTAAAAGTCATGGATTGCTAACATGGCCACAATTTCTATCCCTCCATCCCCACAAACCTCCCAGTACACACGTGCCGTGTATAACTAAAATAATGGGAAATAAGTGTGCTTAGAAGTCAGTCCAGCACAAAAGAATTTTATTTACGCTGATTTCTAGTGGATCTATAGAAAGCAGGTTATCTTTGTTTTATCATGTTTCTTCTAAACAGTAACTACATACAAAAAGACCATTAAAATAGCACTAGAATTTTGGCTTAAAACTGCATTGTCCAATATGGTAGTCACTAGTCACATGTAGCTACTGAGCAGCTGAAATGTGGCTAGTGCAGCTCAGGAAATGAGTTTATTTTATTTTAATTAATTTAGATTCAAATTTAAGAGCTCAAGAAGTATTAAATATTTTCCCATTAATCATAACTTCATCATTTGCTAGGACTACACTTTAACCATTGGATCCCATAAGATATACTGTAGTAAGAATGTACTTTTTACTTTTTAAAATGTGGTTAATAGCAAATTTTGAATTATATGTATGGCTCACATTATATTTCTATTAGAAAGCTTTGGCTGAAAAGCTAAGATTTAAGGCTAAAATGCTAGTTTATCTTTTGCGCACGGCGGCACCCAAATATATGTAGCAGCATCAGCGTTCGTGGGGGAACATCTCTAGTACATACAGTAGGTATAAAATTAGGAAAAAATCCTGAATTTTAAATTCAACCCTCCTCTTATAAGCTTAGTATTACTTGTTGTATATAGCCCCTCCTTACTTCAGTTGTTTATCTAGGTTTAAAGTAAAATGAGTTTCCACCACAAGATAATTTTATTATGCCAGTTTTGAACTGATTAAAGATGCCTCTTTGGTATTTCTCGAACAACCTTTCATGAGATGCATCAACCCTTAGAATGAAGCCACGGTGCCCATAAGGCTGGCAAAAATGTTTTCTGAGAAATCCAAACTGGAATCTGCTGAATTAAATTCCAAACCAAATTAGAAACATTGAAAAGACTCTTAAATACACAATGTACTTTTCCTTCAAGCTATTTGAGTCCCAGCTAAAGATACCAGTGTAGTCTTTTCCAAGTATAAAATTTGAGAAAGATCAATACATAGATATGCTCAAGTAATTTTCATGCTGTGTCTTTGCTAGTTTGATAAAAAGACTCTTTTAAATTTAAGGGATTGTCAGTATAGTCTTAAACAAAACCAAATCCCTCACTCAAAAACAGAAATAGCCAGTTTCTCAGGACAGTGCTGGAGAGAAGTTGGAGCTATTGAGCTATTTATGGAGAGACAGTGACTTGAAAATCACCAGAGTATAATGAAAATTAAAAGTGCTTTTTTCTTCCAAATCAACCGACTGACTCTATAAAATAATGCACTTATCTTCATTACGAGTCATAACAATGATTTGAGATCTTCCAAGTTAAATTTTATGCCTCTTTGTTTTCCCTCAGGCAGGACAGGAGACGAAAACTGGAAAGTTTGGGTCATATGGATCATGGCAGCACTGCTATGTCTGGAATTTTCTTATAAATATCCTATTGCTTTGAGGCTCACAGGCCTGGCTGAAACAGCAGGGACAATCTCATTTGCACTTTTATAGTTGTAGAGGGATTTTCAAGAGTTAAAACAATTTTCCATAATATTCTGTATTAACTTAACGGATATGAAGTGTGATTATTACAACTTTTCATGCTTTTCTGCAGGCTGACAGTTTGGAAGTAATTTTAGAAAAACAAACAAAGTTATAAACAAATGCCAACAGGAAGGCATTCTTGGGTACTCAAAAGAATCTATCTACAACAAATTTTTACTGCCTACTTTCAGCTTTATGCCTTTTTAAGTTTTTTTTTTTTAATACTATAAATGACTGTTTCTACCCTTAAGAAAATCATCACTTCAAAGGAACATCTTGTGGTACTCTACAATGATGAAACAAATTTCAGAAAACAAAGCAGATGCCACCCTTTTTGTGTGATTAAACAACAAAGAACATTTTATCAGAATCTATAAACTTTACTAAATACTCATTTACCAGAATTTGAATAATTTTGCTTTGCTTAAAATTAGAAAAAAATACTAATTTCACTAAAATGTAAAACTTCCATATAAGTCCATCAAAGTTAATTTTTCAGTCCATCTATAAAGTGTGTAGCAAACTATACCAGCCATAAGAACACAAAGGTGAGATGCAAGGAAGTTTGAAAATCAGAGTCAGTGAGAAGGGAATTTAAAGTAAATATACAGCACTATTAAAATAAATTTTATACACACACATAGAATATAAATAAACACTTAAAGGAGATAGGTTATACAAATTGAGTTGATGGATTGGAGAAAATATGGGGTTAAATGGAGAAAACTTATTTGAAGCAGTTAACTTGTGAAGCCAGGAAGGACAGTTCTGGGGCAGTGAGCACAGTGTTTTCCTGGGTAAATGGGAAGTTAAACCAGCACAGAAAAGAGCCTGGTAGAGAGTTTTAAAGGGAGGTATGGGTACATCGGAAAGGGCTCATAACTTTTTCCTAAGAACTAAGCTTATGATCTTTGAAAGCTTACAAGGAATGTTCTAGAAGTTTACAAAAAGGTACATTTAGAGTCAGAAAGAAGTACCTAAGCAATAAGCTGAAATGGGAGTAAATTAGTAAATCAAAGAGTTGATTTGTGTCTACTCAGGAAAGGGCATTGGCTTCCACTGAACTTGGCTCTATGAAGGGAAAATTGTGCCAGACCAATTTAATTTCCTTCCACAGCAGAGTGATAGGCAATGTCAACCGACAGGAAGCAACAGCAAAAAAGGATGTTAAAACAGGCCAGGCACGAGAGAACCAATATCTGGAACACTAATTTGATAAGGGTTTGGCAAAGTAAGGATACACACAGGGACAGCTGTAATTCTTTTAAAAGTCCACCTTCCCTATGTAAAAATCATTTAAAATTGTGGAGGTAGATAATGAAGCAACAGTAGATTTCTAATAAATGTGCATTTCCTGGATTAAAATAGCATGTCAGATGTAGTTCCTAATTTCAGGAGACCCTCGATTTCTTTGAAATATCTAGGAATAAAGAATTCTGTGAATTCTAGGGTACACTTATCCCACGCCCTTGAGCCTTTTGGGCATTTATCTCACAACCACCTTTTAAAGTGTTAGGAGTGAAGGTATGAACTTTATTTGTAATAATGCAGTATATGGAACTATGAGCAACCTATAAATATGGTAAAAGTAAGTCATCATGTTGCATTAAAAGAAAACACAAATTAGCACAGAGGAACATTAATATTCTACACTGCAACTAGGTAAATTTCAAGGATCTCTTGCATTTTGGGGGGAAAAAGATTGAATTTCAATCAGGCAAGGTTTCATTGATTTTCCAAATCTTTGATCTTTTCATTGATTTTCCAAATCTTTGATCTTTTCATTGATTTTCCAAATCTTTGATCTTTTCTTAGGTTCTGTGATACAGTGGAAATAGAAAAGGCTTTGGAGTTGTACAGACCTGTATTCAAATTCTGACTATGTCACTTACCCACTACTGTACAAACCTCAGCAGGGAATTTAAAACTTTCTGTTTCTTTATCTGAAAAAGTGATACCTACTTTGCCATTTGCAGTGAGGATTAAGTAAGACAATGTGTGTAAAATGCTTGGTATGTATATTTCTCAGTAAATGTTGGCTCCCTTCCACCACTTCTCAGTCCTAATCTTTCCTTCCTCTCTCTCCCTAACTGTACATACACCTTGGAAAGAAAGATACACGAAAAGGAGAAGAATAAAGCCCTGTCTTGTGAAACAGGAAAAGGGACACAGCCTTACTTCCTTTTACTCTTAAACACTTGTTAAAGGTTTCCTGACCCCACAAGGAACCATTCACACTTATTTGGCATTCTCCCGGTGTTTCCCAGTTTTTCCATGTCAAACGTCAATAAGCTGAACGAAAGTCTCCTTGTCAAGTGATTTTTATTTTTTTAATTCTTTATTCCTGTACATATTAGGGAAAACATAGAGCAAACGTGAGTATGATCACCAACAAATGGTAACTCTATTAGTGCTTAAAATACAGCCATCCCACCATGTCAGGTTTACAACTGCAACCTTGAACTGGGAAATCAGTCTCCCTGTTCTTATAGATTTGTCCAGTTTTCTCAAGTAAACAAAAATCAACTTCCTAGCGTGCTCTATAACATCTTGATAACAATTTAGCACCTATGCAATAAAGAGAGTCAGGGATTATAAAATCACTTAGAATGCATTAGTCTTAGACTGAGCAGGCATTAAGTCTTTGAGGATTAATTTCATGCTGAGGGTTAAATTTCACTTTCACCATAGGCTAACCATTGCCCGGGGCTGCACAGATAATGAACCTGCCAAGGGATTAGTAAGGAAACACTTGTGTTATTATAAAGGGGGTACACTTCCCTTTCTAACCAAGTTCATCCTACATGACATTAACAAATTACTCCCTCTCTCTGTCCACATTTCAATATAATGTGAGCCAGCAAGTGACCCTGAACCAATAGGACACAAGATAAGATCTTCTCAGTGCATGAATGGCTATTACACTTGCCTGAGAGAGCCAGACCTCCTGCAGGGAAACACAAGGCATTTTATCTCCATAGGGCCCCTGACTCCCTGCAGAAGCCTTTCTGTGGTCATAAAGCCTCTAAATGGACACAGTGTCATGAGGTAGGAGCCCACAAGAAAGGCACTCGCCAGAAAACACAAATGACACAATTCAATTCTGACAAACTCACAAGGACCTATTATCTTCTAAATACAAATTTAATAGGTTAGCATTTGTGAAAATACATGTTCAGAGAGATTTGATTTTTCAGATAAAAGCATCCTTTTCTCAACGGAGCCTTTCTTAAATAACAGGTATGGTTTGTTCATAGACATCAAATCTGTTGGCTTTTTCTCAGTCTTCATTCGCAGAGGACCATCTTCTCCTGCTGGGGGTTAGAGTGGGGCCCCCCTCCTTTGGAGTGGTCCCTGCCTCCTCTGAACAGCACTCACTATTATTGCCTCTCTTCAGTTGTGGTCTCCAGGTACTTGTCCTGTTTCTACTACTCGACTGTAAGCTCCCTGAGGGTGGGGAGTTCATCTTAATTTACCTTTGCATCCTCTCCCTCCACACTCTGACCAAATATCTTCACAGAGTAGACACTCAGCTTCTTTTGGCGAAATCGAATCTAACCAGTCTCTACATTTGACCATATCCCGATTCCATTGTACAATGTTTGGAGAAAAGAAAATATAATGGATCTGCAGAACATGTGGTTCCTGTTATCTATGAAGTTAAAATTTAGGAGTGTTTAGCATAAATTAAGAGTGCTTTTGTTAAGAAGCTGTTCTGTTATTTAATGGACCAACTTCTGCCAAAGTGAGACTGGCTACTTCTGTAACTTGCTAATAAACAGCAGCAGGAGAAAATGTGGAATGCTTAGGACATCCATCGGTATTTGCTACAACTCAACTTGGTTCAAACCATGAATCTTATGGGAAAGCACAATATAGTCTTCTTATGATGTATCAGTATGCCTCTGTTCACAATACTGTCTTGTGAACAGTAGACAATGTTTCTATACATTCACATTCTTATTTGCCAGTTTGAAGGCTTTAGAATTGGGCCCATAATGATCCTGTTGCATTTCATGTGTATTCTCAGACCAGTAGGGTAGGTACCTCTTAAACACAGGTGTGTTGAGGGCCAACACGGAAGCACTATATAATGGAGATGGAGGGATCTAAGCTTTGACCCTTGAGCTCTGCTGGAGTGAAACGCTACAAGAGCCACATTTGAGAAGGCAGCTTCTGTAGAATGGTGGAGGTGGGCATCAGAGTAACTGAGTAAGGAAATGAGCAGGTGGCAGAGAAAAACAGATATAGACAATATTCTTCGTCACAAAGTTTGGTAACTTAGAAAAAGAGAGAGAGGATAACAGCAAAAGGAATCAATAGGAATTTTTTTTTAAAAGGATGGGGGAGATGAGCATATTTGTAGTTGGAGGGGAAAACTGAAGAAGCAAAAGAAAGAGGAATAAAGTAAATTCTAGAGGAGGAGTAGAATCAGGAGAAACTGATCTTAGAAAAGAGGCCAGATACTTCCTCTTTAGAAATAAGAATAAAGAGAAACAACCCAGGTGAAAGGCCAAGTAGAGGAATTTAGAAGGAAATCATGTCAGATGTTCCCAGTTTCCTCAGGAGAAAGGAAGGCAAGTTCATCTGCAGAGAGTGATGGGGAACGACTGGAGGCTTGTGCAGTGGGAGGGGGCATGGAGAGGCTGCTGTGGGGATGAGATGGGGACTCAGAAAGAAACTAGTCAAAAGTGACTAGTGACTCCCCCATATAGCTAAAGCTTGCCAAGTTGCAGTAGGAACAGAAAACATGGAGCTGGGGTTACATCTGGCTGAAAAGGCCAGCTATGGGCATCCAGATTGACAGCCAAGTGAAGTCAGAAGGGAATGGAAGATACAGGGAAGAAGAAGGAGTTATGGGCATCCTGAACAGGATGAAGAGGAGGTGCAGCACACGCAGGAGAGGAGAGCAGTGGAAGAGCAAGAAGAGGGAATATTTCAGATTTGACATTAGGGAGGTGAGTTTTCTGTCACCACCTTGCATGGAGAGTAAGGCAAGGGCTGGTGCAGGAACTGTGAGGACTGAGGTTCAATGCTCGGTAGCACTGAAGTTGATGCTACCAGGGAACAGGCTCTGGAGTCCCGGACGGTTGTGGAGTCATGTCCAGGCATCTGGTAAATGACCAAGGAATCAAAGAGATGTTGAATGAGGGTCAAGAACAATGGCAGATGAGGAACATGCCAGCCCCTTGTGTGAACTGAGGAGAGAAGGAGCCTCTTCTGGAGAGTTGGGAGGAGTATTAGAGAGAATCAGGCCAAGAGGTAGAAAGAGGGGGTAGGAAGCAGCAGCTAGAGGTGGAGCAAGTTCAGGGTGACCTAGGGCTGGCCTAGCCTGGGATCCAAGAGCATGAGGACGCCCTGGCTTTGCAGTTCCTTGGTTTTCTCAGCTCCAGTGCCCTCTGTCTCCTCAGGTCACTCCCGTGACCGCCCCCCGCCCACAACCATATAGCTAAAGCTTGACCTCATCACACTGGGAGACTTTCCACTACCAGGATCTCAGACATCGACTTGTTGCTGTCTTGTCCTTCCAATTTTTCTGGGGAATGAGCTCTTCATTCCCGGGACCCGGTGCCTGTTACTATCTCCCCCACCCCATCCCTGGGCAGCAGGGCCTGCACATGGGCTCCAGGTTTGCACCAGCAACGAGCACCAGGAACCAAGTCATCACCCCAGAGTCAATGAAGGGATTAGAGATCCAGGTGTGCCTCAGCTTTCCCCATGGAAGGCTGACATAGGCAAGCGGGTTTATGATCATGGTCCTCAAACTAAACTGGTACCACACACACCAAGGTTACTCATGCAGGGAATTAAGTCAGAGTCAAGAGGCGGGACTGTGAAGAAACTGAGACGGCCAGAGATAGGCAAAGTGCTCATGGCTGCCAGGGCTCTCAATCAGCTTTCTCCTATGGGTGAGGATTTGGGCTTGCTGATGTGGAGTTCAGACGGAAAACAGAGGGGCCCAGATGACTGTAAAGACGTCCTACCTGCTTCAGAAAGAGTGAAATAAGTGCAAATTATAAGAGAGCTGTAGTACAGCATACTGGTACCTTCTCAAACACTGGTACTGGCAGCTGCACAGCCCCATTGAGGTCTTTGGGCAGCTACACTGGGACACGCTGCACCTGCTCTGGCTGGCTACCTAGCTTCTACCAGATCATGTAGCTTTTCTCAATAAATCAGGACTGTAATACAGACTCACAGAGCATGACTGCATGTCTCTTCCTGACAAGCTACAGCCTACTTGAGGTAATGCAGATGGGGTGTAAAGAACAGGACATGACATCAGAAACCTGACATCCCAGAAAGATGGCCTAGTCTTCAGAAAATCAATTTTAGAGACAGGAAAAAGTAAGTTTCAGGAGGGCTGGAAGATGGGGAAAGATCATTGTCAGAAGCATTTACATTACTTGGACTGATATTCTAGGCTAGTGTTAGGGAGATATTATTTGACACATTAGCCAGCGTTTTTGTTCATGGTAGCGTGAAACAATGTTGCTTACCTCTAGACTTGAGTGGGAAGCCTTATTCATTTGTGAGGAGTCAGTAGTTGCCAGAAGAAACACACCTTTCCCTTTTAATAAGCATTTTAATTGGCTAAGTACATTATACCCAGTACATCTACTAGTCTCTGAATGGAAACTTCAAGTTGTTACAAGGCTGGTACCTTCTTCAACATCTCACTTGCTAGGGAGTGTGCATCCTACAATCTGCCAAAAAGCATGAATGAGGTTCTTTAATCTACATAATTGCTACATAAAATATATTTGCTATATTTTTATTTGATGTTCCCTTTAAAGGAGTCACTGGAGTTTATCCAAGATCAAACTTGGATCCAAGATCAAACCAAAATTACTTATAGTAATTTTCCATTTTCTGAAGGTTATTAAACGTTAATTAAAATGCATTTACAGTCAACTGTGTCTTTTCCCCTCCTTCAAATTATATTGACAAATTTTACTATAAATCCCCATGGTCTTAACACATTAACCCATTTCTCAAACCAAATTCTAGAAACAGATAGCATTTGCATTTGTATCTACTAAGGGAAATTTAATAAACTTTCATTGGGTATTTACTATGATGTGGGTGTTTTTCCCAGGGAACACAAAACTGGGAATGAAAACAACCAGTTTCGTTTAAATAGCAACTGGCAGGTAAATCATCCCCATTGCTTAAATGGAACTGACCAAAGGGAACTAAATTAACTTTCCTATAGCTCAGTTTAGTGAAAGGCCACAGTGTAAGTCTAAATTGCTCTGAAACATTAATGTGACATATCTGAAACAAAATTCCCTATCTGCTCAAATCCAGTCAAACGCTGCCAATTATAACTGGGACACAAAGCTCCTAAGCAAAAGAAAGCTCCTAAGCAAAAGAGATTTCGAGGATCTAGCTCACTTCTGGGAGATGGTCAAAAGCGGGTGAGAAATGGATTGTGACTTGAGGGGAAAGAGGTGACTCATGCCCTAACTGTCCTGCAGCACCACAGAGGTGAGCTTCCAGGAGGGAAACTGGGGTTCACAGAGCTAACTCCACAAGAGCATTCTTTGATAGGCTTCACTGCCACACGTCAGAGTAAAACTGAATTTACAGAGTCAAAACAAGAGTTTTTAAAGAAAAATTATTATCCAAGAAGTCACTGGGGAAAACTCAGGAGAGTCAATCCTCAGTGATTAGAGGTAAGAAACTTTTCTAATGGACAATGAAAGGAAGAGTTTATTTCAACCACAAATATATTTGTTTGTCTTTATCTTTTGAATTTCTCAAGCAAAAGAACTGTTATGCTATCCCTACTTAAAATTATCTTTTATCTACCAAATATTTCTGTGTTCTCAACAACATTAAAAAAATAAGGTCTCCAAATGAGTAACTTGAGCAAATTCCTTACCAGCCTCTCTAACAACAACAAAAGAATCCATTTGTTTTGGACAGATTTTACCCAGATAAACTTTCTTGAAATGTATTGTCTTTCAAATGGCTTGATAGCATTGATCTCCTTAGCTTAGGCTCTGAACAAATAAATGTTGCTATTTGAAAGTTCTTCCACTGAATATTATAAAATGAATTGTGTAACACATAACGTATTCACAATCTTTCTAAATTTTAATAAGCTGTGACTTCCAGAAATCGTAGATGAGTAATTTTTCAATAGATCTGCAATCTGATGCGCCAGAAAGAAGGAAGGAGTAACTAAGAAGACAAGCAGGACAGTATGGAAAAGAGTGAGTGGCAGCTTCGACATTAGTATTTTGGGGTTTGAATGCTAGTTCCACCACTTAGCTGTGCAACCGAGGACAGCACTGACCTGCTCTGAGTCTAAAAATAAGTGTGTTGGAGGTTGAAATGAAATTATGTCTGGCAAAGTATTAAATGTTAATTTATATTTTAGTTTATTATTATTATAGCACAAATTAATGAGATTTCCTTTTTGTGAAGAATTAACATAGTAAGCCTTGCATTTTTTGAAGCATATCCAAAGTGTCAACACAATCTTAGCTTGCCTACTATATGGAGTACATAAGGACTTCAAAAATGGTAGTGGTCTCTCTCATGAAGACTTTACCCTTAAAAAAAAAAACACACACAAACTACTGGATATGTTCTAACTAGAAATACACATAGGTAAACACAAGAGCATAGTTCAGGTCTCAATTAACTCAACAGAAATACATTTGGGACTTTCAACTGTATAAGAATTACTTAATGACCTTTGTTATATCTCTTCTATCCACCCTTTACAGTTCTTCCTCAAATGTACAACTATCCCCTTTGGCCAAAGGCTCCACTAATCTCCCAGGCTAGGAATCTCAGAATCATCTTGTATTTTTTTCCTTTCCTCCATTCCTTGAGCATCATTCTACCTCAATTTTTCTTTCAAACATCTTGCAGGTTTGTCTTTTCCTCTCCATTTCCATTGATTTCTTCACACAAGGTCTATATTAAATCACAACTGGACTCATTTATTAACCCCAGCCTCTACCTACTTTTATTTGCAACTAGCAGTCTTCCTAAAAATACCACTTTCACTTCATTAATATCCTGCTCAAGAACCTACAATGGCTCCCTAGTGCCTAGTCCATCAGGGCCAAACACATGTCTTGGGTTCAATCACCTCCATAATCCATCCCCATTCCGCCTGTCATTTTAGTTTCTGCTTTTCTCCAAACCATCCCCTCCGTCCAGTAATGAGGCCAAGGCACTGAACTCCGACTAGTCTGACCATTTCTTCTTCTGTGCTTTGCTTCTGTGTTCTTGCTTTCCCTTGGAAATTCTCTTACCAAATCTCTCATCTAAATCTTATGCAAATTCAGAAACTTTGCCTGAAGACTTTGGCTCTCTTTTCTCTGAGTTCCATTTAGATTAGCACCAAATTTTCTTCTAATTTTTCCACACCTTTTGCCTCCTCTAATAACTGTAAGCTTCCAAGGGATTAGGTGGTATGGGAGATGTCTTCTATTTTTTATGCATCCCCCCTCAGCCCAAAGTCTATACTCAAATGTCTGACTCAATGAATGATACCCTAACAGATGCTGGAACACCAGGTTGCTAGCTGCCTAGCCAGTGTTCTTTCTCCTCTTCTTTCCAATAGATTTTCTGATTTTATTTGGGGCAGCAATGTGCCCAGGGGAAAGACTACATTTCTCAACCTTCTGTGCTACTTGGCAAAGTGCTGGCAGAAATTATTAGGTAAGACTCCCAGGAAACTACTTTGAACGGGGCTGACTCAGCTGGGAAGCATGTTCTTTTTGCCTGGAAGCTGGACATACAGGTAGAGTTCTGGCAGCTATTTTGTACTATGAAGTGACTTTGCAAAAAAGATGGAAGGTACAAAAAAGAGAGGAGCCATAGACAGAAGGAGCTTGGGTCCCAGATGATATTGTAGGACTATAGTCCTGATTTATTTGGGAAAGAGGGCTTCCTATTACTTACAGCTAAGTACAACTCCTAACTTATTTGGGGCCAATAAAGGAGAAAGAGGCTTGGGTGTAAGGTATTATAAAGTGAGGAGAAAATCACAATCCTTGGTATTAGCAGGAAAAGAATAAAGCAGAAAAGGTTTAAAAACTGGGTAGAAAGACATGGCGTATCAAGAGGTCCACCCACATGGCACTCCATCCCGATGCTACGGACGTGGAGACCTGGGCTGAGGAAGGCAGCCAAAGGGGGCTAAGGGACCAATGCACCAGGGTCCATTATTCTAAGAGGGCTGACCCCGCGGTATTAAAAGGAAAGAAATTGCCAGGGGACATGTTTGGTACCATAAGGGTCGGAGCCTGGCTAATATTATAAAGAACCTTGGTTAAAAATTCATATGTCAATTAAGACATTCACAATAGCTGTCAATCAGTCTGAGAATTCTAATCAGGTAGGACATTGAATGATAGAAACTCAACGGCTGACATAAGGAAGGTGAGGCTATCAAGACTTTACTGTTAACACCACTAGAAATAGCAGCAGAGACCACTCATCTTGCTAATCAGTGTGCTAATCACCTTGCTTACATAATTTTTATTTAATTATTAAAACAGTCCTATGAGGTAAATATTATATACCTCATTTGTAAAACTCATCTAGATTTATCCGTTTTCAACATTTTGCCACACATTTTTTTCTCTCCCTCTCTCTCCATATGTGTGTGTATCAATAGATACAGGCTTATAACATGAATATTTTGCTGAATCACTTGATATTAAGCTGAAGATATCATGCCACTTCACCCCTAAATACTTCATAACGTATCTCCTAAGAACAAGGACATTCTCCAACGTAACCAAATGCTATCATTTCATTCACAAAATTTAGCATTGGTACAATATTATCTAATATTCAATCAACATTCAAATTTCCAAATTGTCCCAATAACATCACTTTTAGTTTGTTTGCTTGTTGCATCCAGTATCACAAATTATATTCAATTGTCATGTCTCTTTAATACTCCTTAATCTAAGAAAGTTCCCTGACCTTTTATTCGGTCTTTCAAGACACAGACCTTTTAGAATATAGTCCAGCTATTTGTAAAATGTCCCATAATTTGAATTTGACCGACTGGTTCCTTACAGATTTTTAGGTTAAACATAATCATTTTTGATAAAAATACAAATTAGGTGATGTTCTGTCCTTTTCATATGTCACATAAGGAGGCACACAATGCCGGTTTGTTCCATTAGAAGTGGGCAAAGCTACAGATTTTAATGCTGTACAATACTAAAGAAGTCAGCTATTTCAAAGGCATCAAACTTACTAGGATGCTAATCCAGCATTAACCAGGTTACTAACAATTTACTCAGCACTCATTTTCTCGTCACACCTTAAGAACACGTCCTTCCTAATTTACAACCCCCCTTTCATTAGAGACAGGAGTGTTTTCCTATTTCTGACAAGCGCTCTGTCAAGGAGAATTGTGTCCTGCTCCTGTGCACACTGCGTCACTCACTGTTTCCCTTCCATGTACCCTTGCTAGTAGCTGCCGACAGACGGGTACCAGCAACGTCAGCAGCATACAGGGGGAGAGCCCAGCAAACCAGATCACGTAAAACTGTGTCGCCCAGAGAAGGTGTGAGGAAGAGACAAAGCCAAATCTGAAATACGATCCCTGAGTATTCATTTTCACTTTATTTTACCTAAAGAGGCAGGAGTTTAAATGCTGGCCTGATCAGAGTCAGATGGAAGCCTTAGAGGAGTGGGCTTCCCACTGCCCTCCTGTCCCGACACTCTTTGTTACCTCCAAGTGAGCTGAGACCAGGCTGTGAACCATGTAAATAGAAGGCTTCCAGGTTAATGAAAAGCTTCAGCACCATTCAAAACTCTGGACAGAGGGTCATGCCGTCTCCCAATCCAGAGAAACTTCATGCAGCTCAGCAATAAAGTTTAATGAACGCTGGTCATTTTGAATCATGAGCCTGAGAGACTGGCCAAAGGCTAATAGTTTCCTTATAGAATCTCTGCTTTAGATGGGATACAGCAAGTACTCAAAAAATGCATGGGAAGACAGAGTCGAACATGAAAGGTAATATTCCGTATGCCCAAGTCCAAGGGGAAGTTTCTGAAAAGGGCAGTAAACATTTCTCACAAGCTGATGTTTTTATTAGGTGATGGCATGCTTTGTGCTGCATTTCATTAATTATCTGCAAAAGGAACTTTCTTTCAACGCCATGTCAGATTTGACCTACTGCAATCATGCAGCATTGTAGAAAGCCAGCCTCCAAATTAGCTACTCCATCTTTCTAGGGGCATAAGTACATAAGGCAAACTAACAATTTCACTAAAACTGATCCTAGAAAAATTCACATCTCCCAGAGAATCAAGCATGGATTCGTTTTACATTATTTTTAAAATCTGTCTTAATTGCTTAGAATTGCAACATAGAAATGACTGGCTTTCTGAAAGAAAGCATGTATCATTTTCAGAGTGCAAGAAAAAGCCTTAGAGAAAAATGTAAAGATCAAATGCCACTTTCATGTGGATGGATGCAAACCTTATATCCTTTAGATTTATTTTAAAATATAATAGAACTTATATTCCAGTTACCTAGTACATGGACTTAGATATGCCATAAGTCAAATCATATTCTAAAAATATTCTTGCTTACACACAGCAGAAGCCTAAAACGTGCCAAGCCATGTATGAGGCAGTGGGATTTTCAGGAATGCAGAGAACGTTTACACATTTTAAAGAGCCTCAAATTGAACTATTTCAAGTAAAACTTCCGTAGAAGTATACGATTCAATTGATGGCCAAATTATTGTATTTGCCTCAAACGCCTCTTTCAAGAAATAGGTCTTGCTATTAGTTTCCACCTATTCTTGAAAAACAATTAGCCAGGATTTTAGGCATTCTCTTGCCAGGCAAGTCTGGGAATTCAATGTAAATAATGCATTTGAAGATTTATGGGGTGGGATATTGTGATCGCACACCAGCGCTTCTCCAGTTTTCCAGAGATCATAATTCCTGCCTCTGTTTATTATTCAGTTTATGGTTGGAGCATAACAGATGATTCATTTTTAATGTGATAAACGTCTGGGGGTTTGTTTGAGGGAAATAAAAGTTTATAGTTCAGCACTGGACATGGATAGTAAACTGGAGAGTAAGGCAATATATTTCTAAAACATGGTGATTAGGATATTTATTTGCTTCTTTATACCCAGGGCTCCAGTGAAGAGTGACTGATAGTGTTTACTTTAAAACCCCTAAACCTCATTACTCTGCTTTGCAACTTAGTGAACTTTCTAGAAGGAATTTTAATTTTCTCAAAAAATCCAAACTACCACTTTCTAGTTGTGAAAGGAATTTATAATTCCTTATACGTAGGCAACACTAACTAAATCTATACAAAGCAACAGAGAACAAGATGTGATCAAAATGAAGTACCCTGACCCATAAGAACTCACAGTCCATGAAAAAATAATGCTTAGAAATACACAATAGTTTCCATTTTTTGGATTATATCTATATTAAGCTAGGCTTTTGTCTAATTCATATATTCATCTACTCATCCATTCATTCAACAAAAATTTACTGAGCACATACTAGACATGAGAAACAGTCCTAGAACTAGAGATACAGGAGTAAAAAAGACAAAGTCTGTGGCCCCAATGCGTTTATGATCCAGGGAAGGAGATGAACAATAAACAAATAGGCAAATTCGTAAACAGGTCCTAATCCCTTCCACTATTCCCAAATCCAAATGCTCAAAACATTTTAAAAAAACACGGTTTTCCCCTGAGTTTGTGGCAAACTCATTTAGCGGCAAAACCTCACCTGAAAAGAAGTGAGGCTATCTGTAGTTTTTCTGCCATTCGGTATGAACAGTTATATGGTAAGCTGCAGAATTATTGTATTTGATTATGGAGTGCTGCCCCAGACCCTACCGGGGCATTTGTAGGACACATGATAAGTAAGTGCACCATATTACTTTTATAAAATACAAAAATTTTTGAGTTCCAAAACATATGTGTCCCCAAGAGTTTTTGTTTTTTTTTTTTTTGCGGTACACAGGCCCCTCACTGCTGTGGCCTCTCCCGTTGCAGAGCACAGGCTCCGGACACGCAGGCTCAGCGGCCATGGCTCACAGGCCCAGCCGCTCCGCGGCATGTGGGATCCTCCCGGACCGGGGCACGAACCCGTGTCCCCTTCATCGGCAGGCAGACGCTCAACCACTGCGCCACCAGGGAAGCCCCCCCCAAGAGTTTTTTTAAAGACCGTTTTATTGAGGTATAATTGAGCTACAAAGACTGCACATATTTAATGTATACAGCTTGATAAATTTGGACATATGTAAACCTGTGATATCATCAGCACAATCAAGGTAACAGATGTAGACAACACCTCTGAGAGTTTCCTTGGGTACCTTTGTTTTTGTGATATAAGAACACAACATGAGATCCACCCTCTTGAATTTTGAAATGCAAAATTGTTACCTACACGTAACAATTGTTGTTACCTACAGGTAACAACAATTGTGTTGTTAACTACAGGCATCATGTTGTACAGCAGATCTCTAGAATTTATTCATCTAGCAAACTGAAGCTTTATTCTTATTGGACAACTCCACACTGCCCCCACCCCGTAACCCCTGGCAACCACTATTGTAGTCTTTGATCCTGCACTTGACTATTTTAGATACCTCATATAGATGGAATCATGCAGTATTTGTTCTTCTGTGACTGGCTTATTTCCCTTAGCATAATACCCTTCAGGTCCATCCATGTTTTTGCAAATGGCAGGATTTCCTTCTTTTTCAATGCTGGTAATAGTCCGCTGTATGTATATACCACGTTTTCTTTAGCCATTCATCTGCTGGTAGACATCTGGGCTGTTTCTGTATCTTAGCTATTGTGAATACTGCTGCAAAGAACATGGGAGTGCCCATATCTCATCAAGATCCTGATTTCAATTCTCTTGGATATTTACTCAGAAATGCGATTGGTGGATCACATGGTAGTTCTAGTTTTAATTTTTGATGAGCCTCCATACTGTTTTCCATAGTGGCTCCACCATTTTACATTTCCACCAACAGTGTGCAAGAGTTTTGGTTAAGGAATTTGGTTAAGAAATTTAGATCTGTATACCACAACATCTGGAAGTGAATGAATAGATGCATGGAGGAATGGATGAATAAATAGATGTTTAGAATTATTTTTTTCAGGTGAATCTGATAATACAATTAAAATACTTAGGCATCAGCAGATTTATACATTTTGCAATGTCTACAACCTAAACCCAGGTTATTTGGTATTTACTGGCCCTAATTTTACTGGTTCAGTTATTACACCTACTTGGTTTGCTGAGGAGACTAAAATGAATGAGGCATAGTCTTTGTCTTTGTGAACTATAATCCAGTATGGGAAATAGATATAAAAACAGAAGAATGTCACACACTGTGATAAATGCCACAATCACCTTATTTTGCCTGGGAGGACTGGACAGAGGAGGTGACATCTAAGGAGCGTTGAAAGATGAGTAGCTGTTTTCCAGGCAGAGGTGAGAGAGGACCCTCCAGGAGGTGGATTTCTACGTTCAAAGGCTCACAGAATTCGAGAAGGATAAGGCATGCTTGAGGAAAAGGTGAGAAGGTCACTGTGGTGGTAGCAGAGGGTGCACAGGGTAGACAGCTCCAAGGTGGAAAAGACTGGAGGAAGGCCTGTCTGGGGCTTTGCAAAGGGGCATAGATGTTTTTTTACAGGATATTTTACAGGCATGGAGGTAAGTAAAACGCTCAGCTTTTTGCTTTGTTTCACTTATTGTTTCAGGAAGATCACTCTGTGAGCAGTAGGAAGGTTAGGTTTGATAGGGACCAATACTGGAAGGCAGGCCCTGGGGAAGAGGTGATAAAGGCTGAACCAAGACAAGGGCAGTGAGGGCAGGAGGGTAGATGTAAGAGACATTTCCAAGGCAGACCCAAAAGGGTGCGGTGACCAACAGATGTGTGCAGGGAGGGAGAGGGAAGAGTCAGGGTGTTTAACCTGGAACACTAGTGAGAAAAACAGCATAAATTAAGATGCTCTTAAGGGCTTGCTATGCATTATCCATCAACACCCAGATGTTGTCCTTTTTATCACCCTACCTTGAAAGGTCAATTATATTCTGTTTTACACCACTGTGGGTCCTATTCATAAGGCACAACAAGATGAAAATTTTTTTTCTTGTACTTGGGGACTTTCTAGTGGGACAAGCAGAAGAATGAGACATTAAGTATATTCTCCATACTGTCAAGGCCCAGATTCATTTCCAGTGTCATAAATCATCATAATTAACAACCTTTCAACCAAATGGATCCCAAAGCACTTTCCAAATTATGCAACTCTGGAGGTGAATTGCCTCAGCTGCCCAACAGCTGTCAGCAGCACTCTGCCACGGGGACAGAACAAGAGAGAAAAGGCACAGTCTCCATGGGCTTCCCCGCAGCATTTAGGTTTGTGGAACGCAATTCCCCAAAATGGAACTTGGCCCAAACAGGGTCTCATCTACGCTTAGTAGAAGCACAGCAGAAATGCATTCTTATCCCCAAATGGTCAAACAGATTTCCTTTCTTACAAAAAAATACCTGTGAATGGAATCAATACCAGTCCTTTGCCTGAGAAAATCAGTTATATTATATATTTCAAATTACATTTCTTATTTTGGAAATGACTTCCTTAAGAGTTGATCAGGATATGGTGGGTTCAGGTGGAACCTCATTTCTTTTTCACACGTCAAAGAGATCAATAAACAACTGTGGAATTGAACTGAATCAGGCTGTTTGGAATCTCATGTGCTCAAACCCACTGTTTTTTCATCTAAGTTTGGATTTTTTGAGGGGTCACTTTTGCAACCCAATCAAATCCTAGCTTTTCATCTCTCTTCCCGTTAGCTCAGGCCCAGCTGATCATAGTAAACCCCCTAAAATATTCTCATAATTCTGTGCTTTTCCAACCAAGGAAGGCAGGGGATTTGCAAAGTGATAAAATCAACATAGTGAATACGCTTGGAGCTTCTAATTTATTCTAAGATTTGGGATAAATACCAAAATTGATATACTGTGAAATGCAATGTAACATTAAAATAAGTTACGCGGGCCTCTCACTGCTGTGACCTCTCCCGTTGCGGAGCACAGGTTCCGGACGCGCAGGCTCAGCGGCCATGGCTCACGGGCCCAGCTGCTCTGCGGCATGTGGGATCCTCCCGGACTGGGGCACGAACCCGTGTCCCCTGCATCGGCAGGCGGACTCTCAACCACTGTGCCACCAGGGAAGCCCAACATTAAAATAAGTTTTAAAGATAAAATATGGGAATTTGAGTTTGCTGTGTACTACTCAGGTACATTCCTAGACAGTTCTCTTATTCCTCCTGTCCCTATCTGCCCATCTGTATCTCTTCCCCTTTCATTTGATATGGAGAGGAATTTGGGGAATAATTTTATGAGATACTGCCATAATAAGTACTTTTATTTTAAAGTATGGCTCTTCTGGATAACAGGAGGATAAATTACATTTTTGAAACGACTCCCCAGTTCAGCAAATCTGACGTTAAGGAAATAACAGTGATGTAAAGGGCTTATATGTTTCATAATAAGCAAAAACTATTACTACCAGTCTCAGAATAATTCAAAACAATCTAACTCCAGTTGACATAAATTATTTTACCAATACCATTCTAAGGGGAGAAGTAAGAAGGTGGTTCTTTTCATATCAATTCAATGAAATAAAAATTTCTGTATTGCCTATTGTGTACAAATAACTCTAAGTGATACAAAATGCAATAAACTGGAGATGGAATTTCTAAAGCTTTGGGCTATGCTAATATTTGGGAAAGTCTATCTCTGGTGGATCTTGAAAATCAGTTACCCAGAGCTTATTTCCTGCTAAAATTCATGCCAGAACTGTAATGGATTCATTAGGATCTGTTATCATGCTCAGTTAATTTTTCAGAATCAAAGGCTTAAGCTTTTTTTTTTTATATATAAATTTATTTATTTATTTATTTTTGGTAGTGTTGGGTCTTCACTGCTGTGCACGGGCTTTCTCTAGTTGCGGCGAGCGGGGGCTACCCTTCGCTGTGGTGTGCGGGCTTCTCCTGTTGCGGAGCATGGGCTCTAGGCGCACAGGCTTCAGTAGCTGCAGCACGCGGGCTCAGCAGTTGGGGCTCGTGGACTCTAGAGCGCAGGCTCAGTAGTTGTGGCGCACGGGCTTAGTTGCCCCGCGGCATGTGGGATCTTCCCGGACCAGGGCTCGAACCCGTGTCCCCTGCATTGGCAGGCAGATTCTTAACCACTGTGCCACCAAGGAAGTCCCAGACTTTTTAAAAGGTGCACTTATTTTACTTCGAATTATTTGTTAATTGACTGGTTAATTAATTAATTCATCTACTCATTATTTCAAACCTTGTTTGTTCTCCAGCAATGTGCCAATCTCTGGGGATCAGTTGATGATGTACAGCTCCCACAGCCACAGAACTTTCAGTCTCAGGTGGATACAGGTAAGTGACCAGGTAATTGGCAATACTTTGCACATGAAGTGTGGTGATGGGGGCGTGGGGATAGTAGCAGGTGGGTACCTGACCCTAACATGTCAGGGTGAGAAGGCCTTCAAGTGGAAGTGATGTATAAACAGAGACCTAAAGGACGAGGCGTTTATCCAGGGGGAGGGGAAGGAATGCAGTGGTGGGAGAAGACTGTTCGAGACAGAGGAACCAGCATCAGCAACGGGGGAGCGAAACAAGAGTGTGGTGTTCGGAGCAAAGAGTTCAGGATGGGAGAATGGCAGGAGAGGAAGAGGAAAAAGCCACAGGGGCTAGATTTGACAGCCCTGTAAGTAGGGCTGAGGAGTGTGGGCTTTATCTGAGGGTAAGGGGGATCAGAGCCCCAAAGATCAGAGAGGAGCCTGAACTTTATCTAAACAGAGTTATCCTGACTCCCTGCTTACAAAGCAAACAAGATATTCATGCAGGCTTCCAATCACACCGATCCGTGTTTGCAGAGAAGTAATGACTGCTACCAGTGACTGACTCTTTAGCAGAAATTGCACGGCATTTTACATACTTCATAGCATCTAATACAACCGTCTCATTAGATGGGTATCATGATTTCTATTTTGCAGATTAGAAAACTGGGGATCAGTTAAGTAATCGGCCAAGTCACACTGTTAGTAAGCTGTAGTCAGGATTCAAACCCAGGCCTGTCTTGCTCTAAAACTCAAATTCTTTCCATACCTTAGCTTGCCAGCTACAAAAAGCAGTAGAAGATGAAAAGGTCCCACCTGCAGTCTCTGTTAAGACAAAGGCTCATGATTACAGAAAGCTATTTAATCAGAACTCAGACCTGACTACCTTTTTTTTTTCAATCTCTCAAAAATGACGTTCACCAGAGTACTTTGTAACCACCTTGGAAAATTCGCTGATAGTTCATTGCTTTGTTATAACATATTACTTTCTCCGTATCACCTGTAATTTCCAGGCATCTAATAGAGCCGTAGCACAGGGCACAAAAGCCTACTAAAGCCTACTAAAGACTTCAGTGAAAAAGGAGAGTGGGGATTTAGCATCTATTTAGGAAGCAGTATTTTGGTCTTGATTATGCTCCATGGGACTCCTTCATTCACTACTAGAAATTCAGATTTAATGCATAATACAGGCAGTTCACAGGGCAACCACAGCAGATGACAGAGAATCGTGTTTTCTACCTATTCCTTCCCTCTACTAAACATGTTAGTGGTAAAAATGGTGATTAAAGATTTTGACATTCTATAGTCCTCTTTAAATAAGAGATACAGTTTAAGATTTTAAAGGATAACGTATGTTCAGTACAGAGAATTGCCTGATATCTCTATTTAAAGGAAAATATTCTAATTATGAAAAAGCTCACAGACGCTGGAGTCATTATTAGTTTATTAAACGTACTCTTCACTATGCACAAAGTAAAGTGTGCGTGATAACCTGGGAGCCATATGCGTCACATGATTTGTTAGGGCCCAATCACACCTAATTTCAGTGGCTGAAGAAAAAGAGGTAAGCAATTAAGGGAGAGTTTGGTCAGCTT
Source organism: Aethalodelphis obliquidens (assembly GCF_003676395.1). Lineage (NCBI taxonomy): Eukaryota > Metazoa > Chordata > Mammalia > Artiodactyla > Delphinidae > Aethalodelphis > Aethalodelphis obliquidens. The sequence goes on from NW_020837954.1 coordinate 13,179,120, forward strand.
CTGTTCAACCAAGGACGGAAACCTGCACAGCTGGAGACAATTCTGAGCAAATTGATCAGAATTCCTTTACCTTAACTAGAGCCTGACTAACAAGTTGATACCCCTGAGTTTCTACAATCAAGCAGCAAGAATTTAAGAACCCAGAAAGGCAAGTCACCTCGGAATAGTCAATAGCTCCAAGCCATGTCACTTCAAGGAGCTGGGACACCTGTTAGCTTGGGATAAGGCAGACTATTTTTCATGAATAATAGCATTTTCTGGGTAACAACATGCTCACTCTGGGTGTCAGGAGAATTAATCAGTTGATCGTGGCTGATTATAAAATAAACTGGTGAACTAGACAAAAAATGGGGACTAGAAAAACAATGGAAATTATTACTCTCAATGGCATAATATCTGGGTATTCAAAATGCTGTGTCTCCTATTACAAAAAAGAGAGAGAGAGACTTACATTTTAATGTATGTTCTCCTGAGCAGCTAAGAGCCTTCTCTGAGTTGTTAATCCCCAGAACCTCACGAAGTGTTGTTTTATATATACTAACGTTTGCTTGCTCGCTTGTTCGCCAATATGATGACCACATCTAAAAACAAAGTCTTTTCCTGGGACAGATCAGCTACTTTAAGGAGGTTTCCCTAATTCCTAAATAATGAACATGGTATTCTGGAAGGATACCAAGGACGTTAAACATTTGGAAGAGTTAGCAAAAACAGTTACATATTTTTTTAATAATAAAATAGATTTACCTCCCCTCAACCTTATGATTATTTTTGCAGTTGCAGACTTTAACTCAAAGCCAAAAAGTACTGGAAACACACTTGTTGCTATCCAAATGAGCATGCTGTGGACCCTTTCCTCTACCGCATGGAGCGGGAAGAACCTACCAAGCAAAACCACCTACATCCAGAACAACAACAAAGATAAGGTCCAATCTGTTACCACTAGCCAGCAAAAGTGAACCTGGTTAGTTTGCTTTAGTGTTGAAATACTCTTCTTGGATTCTAATCTTTTCTTAAATATACAATTGCTATTTGGGAAAAAAACAAAACAATTAGACACACCTGGTTAAGGTATCCTGCGCTCTGTTCACACTTCACAGTGTGTCTTAAAGTGACAGCATATTAAAATGTCAATGCAATTCCTGCTGAAAGTACAGTTAGAGTTCCTAGCATTACGTAACTGAACTTGACCCTTTTGGAGTGCCAAAAATTCATATATTATGTGAAATATGTAATTTTCACAAAATTATAAAAACCTAGAGAAGTTGAAGTCTACCTTCACATAAATTTATAAATTCCTACTGGCTTTTTTGTTTGTGCATTTAGAGCATGGTAATAGCATTCTTTGGGAGTCTACCATCACGTGTTAGGCATAATACAGGAAATTCTGGATAAGAAAATTGTCATTCGAATATTTCCAAGACAAACACACAGCTAACCATATTCAGCTTTAAATACATATATTAAAAAACCATACAAGAAACACTCCTAAAATCTTACATGGAAACCAAATATACCAAATTTGAATATAACGAATATCATAAACATGAAATAGGATCAAATTGCTTCCATGCACTGAAAAAGGAAAATTGTAAATCTGTTAGAACATATATCCCTGGTAATAAATTGTGACATTCCTATTGTGAAAACCAGGAGTGCAGCAAAGTACTTATACTGTATGATTGTTTCAGTAGCCAAAATAAAATAGAATATTACAAAGGAATTTGGCACAAAACAACAGTTGTTCAGGGGGAAACAGTATAATTAAATTGTTCTTTTGAAAATGGTAATGATAAGATATGAATCATATATTCGATATAAATGTTTTGGCAGGGCTCTGCTTCCATTAAAATCTCCCAAGGACAACTCCAAAACTGCAAAATCTGAGATCCAACCAAGTGAATGTTGTACTCAAGCAAAGCATTTCACAGCAGATTGTCTGAACACTTCTCAGCATAAACTCCATACTTCAATTTATTAACCTCTTATAAACAAACAGCCCTCTCTGGAGTGCGGTGTGGCTACGGCACAGAGTTTTTTATATCTAAGCATTTATTTCTAACTTCTAGAAATCATTTCCTAATATGCCAGGCAGTGCCAGGACCAGCTTAATTCCTCACCTCCCAAGACTCCTGCTTGCAGCCCAAGTCATCAGCACCCAGTTCCTAGGCAGGGCCTGCCTGCTATCTCACTCCTCCGAAGCCCTTCCTTTGCCCATGTGGACATGCAAACTAGCACTTACTCCAATAAATAACTGGTTATAACGGGGAGACGTGCTTTGACGGCTGAAGTTGCTCCAGCTTGGCTACTCCTGGTTCTGCTGGACCAGTGACGAATGCCACAGCTTTTTATTTTATTTTTATTTTTTTACATCTTTATTGGAGTATAATTGCTTTTCAATGGTGTGTTAGTTTCTGCTTTATAACAAAGTGAATCAGTTATACATATACGTATGTTCCCATATCTCTTCCCTCTTGCGTCTTCCACCCCCCCACCCTCCCTATCCCACCCCTCTAGGTGGGCACAAAGCACCGAGCTGATCTCCCTGTGCTATGCGGCTGCTTCCCACTAGCTATCTATTTTACGTTTGGTAGTGTATATATGTCCATGCCACTCTCTCACTTTGTCACAGCTTGCCACAGCTTTTTAATGGTCTGATCCCTGGGACTTTCATCAGCCAACACCCTATTTTTCAGAGGTCTTAGGTGTCCTCTGAGACCCTCCAACAAACACTGCTGCATTATGCATCCAGTGCTTTTGTTCCCCTTGGATCAGAGAGCACAGTTCATATATTGTCTTATTTTTTCCCTCTTTTATACAAGACTGCGTAGGGTGAAATCTTTTAAACTATAGAAACCAGAAGTATATGTTTCAGTCTTCACTTCAACTCATGTTTGACAACGGGTAGATTGATGTGGACTGTGTACATTGAAAGCAGTATTTAAAGTTGGGATATATCATTCCTTTACTTACTCATTCACTCCTTCAGTTAGCACATATATCATATCTATACGGTACCAGGCACAATGTTAGATGCTAGAACTACAAATATAAATGTGACATGATCTCATACTTTAACAGAGGGGACTACAAAAATCTATTAACGCTATGATATGAAACGTACATATTATATATACTGTAGACACACATGCACGTGGCACACATGCCCTCATACATACACATGCACACATACAGAGCTTTATTCAGTGTCAGAGAAAGGAACGGTTCATTCCATTTGGAGATGTAGAAGAGGATTCATGGAAGTAGTTATATTTGAGTCGAGTTTTGAAAGATGACAGAATTTGCCCAAGGAGAAGCTGGGTGAGAGTAATCATTGCAAATATAAATAGTGCGTATAGTGCTTAACACAGAAAATTAAAGATGAGAGAAAGAAGGCTTAAAACAGTACACTGTCCTCATCTTGTAGCTACCTCACCATTGGTAGGTAAAGTACCAATCCAGAAAGGTCCAATGTATAGAGTCAGATTGCCTGGGTTCAAATCCTGACTCCCTTCTTTACTCATTTCTTGACCTAAGTTCCAGGTTCCTATCGGTAAAATGGGTATAATAATGCACAGGCTTGCTGGAAGGATTAAAATAGACAACATGGTAAAGAACGGTACATAGCACACAGGAAATGTTCAATAAGTAGCTGCTAATTATTTTTACTACTGTTCTCACTATTATGTGTAGTTACAGGCCATATTTGGGGAATAATAAATGATAGTCTGGTGCAGATAGTAGGTATATGGATCAGTCAGTGAATACAGTGGATTCTGAAAAAGGTAAGTTGGGTCTTCCACAAAAGGCCTCATATGTCATGCTAAGGAGTCTGGATTTGATCTCATCAACAAAGGGGAACGATGAATCGTCACAGAGTTCAGTAAAGCACCTGCTAAGAAACCTACAGCGTACAGAAACCTCTAGTGCAGGAAGAGTAATTGGTGTCTTTTATAGTTTTCTAGGGCATGAGGCTGGGGAGGTATTTTGCTGTCCTTGGAAACTACCAAGGGGAAGTGATGACAGCAGTCTGCCTGAGGTGCAGACAATAAGGAGGTGCACTGTCTGTACAGAATTTTGAAAAAACAATAAATTTTGGTTTGCTTTTTATTATCACCATGCCCTGGCAATTATGAACAACGTCAGCGATAAAATACGTTCTTCCCTGCTGGGCAAGCCACCTTCTTGGTATGCCATAGCTTGGTAGTTTGTTTTGTGAAATCTGAGGAGGATTAACAAGAACCCAGAAGTGTCCATCAGTACTTCCTGACATGTTAAGTATGGGTTAATTCAAGAGCAGGAAGTAGACCTGAGGAACAAACAGCCAAACTGAAAGTTCTAGCTAGCCAAGTAGTTGGGAAAAATTGGGGGCATCTTCCAAGGAAAAATGGTCAAACGGGCAGGCACCATCAAGTAGACCCTGGGAGAAAGAAGTCATGTGATACCGGACGGTGGGCGACGAAGAGGAAGATACAGACACACAGAAGGCTGCAAACAATGTAGCTTCCTCGTCTGTAGCTACCTCACCGTTGACAGGTCAAGTGCCAATCCAGAAAGGTCCAGCCCCGTGGTCTTCAGGAGCACCAACATCAGCATCCTTGTCAGGAAGGTAAATTACTGGCTCCCACTCGGACCGGCTGAATCAGTAACGCTGGGGTGGGGTTAAGGCGTCTGTGTTTTCACCAGCCCTCCAGGTGACTCTGACACATACTGAAGTTTGAGAATCACTGCTCTTCCCGTCTGCCGAGCAACTCCCGAAGTACAGTACTGCATGTTCCGGGTTATAACATCGTACGTATTCTGACGCCTCACTGGTATTTGTCACATTTGTCACATATCGATATTTAAGCCTATCACGCATGAGACCAATGGACTCGATCCTTTGTTTAACCCAGTGGCTCTCAAAGGGGGTAGAGGGTGATTTTTGCCCCCCAAGGGGTATTTGGCAATGTCTGAAGACATTTTTGGTTTTCAGACTGGGAGGAAGGTGCTTCCTGCATCTAGTGAGTAGAGGCTGTGGATGCTACTAAAACATTCTACCAATGCCCAGGGCAGAGACCCCTACTACAAAGAATTAACCAGCCCACAGTGTCAGAAGAGCTGAGATTGAGAAACCCAGGTTAACCTTACAAAGAAAGAAGTTTATTTAGGATCCCTATTACGTTGGGGGAAGGGAAAAGCAAGGTGGGGAAGTCAGCGTCCAATCTGGTGTCTTTGAACACAAATCCCCACTCGTGTGTGAGGAATGTTTACTGATTGGTGACTGACTCTGTTTATTGTTGGTCTGTAAAGGAAGTAGGAGCTTTATGACCCTAACCAGGAACTGCCGGCTTTGTTTGCTCTCCCTCTCTTGAGCTTGTCCTTCTGTATATTGTTTCTACCCTGACTTCATTCTTTGATTCCAAAGCCGTCAGGCCAGTCCTGATCTGGATCTCAGCCTGGAGTCCTGGCTGCTCAGACATGGCTTGTAAAAAGAGAGGGGGGGATTCTGGAGACTGGCAGTTCCGGTAGTGGGTGCTGGGGGGACAACCTCACTGAATTGCTGACGCCAAGACTCCCTCCCTTCTTAAGTCAGGAGAAGCCAGAGGAAAGGGGGTCACTAGCACCATTTTGGAGAGATCTGGAGCTGGCTAGGGCTGTGCCAGACACAGGGGGTGATCCATACGTGGAAGAAGCCCTGGGGTCCCCACACCTTGGCGCATGGCCGGTACAACAGAGGAGGGCACACAGGGTCACTTACTGAGTGAATCTGGCTAGAATCTGAACGAGGCAGGAATTGCGCTTAATTGTGGGACAGAGGGGCAGGAAGGAGACAGATCTGTGGAGACTGAAAGCTGGACACTGGAAGCATGTCCCACACAAAAAATGTGGAATCAGACGATCATCACAAATACTTGGCTTGTTTTTTCATGTAATCTGGGGGAGGCTTGTCTACTGTGCGGTCCAAGGAAGCTTGCCCCTGGTGCAAAAGGCCATTAAATTCCTGTGAACAACTCTTGGCTTCTTTTTTCACAATGATTTTTACAGCCCTCACATTGCCACGGGGTCTTTTCACGTTTATTACTGTTTGACGACTCTATAATGCACTCCAGTAGCAAATGGGATACAGTTCTATTTTAATTTTAAAGGCAATTCTTTGTATTTAGAGTCTAAAGCGTGCTTTATCTTAGACCTGGGGTCTGAATCTGCCTGGGTTGGGTCTCCAGATTTCTTATCATCAACTGCAGTGCAGATGGGCAGTAGGAAGACTCCTCGGGAGGCAGGACCCATACTGGAAGGCTCACTTCCTAAAAGACAGCTAGTGAGGCAGCGAGAGGCCCGAGGATGGAAACACCTTTCAGGCAGCTCTCTGGGAGTCTATTTAAACAGGTGACCTTGCGGAGAGAGGCTCCAGATCCCATTACCGACTTGCTGGCTGAGAGGCAGATTTGTTTTTATGAGCTCTCAAGGCACACACTGGGGGCCAGGAGTAAATATGGAGGAAACTTGCTGAGCTCTTGCTCCTTTTACACACAATGTAAAGAAAAGAAAATTATGCAAAGGCTTTTTTTGAGCACAACAGCCTACCAGTAAACGGCCAGCGAGCAAACTGGTCATCGTTCAATTAAAGTTTTAAATTTACGTTATGCAAGGGGGATTAAAGAAAAAAAAAGAGTATCAGTTATTTCAGCCCTCCTGCTTCCTTCAGGGAATGGTGAAAAGGGGAAAACAGCTGCTTGTATATGAAGGAGTTTAAGGGTCAAATATTGTGCCCAGCGGTGCTGACATCTCTTAACTCTCCCCAGGAGAAGGGCACGGGCATCACTTGCTGAGCTGGCCGGCTGCAGGCCTGAAGATGGGCCGCTGCAGCTCCCATTTTGTTTCTCATTGAGCACCTGCAGGGTCAACAACTGCAAATGAATATTGCAATTAGATTCTAAAACTTTGTTTTTATTGGCTTTTGGGGACAAAAAAAATTTTTTTCACTATTTATGAAAATACAATGTAGCCAGTAAGTTACAACGTACATATGAGTTTCAAACTTTGCATAGTCATTAGGCTAATCATTAGTCATTTGTGGTTGACAAGGAGGGTTATAATTTGACACCTGGCAAAAATCAAGCAGATTTCAGAGAATTTGGAGCTGGGAAATGAGATGGAAACAACACCCTCTTTTTCCCTAGGAGGTCCCATGAAGTACGTTTGCAAACCTCTTTTCTCTCCATAGAAGTGAATTGCCCAGGATTCAGGGCTGTGATGTCTCTCCATCTCTGATTGTTGGACCCCCGCCCCGCCAAGAGCCTTGTAAGCACTGGCCAAAGAATCCGCCTCAGAAGGTTCCCAGAAGTGAACCTCTGGGAGTTACGAGAAAGAGATAAATAATTCCTCAACCTGATGCTTAAGCAACAGGAGACCACCAGAAAGTTTCAGTGTCAATTCTGAAAATATTTTTTGAAACATCATAGAGTCATGGGAGAAAGGAGTTTTAGAACGGCAGAGTCCTTAGTTCCTAACTTCTCCATAAAATTCCAGATTTTCTTCTGTCCACTATCTATGACCATTTTCTTTTGTGTAATGTGATCAAAATAGCAAACCCTGAGTTTGTCTTTTCTGACCCCCGACCTCTCACAGGTGTTCTGGCTCATTTCCTGAGAGTTATGTTTGATTTGGGAATGCTTCCCTCTTTTCTCCTGTTCCCTTGTTACAGTTTGAAACCTGGAACACCCGCATACAAGACCCTGACTATCTCCCTGTGCTCCCCCAAAACACTCTTAAGTGTTCTCTGAGAACTTGGCAAGCATCTGGACAAGGACAGTTTTCTCACACTCTGGGAAATCAAAATGTAAAACAATAGTTCTTTTCCAATTCTTCAACCTGAGGATAAATTTCGAGGTCATTTCTTTTTCTTTTTTTCCTATTTAACCTAAAAGTTTCTCTGTTTTTGTACTGAAAGGAAATCAAATAAATAATCTACTTAAGTTTTCAGTATGTAACAAGGAAACAGAAATGCTAATTTGAGATTCTTTAGGACCAAGCATAGCAAAAAGCCAAAAATTATTCCAAGATTATTACTTCACAAGCAACGATTAACATTTTCTTAATAAATCTCTCCCTCTCCCTCTCCCTCTTCCTCCACCCCCCATCCCCCACCTCTGCCTCTCTCAGATTCCAGGAGAAGAGACTAGAAAATATTACTTTTGGAAGTCATGCATTATTTTTGTTTTGAAATGGAGCTAGAGCCCTGCTTGACACTACTACTCTATTAATCCTGGTTGCTTTGAAAAAGAAAAAGCTTAAGATCCCTAGCAAATCCTGATCAAAAAGAGATTTCTATACTTTTTAATTCAATAAGTGGTAAGGCCAATCTACTGAGCAGTGCAATAGTCTCTCCCTACTCCATCTGGCATTATTCATTAGAAATAAGCAAACAAGCAAACAAAAAAACTAGCCTCATAAGTTGTGCAAGTAAAAATAAGATAACTGTGTGCACTAAAAACACTTCCTTAAGGAGTGGCCAGGCTGGCCTCAGGAAGCCCACCGGTCCCTAGAATCATGCCCACCAGTCCTCGCATCACCCACAAGAGTGAGTCCTTCTCTTTCCACTGTAGTGGGTAGGGGTCGTCCCTGCACTGCACTGGAAAAAAGAGCCTTGAACCTTGGCAGAGAAGAATGGACAGGACTGAGAGAGACACAACTATCCTGCATCTAGATGAAAATTTCGCAGTGTCAGGAGTAGTAAAGGAGCGTCTGGTGCAGAGGTCCTGGAAAATTCACTGACACAGAGCGAATATATGAATATCATTTCTAATTCTCTGTGGTATAAAGCTATAAACCACAAGTTGAGCACTGAAGAAAATACAACATGTGCTGTATAAAATGCCCAGGCTATGAAGCCAAAAGAAATATGTGAATTGCATAAAGTATGTGAATTGCCCTTGTGTGAAGCTTGGCTCATGACTGGAGCAAAAGACAACCTTAGTGTTTTTGTTTGTTTTATTTTTCCAAATATATAATTTTAAAATATACATGCATCAATTTTTAAACTACCTTCATTCAATAAGTACTTATCGAGCACCTACTTTGTGCCAACACTCTTCTAGACACTACATACATACATCAGTGAACAAGAGAAAGAAGGTCCCAGCCTACATTCCAGGGGAGGTGGACAAACAGTTAATGAGTACACATAGAAATCAATGTGACGAGATCAGAAGACTAGAGCAAAAAGATCAACACGGTAATGAGAAAGAGAGAAACACAAGAGGCCACTTTGGATGAGGCGGCCAGGTAAGACTCTCAGAGGAGATGACAAGTGAGCTGAGGTCTGACGGTTGAGAAGGAGCCAGTCATTCCAGAAGAAGGGATACCAAGCACACAGGTTCTGAGACAGGAGAAAGCTTGGCATGTTCAACAGAGAAATCCCACTGCTGGACATGTACTAAGATCACGTTATTTTTGAGCAATGAAAACGTGGCTTTGGAAACATAGAATATCAAACTGGAAGAAGACTCTGAGATCATTTAGGAGAACAGCCTTCATTTCCAGGTGAAGAATCAAGTCCCAGAGCGTTCCATTGACTCCCATCACCGGAGCCGACAACATTGAACCAGAATGCTGGGCTCCTGCGTTCATCTTCCTGCTTGATTAGATGTCTCTCGGAGTTAATGTGTTAATCACATTCTCGCTTGACACTTAAAGCCTGTCTACAAAGGGATCATTTCTGCTAACCTGTTCTTTTGGAAGGAAAACGGGTCAGAATTCTAACCAGTTCCCACTTGAGAACATCTGAAAAAAAAATTTTTTTTAAGTATACTGGTTACTGGTTACTTTTCAGAATTTAAAAGGACACAAACACAGAGATAATTTAAATTCTAAAGGCTTTTTTTTCTTGAGAATTTAACAGTACTCAATTAGATCTGATAGACATTTGCCATATGTTGTGTTTCTTCATAAAAAAGAGAAATGCATATCCCAGATAGAGTTTGATTACCAAAAATTGAGGATAGTCGGTTTAATTTTGGATTGTTTTTGCTATGAAAGTATGTAACCTATTCAGTACTTGCGAAAGTTTCACTGGAGAAAATATTATTCAATAAGCCCCAAATGGGAAAATTTTATTCTGTAGGAATTTGGCCCAGAGCACGTAGAGTTGCATCCAGAGAATATACAGCTCTATTTATCATCTTGCAAACTTCTTCATTATGTCAAAACTAAACCTCAGCTGTGCCCTGACTGCAAAGCAAAAGCAATACAGGCAATTTAAGCCATCTCAACAAGAATATTTTGAGAATTAATCGATTTTCCAGGAATGTTCAAACAACTTTTATCAATTTTGGTCAAGGTTCACAGTTATGGTATTACATTATCAGCCTTGGATTTATGTTTGTCTAAAGAAATTTATGATTTTTATTCTTGCTTCACAAAAAGGAAAAACAATCTTCTAGCATGCCCATGATAACCATAGTTTTCAGCTGTGCTACAATCCCAGCAATTCCGATTTCATTCGGCATCATTCCCACTATATGCTCAACTCAAAAGCAGCTCTCCCATGGGCAGGGCCCGAGGTTCCAAGGGTCAGCTCACAGTTGTGCTTTCTCTTCTCAAGCAGCTCCTTTCTCAACACTTTTGGTTCTCTGGTGATACAGGAAGCACCCAAGTAAGTAACCTAAAGCGTTTCCTGAATGGCACATGACTTTTGAGGAATATTCCAGCTCTCTGAGACAGGCTCTTTATACATGCAGGTGGGGAGCAAACACCTCTGATAAGACAATTTTATTTTCACTGGTGACACTGCTTAGAGTTTAACTAGAAATCATTTAAAATAAAATAAGCACTATAGCCAGATAAACAGCAAACATTTTGAACTTTTACTTTACTTCTTGAATTTAGAGCTAGAGCTTATCTCAAAATAGACATGGTTATTAGTTTCAGATTCTCTCTTTCCCCCAAAACCTGTACTTAAAATAGATGATTATCTGAGAAAAGTTTATAACTGCATTAAAAAACACTTAAAAATATCCCATTTGTTTTTTAATTCAAAATAATCCCAAATCAGTTTATTTTATTCCTATATTTTATAGGCATATTCTATTCTAATAATCCAAAATTGGAATCTAAGCCATGGTTAAGGCAAAATATCTCATTATAGGGGAACCTGTGATGGGCATTCACTAAATGAAGTTGCTGCAATTTTTAAAGCAATTGGGATAAAACCCTGGATGGGGATGGGGTGGGGGGGGGGGGGGGCGGGAGGAACAGAGGAAGTAGTCTTCATGCTGACACTCACTTTAGAAGTAATTCACTTTCCCATGACAAAGATAAGAAAGCCATTTAAGAATTATTTACCTTTCAGCTTAAAGAAAAAAAGGACGTCTGGAGAAGCCCACTGGCAGGCATGAAGAGTGGACAGATACTTTGCCTCATCCTCCAGGCTAGGCTCCTCTAGAAGAAGAAGCCTTTGCAGTTAAGCAGAAGGAAGACAGAAGTGTCAAAATAGAACACGCCTTACTTATTAGCTAAGGGAGAATCTTCTAAGCACATTTCATTAGTTGAGGAATAATAGCTACTGTCCTTTAAACAAACACCAAATCTGTATTTTAAAAATTTAGACAAAAACACAAATTAAGGAGAGAGGAAACATTTTACAAAGGTTCCACAATGTGAGTCATAAAAATAGTATGCTCCTCTCGGAAGTAATTTTAAAAAGAACTCCATTTACAAAAAAGCGAAAATAAAAGGAAGAAAGAAAGAAGGAAGGAAGGAAGGGAGGAAAGAAAAAGAAAGAAAGAAAGAAAGAAAGAAAGAAAGAAAGAAAGAGAAAAAGGAAGACAAAGAAAGAAAGATTAGAAATATTTCAAGATTATAAAGTGAATTACAGTTGATTTAACCTAATAGAACTATGTTATTTTATGTAGGGAGAACTGGCTGGATTTTTTTAAAAGAAAAGTTTTTTTTCCTTATTAAGAAATTTGAAAAATTATTTTAGTCTATGGTAGCAAGATTCTGCATAAGATCTTTGGGACCAATTTTTTCTCCAGTGCCTCAGAGCAACAGGTCCTTAGATGTCCTCTCTTTCTATCTCCTCCTCATTATTATTGGGCCACTGGAGAAATGATTAAAACTGTTCGGTAGCAGCAAAGGCCCACGTACATGGAGTGTTTCCTATGGATCAGGAAGCTTTTGCAACCAGCCCCGCCAATGGCCTGGGTTTTATGTTCAGTGGGCTGTCTACTGTGGGCCCCTCTGAGTTTTCCACAGTGTAGATACAACCCTTGTTTCCCAAAGAGGCAGAACACTGTCAAAGTAAGAATCCCAGGAGTAATATTAATGAAATCTCTTCATGGGGTTATGGTCTCTCATCCCCAAACCTTCTGTCTTTCCCCAGAAAGTCACACGTATCTACAACGTCATGCAGCATTCTTAACAATGCACAAAATAGGATTATTTTATCTTGTTTTAGGGTCAAGCTTAGATTATATTAGTCTTTTTAATTAAATCACTATACAAATGTGGGACCTTTTAAAGTTTGCATGAACTCATTGGCAATGACGAATTTATAATTTGTAATAAAGAACTTAGGTGGGAGCAAATGGCATTTTAAAGCACACATTTATTCACTTAACACATATTCACTGCAACCCTACAACATGCCAAGGAGAGCATAGTTAATTGTCACCTCTACCCCTTCCAAATATATTATCCATCCTGTGCACCATTTTTATTTGATTATGTTAATAAATAAAATCTTTAATGATGACTACATGGAAAGAATGACATAATCAATGCAGAGCTGCAGTGTGCCCACCACCCAGGACTTCCTTGCTTTGGCTCAGTAAGTACAGAAAGACATTTCAATTAAATAAAACAAATCCCAGAGAAACCCAGATATGGTCATGCAACTTCAAAAGCAAAGTTGAAGTTACACCAACGTTTTTTGGGATTCTGTAACCATTTCATACTATTATGAGTTGCCACTGATTGATTTAGCTAAATGACAAAGACGCAACAAAAATATGGTTTATAAAAATGTGGTTCTACTCCTTGCTTGCTTTACTTCAGTCACATTCTCTCCATGGTTAGAAACAAGCCATGACAGTGGTCCAGCCCTGGATTTCTATGCACGGTGAGAAATCAGGCATAACCATGGTCTAACCCTGAATGTGATCTCAATGTTTTATACCACGGACAAATCGTTAACATATGGAAATAACCCTCTCAGCTGCTCTGTAATGTTTTTAATCCTATAGACTCTACTGCCTTGACTTTATACTCCATCCTGAACTTTTCCCACTGTTCTCTCCCCATTATAAAAGGATTTTTTTCCTTTTCTTTTCTTTTTAAAGGATCTACTGGGGGGAAAAAAAAAGTTTCGTTCCTTGTTTCCACCCTGCTGTTCTGTTGGCCCCAATGGCTGCTCAATGTCCCCTCTCCAACCTCTAAATTAAGTGTTCGTTTTCAAGTTCACTGCTGTGCTCCCCTCCCCCTGTAAAGGGAGCCTGTGGATGCTCCCCAGCCCCAGGTCCTCGCTCTCTGCTGGGCTCCCCACAAAGCAGCCTCTCACCATAGCCTGTCCTCAGATTTCTCTCTTTTTAATAAAGTTTGTGGTGGGCTTATGCCTCTAAATCATTTTTACCCATCAGAGCCATTTACGTTCCCTCTGTAACAACCAACGCTCACTCCTCTCCCATCGCCTGGCACTGATTTTTTGCCCCTGTAACCTCACTCAGTATGACAGAATGTGTTTTCTCTGGCTGTAGATAATATATTCCTATATCACTCTCACAAACCACAGAATGACCTCCGCAGGGAAACCTCTGCCCTTCCACTTCCCATCACTGCTAACAAAGCGGTATACAGAAAAAAAAACCCAATGAGAACCACAGGTTAATGAGATGTTTAACACACACACGCAAAAGAATTCTTTACATGAAGACGTTTTACAGAACTGCCCATGGGGTATTCAGCCATGGTTCCCAAAGGCTGACCCAGTGACCAGTCAGGCTTAAGATTCACCCAGGAGGTTGTTACACGTAAATATCCATAGGCCCCACCCCCAGAGTTTCAGATTCAGCAGGTCTGGGGTTTGGGAGCCACTGAGAGAGTGCGTAAATCAATCTCAACAGCTTCAGTAAAAGCCCGATAAGCACTTAGATAATGACATGTGGACACCAAATCTTCAAACCATGTGAGTCTTTAGAATTCACATAGTAATTCACATGTTTGGAGAGAAGTATAATAAGACTTCTCGGTGCAAATTAAGTCCTAATGTGAGGAAGGATGAAAGCCAAGGTATGTATTGGCCTGTCCACTCACCAGCAGCCTATAACTGCATCTGTAAGGAGCTGTGAGGACACTCCACACCCCGACCTCTCCCCGCCTTCTCCAGCATCCACCAAAAAGAGTGCCTCACAGCTCTTTGACAGGACAGGCTTTTAGAAGTTCAGTCTTTACAGGATGGGTAACTTAGTTCATTTGTACCTGATTTATGCCCCATTCAAAAATGAAACGAAACAAAAATGATGGGGCTTCCCTGGTGGCGCAGTGGTTGAGAGTCCGCCTGCCGATGCAGGGGACACGGGTTCGTGCCCCGGTCCGGGAGGATCCCACATGCCGCGGAGCGGCTGGGTCCGTGAGCCATGGCCTCTAAGCCTGCGCGTCCGGAGCCTGTGCTCCACAGCGGGAGAGGCCACAACAGTGAGAGGCCCGCGTACCGCAAAAAAAAAAAAAAAAAAAAAAAATTATGAAAAATGACTCTGGGCCAAAGAGAATGAACACCTTAGTAATTTAGTAATTCCGTCTTCCTGAAGCACAATGAGCCATTTCCCTTCCTGGGAATAAGTGTGCAGGGGATGTAAGCTAAAACCCCCTTGGACTGTGACTTTCATAAATCTGTGGGGTTTTGAATACTACTCTCTACACACCAGTACAGACCATTAAATGCATATGTAGTAAAATTCCCTCCCACCTAGGACCTTGCTTATTTGCAACTGTCAACCCATTTTAAGCAAGAGTATTTTTCTTACTAAGGAACCACTGGACCACCTCTCTTTCCCCTTAAAGAAGTCCTTTCCCCATTGCACTCTAGGCTTGTGTTGTCTAATCTCATAACCACTAACCACATGTGGCTATTGAGCATTTGAAATGTGACTATCAGTATGTAGATGTGCTCTAAGTGTAAAATAGGCACCAGATTTCAAGGACTGAGTATGAAAAAAAAGAATGCAAAATATCTCAATAATTTTTATATTGATTAACATGTTGCTATGACAATGCTTTAGATAAATGAGCTCAAATAAGATATAGTCAAATGAGATATATTGTTAAAAGTAATTGTATAAAAAGTTTCTTTTTACTTTAAAAACTGTGGCTATTAGAAAACCTAAATTTATGTATGTGTCATGCATTGTATTTCAATTAGCCAGTGCTGTCCTAGATGAAGTCCAGCATTTTGCTTTTCATCTCAAAGTTTGTCACTCGTGCTGCCTCCGTACCTTCAATGCCATATGCAGGTTCGTTCCACCCAACTTTCATCTTGACACGCCTACTGGAAACCCTCTCATCTCACTCTTCCCCAGTCCAGTCTCCAAAACTCCACCAAAAGTTTGAAATGTTTTTGCCCACCATCCTATCAAGTCATTTCTCCCTTTTTATTTCAACAGATTCTCACTTCCCATCTCTTTCATGAAATCTTAAGTTTTTCAATGAAGACAACACAGCTGCATATTACTCATTTTCTAGACATTCCAATTTGGCCATAGAACTCATAGGGCTATTATTTCTGATTGTTTCCCAATACTCATTTATTCATTTGTTCAACAGCATTCATTGGGCACCTCCTGGAGGCCAGACACTGTGCTTGCCACGGGGGTTACCTAAAAATGTCAGCACACAGCCCTAAAATGATGTGTGGAATGATGTCAACAGGAACACATAGATGAAACTGATGCTGTCCTGCCCTCAGAGCCAAAAGGACTCTCTAGTTGCAAACACCCTTCTGAGGAAGGATTTAAATGCAGTGCTCACATAACACAAGTCTTCCGGCTTGGAAAGTTGAAACCTTCTGACTCCACATTAAACACTTCCCCTTTCTCACACTTTGTATTTTCCCTCATGTTTCCCTGACTACCTTATAAACCCCATTTGTCTTTGTAGTTCCCATTTCCTTTGCTGACACAGTATTAAACACCATGCTTTCATATAAATATATATACATATATAGGTATGTATGTGTGTGTGTATATATATATATATATATAAAACTATATATATGTAACTATATATATATAACTATATACATATAACTATATATCTATGTATAGTTATTTATTTCCTACAATAATGTAGGTACCACATTATTCCCATTTGAAGATGAGATAAACGGAGGCACAGGGAAGTTAAGTAACTTCCCTGTAGCTGCTGTAACACGGATGATAAAGAAGCAGAATTTGAACCCAGGCAGCCTAACTCTAGAGCCAGGGTTCTTAAATACTAGGTAATCCTGTCTCAGAGAGAATACAAACACCAAGGACCATGTAAGCTTGAAGCTGCTAAGGCCACCTGCTGCCAAGTGAGAGAAGCCATGCCAAAAATGAAGCCCATGTAGGGAAAGGAAAGCTGAAGGGAAAGGGGGAGAGACAGAGAGACAGGGAAAGAGACAGAGACAATATGAGAGATGTATGAGATATTACTGATTATTTAATATGAATCTCTGGAGGATATAAAGTGAGAAACTAAACTACCTTTGGTCTTCGTAGTTATACAGGTGAATAGTCTTGTCATTTGTAGGTATGGGTTCTTAACTGGGGGTCCAACCATAACTGTACACAAAGTTCTTGGTGTATAAACAGAACTATAAAACAGTGTATATGCATGTCTCTGGGGAGAATCTCAAAGGAGACCTTGATTCTACCTAACTACCATGTTTACGGCATCTTAGCCACATCTCCTCTGCAAAATCAGGTGGGGACATTTAGAACAAGGCTGTTGTCATGTGGTTAGCCTATGCTCACATTGGGTCTATCCCTAGAGCCACACTTAACATGGAGGAGAATAAGCTACTTCTTATCAGTTACAACTTCTAATCATCTTTTAAAATGCAAAGTGAGTTCCTGTTAAACATGCTGAATTGAAAATGCATGCTTGTAACCTAAGTGTCCATCAATGGATGATGAATAAATAGAGAAAATGTGATGTATCATATATATACAGTAGAATGCTATTCAGACATAGAAAGAAGGAAATTTGCAACAACATGGACGGAATTTGAGGGCATTAGGCTAAGTGACATAAATCAGGCAGAGATAGACAAATACCCGTATGATCTCACTTATATGTGGAATCTAAAAAAAAATCAAACTCATAGATGCTGAGTACAAATTGGTAGTTGCCAGGGGATGGGGATGGGGAAAATGGATGAAGATGGTCAAAAGGTACAAACTTCCAGTTATAAAATAAGTAAGTCCTGGGGATGTAATGTATGGTTAATAATACTATATTGTATATTTGAAAGATGCTAAGAGAGTAGATCTTAAAAGTTTTCATCACAAGAAAAAGAAAATTGTGGCTATGCGCTGTGATGGATGTTAACTAGACTTATTGTGGTGGTCATTTTGCAATATATACAAACATTGCATCATTATGTTGTATACCTGAAACTAATATAATGTTATATGTCAATTATGTCTCAATTTAAAAAAAGAAAATGCATGTTTATGTCAGCTCTTTCTCCAAATCCCACTAAAATAACAGTGTGTCAGTTCTGTTTGTTTGTCTTCAGACCATTTCTCATTCTTCCCTTGTCCTGCTCTGTTCTGTTACGCAGAGGGACAGCCCTCTGCCAGGCTGGGCCTCCCAGTCTTCCTTGGGTTCAGCATATAGGAGCACTGATCAGTGACTAAAGGGTAGAGAGAAGAGAGAAACTAGAGGATTTCCCCTCTCCCTGTCTGCCTCAGGCAGGAAATCTGGCGGTGGCTGGGGTTCCTCTGAGACCAGCTACCACTCGACAGATCTACGGCAGTTCTGGCTTTCACCAGGTAGTCCTGGTGCCTGGGCTTAGGTAACACCACCACCTCTTCTCTCCCTCGAGCCAGGTGTAACAGAATCGGTAATTTAAAGAGTGCAAAAAAAATGATGAAAGAAAAATTCCTGTGAAGAAAGAATCTGGAAGTACACTTTTAAAATCTATTTTCTTTCCTTCCACAGAGAAAAGGATTAGGTACAAATAGAACCCCAAAAGACTAGACTGATTGATTTTGCCATACTCCAGCACATGAGATGTTGTGGGAAATAAGCCATTTCCATGCTCAGATTAATTCATTGGCCCATTCTTCAAGGAAAATATCCGAGAAGAGGCTAAAACAGCCCACAGAAAACTGAAGCAAGTGAGGTTTGGCCTGGTGTATCCCATGCCCCACTTTGACAATGCCTGCTACAATTTAGAATCCAAGGCCCTTGGATGTCATTAAGGAAAGTAACCTGCTAAAATCACTAATGCTACAGTGACCTGCTAAAAAAAGTAACCTGCTAAAATCACTAATGCTACAGCACTAATGCTACATGGTTTCATGAATTATCCTTTATGGTTTACAGTTTTTCTTATTTAGAAACGTGGTCATCTCCAGTACTATAATAGTGAAGATTTCGGCAATAATTTAGTCTGTCCTGTCCTCTCGCTACCACCTGTGTGTTAGTGCCCAGTGATAAATGCTACCAATCTTGCATATTCTACTTCTGATTCAGCCAACTGCAAAAGTTTGGGGCTTTCAGTTTATTCTATGATTGTGAGTCTTTATTCAACACGGTTTTTATTGTTATGCAGGTCAAATACCATCCACCATCCAGTTCCCTTCTCCTTCAGGGTCCCTGGAAGGATTATACTTTTCCCTCTCCCTTGAAGTTAGGTAAGGGTGTGTGACTAATTCTAATCAATGAATGCCCTTTTCATAAAAATATCTATATAACAAAGAAGACATAAAGCCCCAGTAACCTGGCACATCCATTTCAAGAAATATCTGATTCATATCCAGTACCATGAAATGATATCGTTTTTGAAATTCATTGTGATGAGATTCCTATTAACTCATCAGATCGTGAGCTCTCTGAGGGCAGAGATAACCTAGAACCCACAAGCACTAGGTGCTCAATACATGTTGCTAAATGAATGAATGAAGGATTGAGGGAATGAATGAGTAACCATAATGTCAATATGGTCTTGTTTAAATCATTCTTATTTCTCCTTGCTCATTTGAACACTGCACTAATTTAGGAAATTACCATTAAATGAAAAAGACAATTTATTCCTCAGAGAGATTAACAATAATCTGGCTTTTCAAAGAAGGTTAATATGGAAACTAAGAAGGAAAGGCCAGTGAGTTTTGCTTTCTGTTTCTGAACTCTCTATAAAAGATGCTCCAGGAAGTACACCCACCTTACATTTGAATATAACTTTGGATTTCCTTCTTTCTCTGTTCGGGTTTGGCGACTTGAGGCTGCTATGGACTGAATGTTTGCGGCCCCCCAAATTCATATATTGAAGCCCTAACCCCCAATATGATGGCCTTTGGTGGCGGTGGGGTGATTAGGTTTAGATGAGGTCATGAGGGTAGAGCCCCATGACGGGATTAGTGTTCTTTATAAGAAGAAAGAGAGACAACAGAGCTTCCTCTCTCCATCACCACATGAGGATACAGCAAGAAGGTGACTGTCTACAAGTCAGGAAGAGGGCTCTCAACAAGAACCAAGTTGACTGGCACCTTGATCTTGGACTTCCCAGCCTCCAGAACTGTAATAAATGTCTGTTGCTTAAGCCACCCAGTCTATGAAATTTTGTTATAGCTTCCCAAGCTAAGAAAGAAGCCAAATTCTCATCTTCTCTATCTCTATCAGAAATGTAATATTATTTGCATGTCACAGACACCTTCCCTTGCTTTCAGCAACCAGCCTAACTAAGATTCTGTTGCCTCTGTAGGTAAAGTAAGCAACATGTCCCTTCAACAACCAGCCTGACTCATCAAGTATTTCCTAATTGTGGCAGTAAGGGTTTGTTTTGACCATCACTGTTGCGTGGCACTTTTTGCTGTTCAGCTCCAGCCTAGGTATGCTGTTGGGTTTTACACAATGCAAATAAATGGAAACTTTCACTATACTTTCAGAGTTTTTAATATGAAAAAATAGAGTTCAGTAATTTAGCCATGGATTTAACTTTTAAAAAACTGCTCTAGATCATATTAAAACCCACAAGATGTTTTCTTCTCTTGGTAAACAGATTGAATACATTGCCCTGATTTTAAGGCATTTAAGAGCGAAGGCATTTTCCAGGAAATATGGCACTTTGTATTGGCAAACAGTTGTAGGAATAAATTCTTTAAGCACCATTTAAGAAGTTTACTTGAAATTTTGGAGTTTCACATCAAAATGCTCACTATTAAATAGCAATCTGTTATATGCTATATAACATATATGTTATATGCAATGCCAAATGAAAGTCGGCTGTCATAATTCACTAGATAGAGTTTAGTTTTTACATCATTTTGATAAATTTCCCTCGCTTACCAGTTTAGTCACAAATTATACCTTATGGTTGTCAGGTGAAGGCAGTAAAATATTATATACTTTCAGAGGACCCCTATCCAGAAATGCTTTTCACTGCTTACATTTTATCTGTCAAATCGTATTTTCTTTAAGAAGTAAATATAAATGCCATTTTTGGGAGAAGCTACCGGCCTAGGACAAGTTCTAGCATTTAGTGTTCTGACAGATCTTAATCTGGATATCAGCCAAAGTCAATAAAACTTGTTCAAGCAGAACCTTACCTTGTTTTCACCACATCGAGAGGGTGCATCAGGCAAATTTCTACAAGACCTGAAAGATGATAAAGAAAAGTCCAGTAAACACTCATGTAAACACTGGTTCTTATTTCCTTGACCCTATTGGTTTCTCAAGTATGAATCTTCAAATTAAAAACTCGGGACTTTGGACATGACAGGTGATAGAAGCTAGGAGCAAAAGACTAATGAATAACATGATTTTATTTCTATGGGAGCAAGACACATGAGTGATTACTTCTTTGTAAGTGCTCTGGCACAAACGGAGATTTTAAACAGAGGAGTGATATTCACTTCTATTAATATGTTCTCCCAACAATCTAATCTTCTGTCCATTAACCCTCCCACTGCTCCCAGTCACATTTATTAACATGCAAACACATAAGCAGTGATGCTCCAACCCTCTCCCCTTTGGTAGATTCACCATCTCTCATCACAGCATGGATGTACCGGTGTCACAAGCACCTCTAAGTCTGAAAGAGTCAATGCCCAACTAGAAGAAGAGCACAAATACTATCATCCAAGGAGAACAGTTTCTTTTCAGTGTTCAATTCCCTGAGCTTTTCCTTCTCTTTGGAATGTTGTCCTCCTGGGAGGATACACACACATACACTTCTTCTGAGAATCCTACTTACCTTCAGATTTCAATTTTATTTTCCCAGAAATCCTGGGGCAGAGACTGTTAGTTGTCCCCTAGTATTCATCCCCTTTTCTTCCTGGTTGCTCAGAATAAATACTATATTTCCCAGCCTTCCTTGCTGCTAGGTCACATGTGACCAAGTTCTGGCCAATGGGAGGTAAGTGCAAGTGGTTTGAGCAATTTCTAGGAAGTCTTTTAAAGTTAAGGAGGCTGCTCTTCTCTTTCCCTTTCCTACTTCCTTCTGGTGGAATGCTGATCTAGGGCAGGAGAAGCCATTTTGCACAATGAAGTGATTTTGGGCACGGAGGTCACACGTAGCACAGCAACAAGACAGAAGTAGTCCGTGACATCATGGAGTTCTGGTCTACCTCCAGACATTCACGTTGAAGAAAATTTTCATTTCCTTTAAACTACTGCTATTTGGGTTTTCTGCCACTTGTACCTGAACCTAATTCTGATACAGGTACCCTTTGATGTGCTCCCACAGTACCCTGGACTTGTGTTATTACATTGCACTGTAACTGTTTTCTTGTCTAAAAGCTCCACAAGGACAGAGATTCCACCTGCCTTATTCACCTTTATATCCCCATCACTTTGCACAATAGTTGGCAGTCAGCTCAATAAAAATTTGTGGAATAAATAAATTAATGCTGCTTAGGGTTACTGCACATGCCACTATGTCAGCTAATTCTCTAGATGAACTGAACTGGCAGCAATTTATTCTACATTTATTCATTAGTTTGAACATAACCCAAATAAGCAAGCAAGGATGGAGAAATACTGACCAATATGATATGAAATAAAGCACAGGAAGTACTTGAATGTAGAATTGCAATGTTGTTGATCACATATCCAGATGTTCAGCAGCTATGTAAATGTGAGAAAGTGACCAATGATTCAACACCTAATAGACTGACAAATGATTCTTGAGAAGGGTGTGCATGCAGGGTATTGTGCTCAGTGCTGGGACATAGCCTGATGCAGCATCAAGAGTGCCTGAAAGAATGAAGAATTTCAAAAGTGGGCACAGAAGTGACACACTGAGAACAACCTTACATGTAAAGGGAAAACAATGAACAGAGAACAGCAATATGCATAAAACTAAGTTTTAGGCCCAGTGATTTAGTGTTGCTATTTACAGTGTGAAATGTTGCTATTTATGTTCTGTTCCAATTCTAGTCTTGCATAACAGTTTACTTTTATTGTCAAATTGTCAACTGTCTTCAAGGAACTATGCCATGGTTCTCATAAAATGAATGACAGAAAATACAAATATTTACAATTTTTAAGTAAAATTTTAATTCAGCTGTGGCCTGGGTGTGCTTTATATTTGAGATTATTCATCCTAGGACACAAGGCTGATTTCTGTAAGGTAAAGACCTTGCAAAAAAATTTTGAGAGAGAGAGAGAGAGAGAGAGAGAGGGAGAGAGAATATATCTATTTCACCAGGAAGCATTTTCTACAATTTTTACCTACTTTGCCTATAACCACTGGTGGAGGACTCAAGGGTATCCTTAAAGCTGGGAATAGAAAGTCACAATAAAGGCATCACACTTCACAGAATGGGTGGTGGATGGGATGGTTGTTTTTTTACTTTGGAGATTTAGAATGCTTACAACGTAAAGCAGAAGACCCTTTTTTTCCAAACTAAGCCACAGAAAAGAG
This sequence comes from Aethalodelphis obliquidens, assembly GCF_003676395.1. Taxonomy (NCBI): domain Eukaryota; kingdom Metazoa; phylum Chordata; class Mammalia; order Artiodactyla; family Delphinidae; genus Aethalodelphis; species Aethalodelphis obliquidens. The sequence goes on from NW_020837954.1 coordinate 13,202,224, forward strand.
ACAATGGAAGGTACAGGACCACACTGATGGACTGACCAAGGGACACCCCACCCCTGCTAACTCCTAACAGAATCCTCAAGTACAGAAACCTAGAATGCTGTTGTCATTCCTGTGCCTTCCTTCCTGGTGCACCTCTGCCTTCACCTATGAACAGTGCTGCAATGTCTTCAGTAACCTTTTTAGCAATAAAATGGGGGAATGCAGAAGACAAACTAGGTGCCCAAAGGTAGACTTGAATATAGATTATTAAAGGACAATGTCAAGTGATCCTTCAGTTCAGGTCTTTTTTTTTTTTTTTGCTATACGCGGGCCTCTCACCACTGTGGCCTCTCCCGTTGCGGAGCACAGGCTCCGGACACACAGGCCCAGTGGCCATGACTCACGGGCCCAGCCGCTCCGTGGCATGTGGGATCTTCCCGGACCGGGGCACGAACCCGTGTCCCCTGCATCGGCAGGCGGACTCTCAACCACCGCGCTACCAGGGAAGCCCCCAATTCAGGTCTTAATTTTGATTTTAACTATACACAATGCTATTATACATTATCTGTTCTAAGATAAATTACTTGAGAACAGCGTTTTCTAAATTTACTCTGACTTCTTATCACTGAGTCAATTCACATTTCCTCTCTCTACAATTCCATGACATATACCAGTTATATTACATTTTACATTACCAATATTATATTACAATTCCATTACATATATCAAGGATAGCATTTACCACACCATACTATGGCCAATAATATAGAGAAATATATAACTGTCTCTCCACACCATTCCCCCCATCCCCATACTGGCAAATGAAATATTCATCTCCAGACCCTGTAGTCTATGTGAATGGCATCTCCTGCACTTGTGAAAATGTGTAGTCAAATACAAACCATGAGTTCTTAGAGAAGAGGGAGTATTTAACTTTATCGGCCCACTGAGTAAATAATGCTAAATACATGAAATTCACTCAGGAAGGTCTCTATCTACACTCTCTCCCTTGGTGATCTCATTCCAACCCATGGTTTTATTACCATCTATATGCCAACAACTTGCCAATTTACATTTCCAGTCCAGACTTCCCTTTCAAAGTCTGGACAAATATCTGATTGCCTATTTGACATCTCTGCTTGGATATCTAACAGCCATCTCAAAATTCACATGTTTGGGGCTTCCCTGGTGGTGCAGTGGTTGAGGGTCCGCCTGCCGATGCAGGGGACATGGGTTCGTGCCCCAGTCCAGGAAGATCCCACATGCCGGGGAACAGCTGGGCCCGTGAGCCATAGCCACTGAGCCTGCACGTCTGGAGCCTGTGCCCCACAACGGGAGAGGCCACAACAGTGAGAGGCCTGCGTAACGCCAAAAAAAAAAAAATCCACATGTTCAAAATGGGACTCCTGAGTGCCTTAACCAACACCCCTACTCAAAAAACAAAAATAAACAAATGGGACCTAATGAAACTTCAAAGCTTTTGCACAGCAAAGGAAACCATAAACAAGACCAAAAGACAACCCTCAGAATGGGAGAAAATATTTGCAAATGAAGCAACTGACAAAGGATTAAGCTCCAAAATTTACAAGCAGCTCATGCAACTCAATAACAAAAAAACAAACAACCCAATCCAAAAATGGGCAGAAGACCTAAATAGACATTTCTCCAAAGAAGATATACAGACTGCCAACAAACACATGAAAGAATGCTCAACATCATTAATCATTAGAGAAATGCAATTCAAAACTACAATGAGATATCATCTCTCACACCAGTCAGAATGGCCATCATCAAAAAATCTAGAAACAATAAATGTTGGAGAGGGTGTGGAGAAAAGGGGACACTCTTGCACTGCTGGTGGGAATGTGAATTGGTACAGCCACTATGGAGAACAGTATGGAGGTTCCTTAAAAAACTACAAATAGGGCTTCCCTGGTGGCGCAGTGGTTGGGAGTCCACCTGCCGGTGCAGGGGACACGGGATCGTGCCCGGGTCCGGGCCCGTGAGCCATGGCCGCTGAGCCTGCGCATCCGGGGCCTGTGCTCTGCAACGGGAGAGGCCACAACAGTGAGAGGCCCGTGTACCGCAAAATAAATAAATAAATAAATAAAACTACAAATAGAACTACCATATGACCCAGCAATCCCACTACTGGGCATATACCCTGAGAAAACCATAATTCAAAAAGAGTCATGTACTAAAATGTTCATTGCAGCTCTATTTACAATAGCCAGGTGATGGAAACAACCTAAGTGTCCATCATTGGATGAATGGATGAAGAAGATATGGCACATATATACAATGGAATATTACTCAGCCATAAAAAGAAATGAAATTGAGCTATTTGTAATGAGGTGGATAGACTAGAGTCTGTCATACAGAGTGAAGTAAGTCAGAAAGAGAAAGACAAATACCGTATGCTAACACACATATATGGAATTTAAGAAAAAAAAATATCATGAAGAACCTAGTGGTAAGACAGGAATAAAGACACAGACCTGTTAGAGAATGGACTTGAGGATATGGGGAGGGGGAAGGGTAGGCTGTGACGGAGCGAGAGAGAGGCATGGACACATACACACTACCAAACATAAGGTAGATAGCTAGTGGGAAGCAGTCGCATAGCACAGGAAGATCAGCTCGGTGCTTTGTGACCGCCTGGAGGGGTGGGATAGGGAGGGTGCAAACAAAAAAATCCAAAACAAAGGCCAACCTGTTCAACCTTAGAGTCAACCTAGACTCCTTTCTCTCAAAATCCTCTTCCAATCTATTGGCTCTACTTCAAAATATAACCAGACTTCTACCATCTCTGACTTCCTTTACTGCCTGTGCCCTCGCCCCCTTTCTGGTTAAGTCATGGTCACCGTTTCTCAGCTGATTAACTGCAGCACCTCATTAACACGTCTCCCGTCATACACCTTTGACTCCTTCCATCTATTCTCACCCAACAACTCAAGTGATCCTGTTTAAGATGTAAGCTATTTCATGTCATTCCTCTGGTCAGTAATGACTCCCCATCTCACTCAGAGAAAAGCCATACATAATCCGGGCCTGCATTACTTCTCTCACCAATTAACTTTCTTACAATTCTCCCCCTCACTGATTCTACTCTGGCCACAGTGGCCTCTGCTGTCTCCCAAACATGCCAGGACTATCTCAGCTTTTGGCCTTAGTGCTAGCCATTTCCTCTGTCTGGAATGCCCCTGCCCCAGATTCTACTTGGCCAACTTCCTTCACATGGTCAACGAGTAATCTGACCAGTCTAACACAGAGGTCCGGTCCTCCCCACCCCAGCACCAAAAAAAATCCTCATGCTGCTCTGCTTTTTCCTTTTTCCATGGTACTTATCAACTTCTAACATACTACATTATTTACTTCTTTTCTATGTTTATTGTTTCCTGTCTCTCCCAGTAGAATATAAGCTTCACCAGGGCAGAGATCTTTGTCTGTATTGTCCACTGATATGCACTAAGTACCCAGAATATTCCTGACACCTAATAGTTGCTCAATAAGTATTTGTTGAAAAAAGAAATGGAATGATATAAAATAATGAACCTGACACAATAATGGGATTCCTTTACAGTGGTACGTATAAGATGAAGTTTTAAGAATTTAGTGTACACAAAGAGAATTCACCCAGTCATTCAAGGAATCCATGATAATGTCTAATATAGGGAGTAAGTCTACTGAAATGTTATGAGTTCGTTTGTAGAAAGAATGGATTATTCCAAAGATAATTTCATTAAGTAACATTTTACGAATCAGAGAACATCTTAACATCTCCGTGAAGACACAAAGGAATAGCAGTGCAGACAGAGAATTGAGGCATTCAAGCATCCCCAAGATATCAGTTACAAGTAAGACCTATGTTTTCCTTTTATCAAACCAAAAATTTTTGCATTGTACTATAGCCCCTTCCTTGGCATTTTCAAATTAAACCTAAGACTTCTCATTTGTTCTCTGAAATTCACACTATCCTATTACCTTAACTGATTTCGTGTGACGTGTTTAACTCTTTAAAACTATGACTCTTTACAATATAAAAGAATCTTTTTAGTTTTTAAAGAGAACCACAGAGGAAATAAATGGTTTCAAACTGTGTAAATCTGAAATTCAAAAATAGAACAGCTACAGACAGAACTGATATTTTTTCATCTACTCTACTAGTCAAGCAAATCATTACAACATCCTATTTGATAGCCTGCCCAGAAAATGTGGTAGCCCTACTGAATTACAAGCAATGTGAGACTCATAAATGGAAATCAAATATAGTATACTTTCCCCTAATAATAGTTAAAGTGCACTACCTTTGCGGCACAGCAAATTAATATTATGCACACTGAATTGGCTAAATAGGCAATGTGATTTGGCAGGCTTGAAAGATGTTGTTAAATGTTATGCTTTTGGGCAAGCCACAGCCTTCCTTGAAAATTCTGAAGCAAATATTTTCATGGAAGTTTACTGTTAGCATGTATTTTTGTAAAGAAACTAACCCTAAGCCATGGCCGCTAGCATGAATCTAAAGGGAGTGCAGTAATTTTCCTGGTGCATACTTCTTGCTCTCATAGAGTTTATTATCTCATTGATTTAAGAATTTAGGAAAATACATTTCAGTTATAAACATATGCATACATTATGGTCCAGAAATCATGGTAGATAGAGCATGTACAAGGGAGGAAGAAAAGTTTAGGCAGAGTTTTAAAATCAGTGAGTTTTTAAAATCATACTTTGAATGCAGAAACAGAAAGTTTGAAAATTATTAAACTGATGAAAATCTCACTTGTAAGCAAAGTTTGCATATATTTTTTAAACTCAATTTCAGCTCAGTGTAATACACACACACATATTTTTTTTTTGGCCGTGCCATGTGGCATGCAGGATCTTAACTCCCTGACCAGGGATCGAACCCGTGCCCCCTGCATTGGGAGCACAGAATCTTAACCACTGGACTGCCAGGTAAGTCCCAATGTAATGTATTTTAAAATTGTTGTTTGCTATTTTAATTCAATGGAAGTTATCCTTTTAGTTTCCTTTTTTGTTATTAAACTTTATATTAGACCCCAAGTAAGCTCCAAGTGCACTTAGGTAAATGGTCCGATTTTCAGATATGTTGGTCTTTTATGGAAAGTTAACTGCTGTATATGGACCTTAACACAATCAGTAATGCAATGAGAAACACCAGGGGAAAAATAAGCTGTGGATTAGGTTGGCAGGTGGTAAAATGCCTTTAGAAATGTATAAAATGCTTTAAAGAGAAGGAAATGTGAAGAGAAAGAGACTTATCACTTGTTTTACAGATTATATGTGTGTATAATATATATACATTCACAAAAAGTTTGCATTGCATTTTGTTTATCTTGAGTGAAAAAAATGTTCAAGCTGACCAGCATTTCAGCATTGGAAGTTTATCAAAATGCAGAAGGGCAGCTGAAGAAGGGATTAGGAATCTATGGTATATGTGCCAAGTACCAGGACCTCTCTTTCCAATTCAACAGAAGACTTGCCCAGTTCTGGGGACCTGTCTATCAACCAGAAAGGAAAAGACATTTGCTCTGCCTCAGGATTTTTTTTTTTTAATTGAAATATATTTGACATATAACATTATGTAAACTTAAGGTGTCAACATGATTTAATACATTTATGTATTGTAATATGATCTCCACTGTAGCAATAATTAGCACTTCTATCACATCACATAATTATCTGTTCTTTTTAGTGGTTGGAATAATTAAATTCCAGTCTCTTCAAAAGTTTGATAACTTTTCACAGGATTGGTCATCCTTTCTTCTTTTTTTGAATTGCCTGGAAAGAAGGATCCCTCTATTTGTCTCAAGACTCAGGAACAGAACCCAGTCCCTCCCTGCCCACGTCTCCAGCCCTGCGCAGAAGCTGGCTCTCACAGGCCAGACACTATGCTTCTCTTCCCAATGATGCATTCAGCAGCACCATGTTCGTAGCTTGAAATTGGCCACGCTGGGAGTATTTACACTAAGGAAAATGGCAAAGGCTACAAATCAGAGATTTTGTTTATTTGTTTGTTTTCCAGACAGCCAAATTAAACATTTACCAGCACAACGCTGCCCAAATCTAACCAGAAATTCTGTTGCCTATTCTATTAGGTTCAAATAATTTTAAAAGTATAGTACATGGAGAGTTTTAAATTTCCAGTAGTTCTTTAACTCTGCTTGTCGCAAATTTCCAAAGGTGCTGTAAGTTAATCTTTAGCTTATATTCTCTGTTTACAACAATTTAACAATAAGAGTTATGATCCTGGGCTTTTCTGGTGCTGCAGTGGTTGAGAGTCTGCCTGCCAATGCAGGGGACACGGGTTCGTGCCCCGGTCCGGGGAGATCCCATATGCCGCAGAGCGGCTGGGCCCGTGAGCCATGGCCGCTGAGGCTGCACATCCGGAGCCTGTGCTCTGCAACAGGAGAGGCCACAACAGTGAGAGGCCCGCATACCACAAAAAAAAAAAAAAAAAAAAAGAATTATGATCCTACCCCAGAATTTTAAAGAGATCCTTAGGAACTGATACCCAAGAAAACCAACCTACCCACCAAACTACCGACCACACCTATGATTTGCTATACTGTTGTGCAGATGCTTCTATTCTCTAGACCACATAGAGATTTGGTAATGAGCGCAACAGTCTTCCACTTCTCAGGAAAACAGCTTCTTGCCCCTGCCCTCCTCCAAGAGCGTGAGCACCTTAAAAGAGAGGAGAGGAAATGTGGCTACGAAGCCAGCTTCGCCTTAGTCACCAGACGGAAGTCCAGAAACAGGAAGGCGGCCTTGGGCAAATAACACAGCATCGTGCTAAATGAAGAATTCAGGTTTTTAGGTCACAAGTAGCCAGTTCTTCCTTAGAAAATAAAGTCACTAGTACCAATTACCATCAAAGAAAAAGAAGGATGGAATTATAATGTTTTTCTCCCTATTCTAAATAGTACTACTTCTTGCAATCATATTGTTCATCTTGAAAGAGTTAAAAATTTAGAACTTTTAAAATATTTGCCACCATTGCCTTAATTAATATATAGCCAAGTTTTCTGCACTTAATCACACTGCTTTACTACTTGCCTTTAGGTGATAGCTCTTAATTTTTTATTTGCCATGACCTAGAGCCATAGTTACACAAATTCTTATTTTTGAACTGTTATTCCACACCAGCCTCCGTACCATGCTCCCAGGAAATCCAGCTTACCGAGTCAAGTATTCTAGGTAAATCCCAATACACCATATGCTTTATCAAGGTCTGGCTTATGGGGAAAAAAAAGAAGAAAGCTGATTCATTTTCAGCCATACAGTTTAATCACGAAGAACTACTACTAAGTATGGATTAAGCTAATCTTTATTTCCACATGAAAAGCTTGCAAAAGTGAAAATGCACTTCAAGTAAAATAAGTACCTGCTGAAAAACAATATTTGGATACTAAAGTGTGAGACATTACATAAACACAACGGCAGGTAGATTTCATAACACAAATATTTATGTGTAATAGCATTGAATATATTACTACTCACGGAAACATTATCTAAATATTAATCAATGTTTGATTTCAGTTAATATTCTTAAATTACTAACTCACTAGAAACAATATTTGCCTCCATGGCTTCCATCCCAACGAGCACCCTGGTATGTGTCTTTGCTACTGTATAACATTAAATGTACTTAATCTCAGTTTTCTAGGTGTTGAACAAGTACATGTCCAGAAGGGTTTTCATTCACCAAATTCTTTTGAGTGCCTACTGTGTACCTAGTTATTCCAGCATATTTCTAGATGTTGGTTCTCTTCTGCTTGCTTCTGTTTTCCATTTTCTCAGAAAGCAAGGTCATCAATTGAGAGTGATGATGAGGAAGAGGGTGTTACAGAGAGCGGAGAGAAAGTATGAAACAGCTGTCAGTAGGAGTGAGGGAGGCAATGGATCAGGGAAACGCAGTATGATTAGTAGGTGCACTGAGAGTCCACTTGAGGCCAGCAGTCATGAATATAGCATCATTTTCTGTAGCCACATTCAGCTGTGTGCGTGCATGCAGAGTAGGCAGGATAATATTTAACCAGGATGAGGTTTTGCCAAATCAATGTGAAGAAGTGACAGAAGGCAACGAAAAGAATGTGTGCCAGAAAGTGATTATAATGGTTGACTACGGAAGCTAGGAAGGAGGGAAGTGAGGACAAATGGGCATGAGGACATGGTGGTAAGAGCAGAGGCTTGCTGGTCCTGTTGGAGACAAGATACTAGAGGAGACAGCTGGAAAGCTAAGAGGTGGAGGTAATATTGAGATGACTACTAAGTTCCATTTTTATTAATACATAGTAATTAAAGCTTGTTTTTTTTTTCTCTTTATCTCCAGTATCTAGCACAAGGTATGGTACATCATCTATATACTGAATGAAAGTGTTGAATGAACAAAATGTTGATCCTATTATTGAGTAATACCAGGTATGTGAAGAACAAACACACTGATGGACATTCACCATTCCCTGAACTAGATTCAGCAGATATTCTCTTTGTTTTGTTTTGATCTTCAAGGTTTCTTTAAGTTTATGGTTTGACAAATATTTAACTAAGATCCTTATAATGACCAGAATGTGTACACCTTAAGCAGTTAATATACTTAATAGCCAATGTACATCATACAGAAATGTAGAAAATTTGAAACATCAACTAAAATAATTATACAAATAAACATAGGCCTCTAAAGATGGGTCAAGAACCCAAACAAAACTACTTTAAGAGATTTTTTTTTTTTTTGCGGTACGTGGGCTGCTCACTGTTGTGGCTTCTCCCGCTGCAAAGCACAGACTCCGGACGCGCAGGCTCAGCGGCCATGGCTCACGGGCCCAGCCGCTCCGCAGCATGTGGGATCTTCCCGGACTGGGGCACGAACCCGTGTCCCCTGCAACAGCAGACGGACTCTCAACAACTGCGCCACCAGGGAAGCCCACTTTAAGAGATTTTGAATCTACAGGATTAAGTCCTCAAAAGTAAAAGGACGGGGACGAGGGGAACATGGCGGAAGAGTAAGACGCGGAGATCACCTTCCTCCCCACAGATACAACAGAAATACGTCTACACGTGGAACAACTCCTACAGAACACCTACCGAACGCTGGCAGAAGACCTCAGACCTCCCAAGAGGCAAGAAGCTCCCCACGTACCTGGAGGGGATTAAGAGCGCTGCTTAAAGGAGCTCCAGAGACGGCTGCGAGCCGCGGCTAAAAGCGCGGACCCCAGAGACGGGCACGAGACGCTAAGGCTGCTGCTGCCGCCACCAAGAAGCCTGTGTGCGAGCACAGGTTACTATCCACACCCTCCTTCCGGGGAGCATGTCCAGCCCGCCACTGCCACGGTCCCAGAATACAGGGACAACTTCCCCGGGAGAACGCACGGCGCGCCTCAGGCTGGTGTAACGTCACGTTGGCCTCTGCCTCCGCAGGCCCGCCCCGCACTCCGTGCCCCTCGCCCCCGCCCCCGCCCCGGCCTGAGTGAGCCAGAGCCCCCGAGTCAGGTGCTCCTTTAACCCCATCCTGTCTGAGCGAAGAACAGACGCCCTCTGGCGACCTACACGCAGAGGCGGGGCCAAATCCAAAGCTGAGCCCCTGGGAGCTGTGAGAACAGAGAAGAGAAAGGGAAATCTCTCCCAGCAGCCGCAGGAGCAGCGGATTAAAGCTCCACAATCAACTTGATGTACCCTGCAGCTGTGGAATACATGAATAGGAAACGAATCATCCCAAATTGAGGAAGTGAACTTTGAGAGCAAGATTTATGACTTTTTCCCCTTTTCCTCTTTTTGTGAGTGTGTATGGGTATGCTCCTGTGTGAGATTTTGTCTGTATAGCCTTGCTTCCACCATTTGTCCTAGGGTTCTATCCGTCTGTTTTTGTTTTTAAATTTTTTTCATAATAATTATTTTTTATTTTAATAACTTTATTATATTTTATCTTACTTTATCTTCTTTCTTTCTTTTTTTCCTTCTTTCCCTCCTTCCTTCCTCCCTCCCTCCCTCCCTCCCTCCTTTCTGTCTTTCTTTCCTTCTTTCTTTCTTTCTACTTCTACTAATTCTTTCTTTCTACTTTTTCTCCCTTTTATTCTGAGCCGTGTGGATGAAAGGCTCTTGGTGCTGCAGCCAGGAGTCAGTGCTGTACCTCTGAGGTGGGAGAGCCAACTTCAGGACACTGGTCCACAAGAGACATCCCAGCTCCACATAATATCAAACGGCAAAAATCTGCCAGAGATATCCATCTCAACACCAGCACGCAGCTTCACTCAACGACCAGCAAGCTACAGTGCTGGACACCCTATGCCAAACAACTAGCAACACAGGAACACAACACCACCCATTAGCAGAGAGGCTGCCTAAAATCATAATAAGTCCACAGACACCCCAAAACACACCACCAGACGTGGACCTGCCCACTAGAAAGACAAGATCCAGTGTCATCCACCAGAACACAGGCACTAGTCCCCTCTACCAGGAAGCCTACACAACCCACTGAACCCACCTTAGCCACTGGGGACAGACACTAAAAACAACGGGAACTACGAACCTGCAGCCTGCAAAAAGGAGACCCCAAACACAGTAAGATAAGCAAAATGAGAAGACAGAAAAACACACAGCAGATGAAGGAGCAAGATAAAAACCCACCAGACCTAACAAATGAAGAGGAAATGGCAGTCTACCTGAAAAAGAATTCAGAATAATGATAGTAAAGATGATCCAAAATCTTGGAAATAGAATAGACAAAAGGCAAGAAACATTTAACAAGGACCTAGAAGAACTAAAGATGAAACAAACAATGATGAACAACACAATAAATGAAATTAAAAATACTCTAGATGGAATCAATAGCAGAATAACTGAGGCAGAAGAACGGATAAGTGACCTAGAAGATAAAATAGTGGAAATAACTACTGCAGAGCAGAATAAAGAAAAAAGAATGAAAAGAACTGAGGATAGTCTCAGAGACCTCTGGGACATTAAACGCACCAACATTCAAATTATAGGGGTTCCAGAAGAAGAAGAGAAAAAGAAAGGGACTGTGAAAATATTTGAAAAGATTATAGTTGAAAACTTCCCTAATATGGGAAAGGAAATAGTTAATCAACTCCAGGAAGCACAGAGAGTCCCATACAGGATAAATCCAAGGAGAAATATGCCAAGACACATATTAATCAAACTGTCAAAAATTAAATACAAAGAAAACACATTAAAAGCAGCAAGGGAAAAACAACAAATAACACACAAGGGAATCCTCATGAGGTTAAAACAGCTGATCTTTCAGCAGAAACTCTGCAAGCCAGAAGGGACTGGCAAGGCATATTTAAACTGATGAAGGAGAAAAACCTGCAACCAAGATTACTCTACCCAGCAAGGATCTCATTCAGATTTGATGGAGAAATTAAAACCTTTACAAACAAGCAAAAGCTGAGAGAGTTCACCACCACCAAACCAGGTTTACAACAAATGCTAAAGGAACTTCTCTGGCAAGAAACACAAGAGAAGGAAAAGACCGACAATAACAAACCCAAAACAATTAAGACAATGGGAATAGGAACATACATATCGATAATTACCTTAAATGTAAATGGACTAAATGCTCCCACCAAAAGACACAGATTGGCTGAATGGATACAAAAACAAGACCCATATATATGCTGTCTACAAGAGACACACTTCAGACCTAGAGACACATACAGACTGAAAGTAAGGGGATGGAAAAAGATATTCCATGCAAATAGAAATCAAAAGAAAGCTGGAGTAGCAATTCTCATATCAGACAAAATAGACTTTAAAATAAAGACTATTAGAAGAGACAAAGAAGGACACTACATAATGATCAAGGGATTGATCCAAGAAGAAGATATAACAATTGTAAATATTTATGCACCCAACATAGGAGAACCTCAATACATAAGGCAAATACCAACAACCATAAAAGGGGAAATCGACAGTAACACATTCATAGTAGGGAACTTTTACACCCACTTTCACCAATGGACAGATCATCCAATATGAAAATAAATAAGGAAACACAAGCTTTAAATGATACATTAAACAAGATGGACTTAATTGATATTTATAGGACAGTCCATCCAAAAACAACAGAACACATTTTTCTCAAGTGCTCATGGAACATTCTCCAGGATAGATCATATCTTGGGCCACAAATCAAGCCTTGGTAAATTTAAGAAAATTGAAATTGTATCAAGTATCTTTTCCGACCACAATGCTATCAGAGTAGATATCAATAACAGGAAAATATCTGTAAAAAATACAAAAACATGGAGGCTAAACAATACATTACTTAATAACGAAGTGATCACTCAAGAAATCAAAGAGGAAATCAAAAAATACCTAGAAACAAATGACAATGGAGACACGATGACCCAAAACCTATGGGATTCAGCAAAATCAGTTCTAAGAGGGAAGTTTATAGCAATACAATCCTACCTTAAGAAACAGGAAACATCTCAGGTAAACAACCTAACCTTGCACCTAAAGCAATTAGAGAAAGAAGAACAAAAAACCCCCAAAGTTAGCAGAAGGAAAGAAATCATAAAAATCAGATCAGAAATAAATGAAAAAGAAATGAAGGAAACGATAGCAAAGATCAATAAAACTAAAAGCTGGTTCTTTGAGAAGATAAACAAAATTGATAAACCATTAGCCAGACTCATCAAGAAAAAAAGGGAGAAGACTCAAATCAATAGAATTAGAAATGAAAAAGGAGAAGTAACAACTGACACTGCAGAAATACAAAAGATCATGAGAGATTACTACAAGCAACTCTATGCCAATAAAATGGACAACCTGGAAGAAATGGACAAATTCTTACAAATGCACAACCTGCCAAGACTGAATCAGGAAGAAATAGAAAATATGAACAGACCAATCACAAGCACTGAAACTGAAACTGTGATTACAAATCTTCCAACAAACAAAAGCCCAGGACCACATGGCTTCACAGGACAATTCTATCAAACATTTAGAGAAGAGCTAACACCTATCCTTCTCAAACTCTTCCAAAATATAGCAGAGGAAGGAACACTCCCAAACGCATTCTATGAGGCCACCATCACCCTGATACCAAAACCAGACAAGGATGTCACAAAGAAAGAAAACTACAGGCCAATATCACTGATGAACATAGATGCAAAAATCCTCAACAAAATACTAGCAAACAGAATCCAACAGCACATTAAAAGGATCATACACCATGATCAAGTGGGGTTTATTCCAGGAATGCAAGGATTCTTCAATATACACAAATCAATCAACGTGATACACCATATTAACAAATTGAAGGAGAAAAACCATATGATCATCTCAATAGTTGCAGAGAAAGCTTTCAACAAAATTCAACACCCATTTATGATAAAAACCCTGCAGAAAGTAGGCATAGAGGGAACTTACCTCCACATAATAAAGGCCATATATGACAAGCCCACAGCCAACATCGTCCTCAATGGTGAAAAACGGAAAGCATTTCCACTAAGATCAGGAACAAGACAAGGTTGCCCACTCTCACCACTCTTATTCAACATAGTTTTGGAAGTTTTAGCCACAGCAATCAGAGAAGAAAAGGAAATAAAAGGAATCCAAATCAGAAAAGAAGTAAAGCTGTCACTGTTTGCAGACGACATGATACTATACGTAGAGAATCCTAAAGATGCTACCAGAAAACTACTAGAGCTAATCAATGAATTTGGTAAAGTAGCAGGATACACAATTAATGCACAGAAATCTCTGGCATTCCTATACACTAATGATGAAAAATCTGAAAGTGAAATCAAGAAAACACTCGCATTTACCATTGCAACAAAAAGAATAAAATATCTAGGAATAAACGTACCTAAGGAGACAAAAGACCTGTATGCAGAAAATTATAAGACACTGATGAAAGAAATTAAAGATGATACAAATAGATGGAGAGATATACCATGTTCTTGGACTGGAAGAATCAACATTGTGAAAATGACTGTACTACCCAAAGCAATCTACAGATTCAATGCAATCCCTATCAAACTACCACTGGCATTTTTCACAGAACTAGAACAAAAAATTTCACAATTTGTATGGAAACACAAAAGACCCCATATAGCCAAAGCAATCTTGAGAACGAAAAATGGAGCTGGAGGAATCAGGCTCCCTGACTTCAGACTATACTACAAAGCTTCAGTAATCAAGACAGTATGGTACTGGCACAAAAACAGAAAGATAGATCAGTGGAACAGGATAGAAAGCCCAGAGATAAACCCACACACATTTGGTCACCTTATCTTTGATAAAGGAGGCAGGAATGTACAGTGGAGAAAGGACAGCCTCTTCAATAAGTGGTGCTGGGAAAACTGGACAGGTACATGTAAAAGTATGAGATTAGATCACTCCCTAACACCATGCACAAAAATAAGCTCAAAATGGATTAAAGACCTAAATGTAAGGCCAGAAACTATCAAACTCTTAGAGGAAAACATAGGCAGAACACTCTGTGACATAAATCACAGCAAGATGCTTTTTGACCCACCTCCTAGAGAAATGGAAATAAAACCAAAAATAAACAAATGGGACCTAATGAAACTTCAAAGCTTTTGCACAGCAAAGGAAACTATAAACAAGACCAAAAGATAACCCTCAGAATGGGAGAAAATATTTGCAAATGAAGCAACTGACAATGGATTAATCTCCAAAATTTATAAGCAGCTCATGCAGCTCAGTAACTAAAAAACAACCCAATCCAAAAATGGGCAGAAGACCTAAATAGACATTTCTCCAAAGAAGATATACAGATTGCCAACAAACACATGAAAGAATGCTCAACATCATTAATCATTAGAGAAATGCAAATCAAAACTACAATTGGATATCATGTCACATCAGTCATAATGGCCATTATCAAAAATTGTAGAAACAATAAATGCTGGAGAGGGATTGGAGAAAAGGGAACACTCTTGCACTGCTGGTGGGAATGTGAATTGGTACAGCCACTATGGAGAACAGTATGGAGGTTCCTTAAAAAACTAAAAATAGCACTACCATATGACCCAGCAATCCCACTACTGGGCATATACCCTGAGAAGACCATAATTCAAAAAGAGTCATGTACCAAAATGTTCATTGCAGCTCTATTTACAATAGCCCAGAGATGGAAACAACCTAAGTGTCCATCATCAGATGAATGGATAAAGAAGATGTGGCACATATATACAATGGAATATTACTCAGCCATAAAAAGGAACGAAACTGAGTTATTTGTAATAAGGTGGATAGACCTAGAGTCTGTCATACAGAGTGAAGTAGGTTTGAAAGAGAAAGACAAATACCATATGCTAACACATATATATGGAATTTAAGAAAAAAAAATGTCATGAAGAACCTAGGGGTAAGACAGGAAAAAGACACAGACCTACTAGAGAATGGACCTGAGGATAGGGGGAGGGGGAAGGATAAGCTGTGACAAAGAGAGAGAGTGGCATGGGCATATACACACTACCAAACGTAAGGTAGATAGCTAGTGGGAAGCAGCCACATAGCACAGGAAGATCAGCTAGGTGCTTTGTGACCGCCTGGAGGGGTGGGATAGGGAGGGTGGGAGGGAGGGAGACGCAAGAGGGAAAAGATATGGGAACATATGTATATGTACAACTGATTCACTTTGTTACAAAGCAGAAACTAACACACCATTGTAAAGCAATTATACTCCAATAAAGATGTTAAAAATAAAAAAGTAAAAGGACACATTCATATTTATATTCTGAAGCAAGTTTAGATAGTAATAAATGAAACATTGTAAATGAATTAATCATCTTTTCTAGGGAAGGCAGCCCTAACTTTTTGCCAAGCAACTTAAAACGCATCCTCACTAGGAGAATCTCTTGATGGATAAATTTTAAAACTATGACAGTCTACCCTGGAAATCTACAGGTTGCCTACAAAGTCTGAAAATATAGACAAAGAAAATTTCTTCATGTGCTACTTTGATGCTCCAAGGACCAATGTCTTCATTTTTTTCCTATGCACTAAAGTAATATAGGGGACACGTGAAACAATGGCAGAAATGAAAAGGGTACTATAATTCTGGGAGCAACACCAGAGCTCCACCAAAATCCATTTTCTGTTTCTTCCATGATCCAAGATATCTCAGAAGGATGGCATTTCCCAGCATATCTTGAGTGTGACCATGTGACTAAATTCTCACCCACAGAATGTGAGTGGCATAGAGCTTAAGACCATGAGTATGTCTCTTTACTACCCACTTTCCCCTTCCCACTAACTGGAACTTCAGCACAGTAGTAACTCAGGTTATGCCTTACAGATGACAAAACAGTGCCCTAGGGGATGGTGGAGCAACAACTGGAAGGGACCCATGTCCCAGAGTGACTATGAGGAGCAGAGATTTCGTGATGAACTGAACTATCACCATCAGAACTGTCACATGGGGACTTCCCTGCTGGCGCAGTGGTTAAGAATGTGCCTGCCAGTGCAGGGGACACGGGTTCAAGCCCTGTTCTGGGAGGATCCCACATGCCACGTAGCAACAAAGCCCATGTGCCACAACTACTGAGCCTGCGCTCTAGAGCCTGCGAGCCACAACTACTGAGCCCACGTGTCACAACTACTGAAGTCCGCGCACCTAGAGCCCGTGCTCCACAACAAGAGAAGCCACCACAATGAGAAGCCTGTGCACCGCAACGAAGAGTAGACCCTGCTCCCCGCAACTAGAGGAAGCCCGTGCACAGCAACAAAGACCCAATGCAGCCAAAAATAAATAAATTTATATAAAAAAATTTTTTTTAAAGTACTGTCACATGAAAGAAAAATAAACTTTTTTTCTTTAAGCCACTGTATGGTTGGGTCTCTTTGATACAGCAGTTACAAATGCCAAATCAATTAGCACCATCACACAGTTGCTAGCTGTATTATGAATTCATAAATGGCACCTTTTCTGAACTAAATTCAACTTACGACCATGGAGGAGAGAGGATTCCCCTGTCTCCCAAGAAGAAGAGTGACATTATGAAGTGTGCTGAGACCAGGGCTGTGAAATTACAGTGGGTTCACTCAAGCTGCACCTATGGCTTTCTCTTGCCTTGGAATGGGTTTTGGAGCACTAGTAATTGAAACTGAATTTAAGAACGTGAGATTTAAAGTTGATATGAAAGATACGGCTCAAGTTGGACCATAATACAATTATTAAAATGAGCAAAGAGTCTAAAATGTCATTGTCTAAAAAATGAAACAATACTGTTTTTTCCATTGCAGAGTTTAATTTATTCAGTATTTGTTTCACACAGCTTGAAAGATATTCCTACAAGGAGCTGTTTGTATTTTAAAATGGTGTTTTCCAGAATGAACACATATTCCACGTTTTCTGTTTTACCTTACCAATGAAAAGCTGGAGGAGTTAGTATGAGAGAAACAATGCTTTCTTATTCATGCAGGTAGTCAATTCCAACAAAAATCATTTGTCAGGGCTCTTTTGGTTGTTTAACTCAAAATTCAACACAAATCAGCTTAAACACAAAAAGGGAATTTGTTGGCTCATAATTGAAATGATGGAATTGGCAGTGACGCTTGGCTCCAAGACCTTCTCTCCCCTTCCCTCATCTGCTTGTCTCTGCTTGTCTTTATTCACTCCTGCTACAGAGGTTTCCTAACACAGAGAGGTAAACTGCCTCTGAGAACCCCTGATTCCCATCCTGTCATCTTTCAGGTGCAAGAGGCAAGCAGGACTCTTCTCTGAGGGCTCCAACAGAAGAATCCTGGGAGGGCTTTGCTAGATCTCACTTTGGTCACATGTGAATCCTTGGGCCAATCACTGTGGGAAGGAGGTTGTGGACATCTGATTGGTGGGGATTTGGTCACATGTGTACCCCTGGATGAAAGGCTATAGAAAATAAAATTTCAGAGTTTTAAAATCTCTTTGTAACATCTTTTTCTTTGTACTTTGGAAAATAAGACTGGGTTTGGAATACTTAAACAACACTCTAGCTGCTTCCTTATCTAAATAATTAAGTTTTCATCCTAATTAACTGACCTCTTTTCCACACTGCTAACCATCCAATGACAATGGTACTGGGATTAATTTATTGCACTTCATTTCAAAAAACACTTTTCTACTAAGAGCTCTAGTTTATGGTTTGGTTATTCTATATTCCTGTGAGATGAGCAAACTTGGAAAGAAAATGAAATGTCTCAGGTTTTAAATATACATATATTGCATAAGATGTTATGTTCACTTATGGATAAGGCCCGGGTCACCTAAACTTGTCATGTATAAAGTATTTATTGTATCAGGAAAGGTGTGCAGAAACAGGGAAGACATAATCGTTGCTTGAAAGGTGGCAATCCCTGCTTGCAACGGCTTCCATAATAACTCTGGAAGCCATTGCAATAGGGTATCATGGTTATTAAAACTGTACACTGCTTCCTGGAGGGGCAACAGAGGTAACTATGGCTGCATGTTACAATCCACAATTCAGTTTGGCATAGCATCTTGCACGAAAGTGTATCCCAAACCACTTTACAGAAGTGAAATTTCCATTCTCAAGCCAATATATGCTATATATTACAGAGCAGCTGTGTGCAAACATTGCCTCATGGAAAAAAAGAAAAAACCCAAGGCATTAGGTCATGAGATAGAAATCCAAAGAAAAACGTAGGAGGCATGGACCACTAGGGCAGGAAGGAGGGAGAAGAGGAAAGAATGATGAGGAAGGAAACAGGTTAATTTGCAAGTTTTAGAAATGGATCTGTAATAAGCTAAAGACACATCACACAATTTTTTCCCCAGAAAAAGTTGAGAGTGAGACAATATCTTATATGATCCAAAGGAGTAGTAGCAGAAGTTAAATAAACATAAAAAGTAAGAAGTGAGGGCTGACAAACTTTCAGAGTAGTGGTATAATTATACAAGATTAGTGATCTCAACTAATATGGGATAAAGGCAATACAATGACGTATTTTGAGCTAACTTGAATTACGGTAAACAATTATCTAGAAAGGTTAGGGGATGAGATGTACTGTGAAAACTAATTTCATAAGCATAAGCATCATACATAATTGTGCATTTAAAATAAATAGTTTTATAAAATATTACTAATACAATAATACTAAGACAAACCAAATAGAAAACATACTTTTAGAATCTCACCTGGTTTTAAGAAACCATAAAATATCCATTTTTATTTTATTTTTGAGTCCTAGAGTACCAGTTAATGGGGAATTGTATTTAACAACTGACAACAAAGAGTTTGCTTTACTTAAACTGGATTCCCAATATAAAATCTTGTTTTTAAACCTAAATAACTTTTTAAGTGGAAATTACTCCCAAGAATATAGAGCGACCAAAAAATTTGACTATTTACATTTCCCATCATATAAATAACAGTAAAATATTTTTTAAAATTCAAATTCTCCATTTTAGATGTTCACTTGAAGCTTAAGTTTCTATTTTGAGTATTATCCACATAGCAAATTAATCTTCTATACACTGTGTGCATAACAAATATTATTCTAGTTCCATAAACTCCAAGAGTATCCATTTATCAAGGGGTTTATAGAACTCATTAAAAGTTATGCACTTCTTTTAAGGGATATACTCTTGGGTACTAAAGTTTTCCACATAAAAATATGATTAATTCTGTATCTTGTGTTAGTTATTCATGTTTGGCATCTGCTCGTTTTAATTTGGCAAGTATCCCATTTTACATGACTCATATAACACTATACATGAAAAGTGAAGAAATTAAATCCATAATGTATTATTTCCCCAAATGTTTAGAAATACTGGATACTCAGTTGGGTTGTAAATGAATATGGTATCACTGGCCTTTAAGGGACACTGAAGATTACATAGATTATCACTGATTTTGTCAGCTTGACAAGGGTTTAGCAATGCCGGATATATATACATGAAAATTCCCACCAGACTAGGTACAATGAAAGTTTTTCCTTTACGTTCTTAAATGCACGGTATTTTTTTTTAAACCCATGCTATCTGAAAAAAAAAATCACTGTGTCTTAAAGGGAAAAACAACTTTTCAGGAATTTTTGTACTATCATATATCTTAAGAATGATGACAGAATAAAGGACCTTCCCCTGCACCTTCCTCTCCCTCATATGCTCACTCTACAATGAAAAACAGTATAGCAGAGTGGTTATTGGTGTCAGATAGAGTCAGGATGATAATCTTGGTTTAGCAGTTTCTTCTCTGTGTGATGGAGGTAAAAACTGTACTGACTTCAGCACTCAGCACCATGCCTGGCATATTAAAAGCATGGGATAAATAGTGGCTACTTTTACTGATGCTACTACTATTTGTAACTCTGAGACTTCTTAGACAACCCTAAGAAGCTTTCCAGGGACTACAGTGATGAGGGTTCCAGCTGCACTGCTGATGTCATCCTCCCCAGTCCCAGCCTCATCGCGGAGTCCAGACATTCAGCAATGGTGGCACTAGTGGGACTGCAAATGATTCTTCAGCCTGGGAAGGCTCTACTCTGGTGGCTGCTGTCTCAACTATACCCTTCTCTAAGGAGGGAAGAATCAGGTAGTAGAAAAAGACACACACACACACAAACACACACACACACAGGGCTTTGAAAACCTCAGTTTGAGTTCTGTATGAAGTTTCACAGATCACTTATTCCAAGGTTCTTAGCCTGTAGTTGGACTTTGGAACGAGGAAGGTGTCCACGAACTCCCAGAAATTATACGTTAAATTTTGATTTTAATGTCCAATTTTATGGCAAGAGTAGTCTGTGACTTTCAACAATTTCTCCACAGATTCTGTATCCTTAAAATGATCAAGAACCGCTCATTGAGCTTCAATTTCCTCCTCTGTAAAACAGGAATAAAATAATAGTCCTACTGGTCCCACAGACTTGTCCTTAGGACTCCTTTAAACAGAATATGAAAGCACACTGTAAGTCATCACCGTACAAGCGTTTGTTATTCCTAACTTTGCTGTCAGTATTTCTTTTATCAGTTTCTATGAACATTTCCGATTACTCAGTGTCACCCACAAGGACCTCAAAATCTTCCATCTACTTTTTGCAAGCATGTCATAGCTTGCCCAAGCAGTAAGCATTGAAAAGAAGATTGAGGCACTACCTCCAGAAAATAGTCTATAGATGTGTTTTGTTCAGTTCACATAGCATTCTTTTTAAAATGAATTGGTTGTCAACATTTAGCAATCAGAAGTTTTCATATTAAAAAAACCAGATTTCCAGGTTATTTGAAAACTGAAATATCTGGCAGCCCTGAGTCATCTTCCTGCAGCCAGTGCTGAGTACAGGGACATGTGCCACCACCCCTCTCACCCCCCACAGTTGAATCTAGCTCTCCCGTTCCTCTCCTTTGACTAACTAGACACATAAGGGTCCCTATCCTAAAGATGTCAATTCTAATCTTACCTGAGTATAATCATTCTGCTTTGAAAATATATAAGGTGCCACCTCCCCCTTTTTTGTTCTTAGAAAGTTCTTTCAAGCTGCAAACATAGAATAGTCAGCATAGACATTTAGGCAATTGAGGACAAAGTGTCTATATTTTCCATGTACATTGCTTTTTCTATTAGTGAATTCTTGTCCTTTGAAAGAACGTCCTCTAACAGGAATATTGAAGAGCAAGACCCATGATGTGATTAAAAGATCCAAAAAAGAGGCATGTGATGCGATTGAGGAAAAGCCATTTTAGCTTTAGGGGAAGTTCTGACCATGACTCATAATTTGACCATGCACAAGTCAATAGGTACAGAGAAATAGGCAGACTGCTGACATATCATTTGGGAGAACTCGAAGTGAATTAGCAACTCAAAGGCCTCCTAGTTTTATCCTCAGCAAAAATGTTACTTTCAAGGATAAGAAAATTTTGAAATATAGGATGGTGTTCCTTGCTCTTAAATTTCATAGGTTACAAGAGATTGCATAAGACTGACTTTTCTCTGGAACTTATGAGGAGGAAGAGCCACTATAGAAACTGAACATGCACAGTGAAAAATGAAGGGTTAGGAAGTACCCGATCTTCCTTTACTTTTTTTTTTTTTTTTTTTTTGTGGTATGCGGGCCTCTCACTGTTGTGGCCTCTCCCGTTGCAGAGCACAGGCTCCAGACACACAGGCTCAGCGGCCATGGCTCACGGGCCCAGCCGCTCCACGGCATGTGGGATCTTCCCGGACCGGGGCACAAATCCGTGTCCCCTGCATTGGTAGGCGGACTCTCAAACACTGCACCACCAGGGAAGCCCCAGCTCTTCCTTTTCAAATCAAATGTTCTCTCACGTTATTAAGGGTCCCCAAATAATGATGCTATGGGTTATAATAAAGAAGAAAAAATGACAACAGGAAACCCACTTAGATATGGTTAGAATGGACTCCTTTCCAAAACAGTTCTAAAGCTCTAGTTCAAGATTATTTGCTCTAAGAAACACTCTATGTTTTAAAAATTGGTGATATTGGCATTGGAATTTTAATTCAAATGAAGATTATATCAGTTAGCTTGACTTGTGAAAGATTTCAAGATTTATACAGTCATTACCAAAGTAAAATTTATGTTGGATCATGTACTACATAGTAGATGCTTCAGCAAAAGCGATATGGTGTAAAACAGGCCATCCATTCCAGCAGTATAGACCACAGGAAGTTTTTTTAAACCTAATAGCAGGGGCCATTTGGGTTAGAGCAAGGTTGCACTGTAAATCTGCCATTCTTAGAGGGCCAACTTTCTCAATGCATATTGAACCAATATTCCTGCTATGAAACTGTGTAAGCTAGATTCTGTGCCACTGTAGTAAAATGCTCTTCAATAAACTTGTTTTCACAAGAAGTTTGCCCACTCATGCGTCCCAAAGCTGTTGTAATCTTCATTGTTGAGGCTGCTCTAACAGCAGGAACATTATTCTATTTCTTGACATGTTTAAAATTCTCTAATGAATAAAGCTAACAGCTTATGGCTGCTTCAACTGTCACTTGATTACCCCAGAGGGATTTTCTTTTCTTTTTCTTTTTCTTCCTTTTTTTTTGTCTTTAAAATGGCCTCCTAGTTTGTTTTTAACTACCTTGTGCACAGAGGTCTGAAGGGGAAAGCAGATCAAAGATCAGCTTGCAACATAAAAAGCAGCTGTAGTTAATTAAGGGCAAATGAAGGACATCTGACCAGATTCTTTATGAGCCGCCTTGTCACACATTCAACAGTCTATAATCTCTGTGACCTTGTCCCTTGGTCCTGAACTGTCGCCAAACCTGAGAAATGGATACGTCTCAAATTATATACAAATGGAAAAAAGGGAGGAATGTTCAGGGTGTGGCTTAAGAAAGAGGAAGTGCAGTGGAAGAAGAATGCAAATGACACTGAAGTTAACTGGAATATGTAGAAGTCACCTGGAGTTTCCATTGGAAAGCAGTGAGTCTTCAGCCACATTAAAAATACAATGGTTTGTTATAAAGAGGTAGTGGTAGATAATCAGATTATAAAAGGTAACATTTGAGAGGTGATAGTTATTCCACTATGATTTGAAAGAAAATGAACTAAGAATACTCTTATGTAATATTTATATTTTTAAAAATTTACAATTGTTCTGATTTTTTTTATTGTTATTAAATCTAAATCTCTCAAGTGAAACAATAACTTCTTACAATTTAAAAGCAATGCATACTCATCCTAAATACTTGAAAAATCCCAGAGACATGGAAAAAAGAAAATGAAACTCTCCCAAAACACAGCCTGTGGAAGAATCTCGTTAAGGTTTATATTTAAATCAAGAGAAAAAATTTGAGTACTACTAACAAAACACCCCAGTGAAATTGCACAGTACCTATGTTTGTAGATGGCTACAAAGCATGGATGATGGAGCAAAAAGTCTGGTTTTTGGCAAGTCTTTAACCTCTATCAACACCAGAAAAATGGCTGCACTGATCTCTCAAAAAGGGTCTGCACTGATCTCTCAAAAGTATATCTCCAGCATGGATAAAAGAAAAGCCACTGTATAATCCCCAAAGCGATTGGATAGCTCTTAGTTCTGCCTGTTAGCTTACTTGTTATAGGCCCAGAATGGCAAGCTCCATACCCTGACTTCCACTTTCTCTTGACTGAAGATTAAAGATCATAGGGAAAAAGTCTACTTCACAGGACTTTTGAAAGAAATAGGAGATCGTATCTCTGGGAATGCTTTGGAAACTGCAAAGTATTAATTAATTAATTAACTATTATTAGCAGTAATTGAGGTGCTGTGGAAGACACTAAAAATGAATAAGAACTTACCTTCAAGGAGTTTTTATCATGTACTTACAGGTACAATATATAAACAAATAAAATATTAATTAAAATTTGAAAATAGGTTCAAATTACAATGCAAGCAGTGTGCCAGATAACCATCAAATGAACTGTAAAAATTTGAGAAGGGATGATGAAGTATAGGTTTTTATTTGTTCCTAAATGCACATATCAGAACTAACCAACAAAAATGAGTGTCACCATTTTCGAAGTCATCACCTTTGCCATCCACAAGCATACTAAAAAGGTATTGCTGGGGCTTCCCTGGTGGCGCAGTGGCTAAGAATCTGCCTGGCAATGCAGGGGACCTGGGTTCGAGCCCTGGTCCAGGAAGATCTCACATGCCGTGGAGCAACTAAGCCTGTGTGCCACAACTACTGAGCCTGCACCCTAGAGCCTGTGCTCTGCAACAAGAGAAGCCACCGCAATGAGAAGTCTGTGCACCACAACGATGAGTAGCCCCTGCTCGCTGCAACTAGAGAAAGCCCTCGTGCAGCAATGAAGACTCAATGCAGCCAAAAATAAAATAAATTAAATAAATAAATTTATAAAGAAAAAAAAGGTATTGCCATTTTTGAAATTTATGGGATTCCCTGAGCCTATGGTATATAGTTTTTAAAAACCTAAAGTGCTAATTTTGAAGATAGATTCAGTTTCTGGAAAGAACCAAGCATCAGATGGAACCAAGAGTGGTGAATGCAGAGGCTAATCGGACTGGATCATACTACCTTAGAGAGCAAAACCATGTGGCCACAGAATAATGAAATTCATCACTGTACATAAGACATATTATTTCTGAAGAGTATTCTTCAACAGTGGGTGTCTCAAAAATATTTTGATTAAGGCAGTGCCTTAAAATAAACTATTGGTTACAAGGGCAACATTAAATGGAGTGAATAAATTCTGATTTCTTCTTCATTTAAAAAAGAACTGGCTACTTTATATTCATACTCTGTAATTACACAGGACTTTAGAGGAGGGAGATATGGGAAAGCTTTACAGTTTAATTTGGGTTTGATGTTACTGAAAGATAGACAAGATAGGGTTGGGAGAGCAGACAAAGAGTGGATTTCAGGGAGGTGGAATGGTACGTAAAAATCAATGGTGGACTTTGTGTCCACCTAGAGAGGTGGGATAGGGAGGGTGGGAGGGAGATGCAAGAGGGAGGAGAAATGGGAATATATGTATATGTATGGCTGATTCACTATGTTATACAGCAGAAACTAACACACCATTGTAAAACAATTATACTCCAATAAAGATGTTAAAAAAAAATCAGTGGTGGAGCACAGAGGATTTTTGTGGCAGTGAAACTATTCTTTATAATACTTCAGTGATGGATACATGTCTTTATACATTTGTCAAAACCCACAGATGTATACCACCTAATATAAATATGGACTTTGGTTGATGATAATGTATCAATATAGGTTCACCAATCATAACAAATACACCACCCTGGTGGGGGATATTGATAAGTGAGAGATGTTGTGTGTGTGCAGGGGCAGAAGGCCTATGGGAATCCTATGTACTTTCTCCTCATTTATACTCTAAAAAAAAGTCTACTTAAGAAAATGATGGTGGGAAAGCACAAGGCATTAATGGGGAATGTGAGGAAAGAAGAATTAGAAAGCATTCCAGGAAAAGGATAAAAGACTATAAATGAGAAAAGAAGGCAAAGTTCCAGGAAACAAAAGGATTTCAGTAGGCATAGTACTGTCCAACAGAACTTTCTGCAATGATGCAAATATTTTATAATCTGGGCAGTCGAATATGGTAGCCACTAGGCTCATGTAGCTACTGAGCACATGAAACGTGGCTAGTATGACTGAAGAAATGATATTTTGTTTTTATTTGTTTTTAATTAATTTAAATCTAAATAGCCATATGTGGGTAACAGATACCATATTGAATAGTGTAGGATAGAGCGTGGAGTGGTAGTCCTGTGACACAGGGATGGAGAATTATATGGAAGATATAGAGGAGAGTTATATAGGAGATATACAGGAATTATATAGGAGATTGCTAGATACCAGAGTATCTTCCAGCTATGTTAAGAAGGATTAAATTTATCCTAAGGAACATGAGAAGCCAATGCAAAAATTTAAGATGGGTGGCAACTAACATGATCAATTTATTTGCTTTTTGACCTCAAGCTACACTGAAAAGAATGGATTAGGGTTGGGATGATGGTTTACCTAGGAGGCAGGGGCACCAGGGAAAAGGCTATTGGATAATCTAAGCAAGAGATGTCATGACCCAAAAGGGTAGAAATAGAGGGACTTGAGGGACGTTTGGGAGGTGGAAGAAAGGATGGATTGGATGTTAGGAATGAGGGAGGTAGAGGAATGGACATACGAGGCTTAAGAATGGTAGATGGTGGTGCCATGGTTTGCAGACAAGTCCAGTTAGAGACACGTTGCGTGTAAGGGGCCTGCTAGGCATCCAAATGGGATGATACACATTTTGGAGGCATGTATGTGCAGATGGAAGCCACGGGAGGGAATACGACCATCCAAAGTGAGTCTGAAAGTGAGAAGAAGCAGGCCTAGGACAAAACCCCAAGAATACCAATACCCTGACATGATTCTTTTGCTTTTAAGTCAGTTGCGTATTCATTCCTACGTACTGTAGTGAACCCTATTAATCTGCACTTGTGAGTCTTTTAAATAAAAACCCCAAGCTCACAGTCTCAGCACCCCACAGCTCTCTCTCAACAGGTGGGTAGTTGAGATTCTCTCTCCCCACAACCCCCATGTTTATTCTAAATTCATTTTTTTTCATTCAGGACACAATTTCAGATAAAGTAAGCATTAATACAAAAAGAAAAAAAAATTACTGGTAACAGAGACTATATTCTTAATAGTTAAGTGTGCTGTAAAAGAAGTTAATAGCACAGTCATCAAAAATAAAATCCACAAAAAACTAGTGAAATATGAATAAAATCTGGAATTTAGTTAAGAGTGATGCACCAGCGTTGACTTCTTAGTTGTACTCTGGTAATGTAAGATGTTAACTTTATGGGCAATAGGTGAGGGGTATATGGGAACTCTCTGTACTATCTTTGAAAGTTTTCTGTAAACCTAAAATTATTCCAAAATTAAAATTTTATTTAAAAAACAAAAATAAGGAACTTCCCTCGTGGTGCAGTGGTTAAGACTCAGCATTCCCAATGCAGGGGGCTGGGGTTCAACCCCTGGTCAGGGAACTAGATCCCACATGCATGCTGCAACTAAGAGTTCGCATGCCACAACTAAGGCGCCCGCATGCCACAACTAAGGAGCCGGTGAGCCACAACTAAGAAGCCAGAGAGGCGCAACTAAGGAGCCCACCTGCTCAACTAAGACCGGGCACAACCAAATAAATAAATAAATATTTTTTAAATTTAAAAAATAAAAAAATTTAAATGAAACAAAATAATACCCACAACTGTTTCTCTCTCCTGTAAATTTATTATCAAACAAATGTCCAGTGCCCTTCCTACAACTGGCAAGCCATCAAATAAACCACCAATAACTAACTGCAAAACAAGGGAATATACTGGTTTTTAAAAGTGAAAGCATACCAAGCTGCAACTGGGGGTGTACGCAGGAGGAGACATGCACTGCAAAGGGACAGGTGGGACCCCACCACAGCAGCCTCATTCCTGGTGTGTTCACAGCAGTCAGGGCTCTGCCTATATGAACTCTGGGAGTGCACAAGCGCTGACAGGGTTGCCCACGTGCTGAGGTGGGGCTGAAATCTGAGCCGATGAGCCATCTTCCAGCAGCTGTGCTAGCCCCAGATTTACATGCCTCCTGTGGCTTTGTAAGCTCAGTGTCTGCCTGTGGGACATCTGAGCAGATTACTACTGGTGCTCCTGTGGCTGGGACGGGTCTAGCATTAGTGGCTTTGGGCTTTGCCACACTCAGAGGCGGGGCCGGGGTCCAGGTGCTCAGCTCTGGCTGTCCCAGTGCCTGACTTCAGCAGATCTGTACCAATGAATCTGCGCTGGTGGCACTGCAAGCACAGCACCCGAGGGACACCCAGGCTGATTGCTTGCATTCCTATGGTTGAAGAGGGGCTGGGGGCAGTGCCAACAACAGTGAGCCCACACAACGGGTGGCAGGTGACACCACAGAGTGCAACTCTGGATGGACAGCGCCTGTGGAGGAACATTCAGTGGCTCCTCTCCCAGCGGGAGCGCTCAAGTCCTGCCTCCCTTACACTGCAACTCAGAGACAGATCTGGGGGCTTCTACTCCAACAACCGGGGAGCAGACCCTGCCCCCAACAGGGCTGTGACAGCCACAGAGCAAAGAGGAGGCCCTGCTCAACCTCTAGTGCAGGCTCTGGTCACCGCAACACCAGTAACACCCCCTATCAAGGGGATGATGGCCAGCGCACACTGAGGAAAGACATGGCAGGCATCCATACTAAAGACAGCCCTCACACCAAAAATATTAGACCCACACGTGCTACACAGGGATGTTCCCACATAAAAACAGTGCTTCACAACCACAGTAGATACCTATTTCTCCTAAACTCACAGAGTCAGAGAAATCTAAGTAAAATGAAGAAGCAGAGGAACCACTCCAAACTGAAAGATCAAGAGAATTCCCTTGAAAGAATAAGCAGTGAAACAGACCTCTCCAGTCTGCCAGATCCTGAGTTCAAAAAGGAGGTAATGAAAATACTGATGGAATTAAGAAAGGCTATTGAGGGCTTCCCTGGAGGCACAGTGGTTAAGAATCCACCTGTCAATGCAGGGGACACAGGTTTGAGCCCTGGTCTGGGAAGATCCCACATGCCGTGGAGCAACTAAGTCCATGTGCCACAACTACTGAGCCTGCACTCTAGAGCCCGCGAGCCACAACTACTGAGCCCAGGTGCCATAACTACTGAAGCCCATGCACCTAGAGCCCAAGCTCCGCAACAAGAGAGGCCACCACAATGAGAAGGCCATGCACCATAACGAAGAACAGCCCTGCTTATCGCAACTAGAGAAAGCCTGCACACAGCAATGACAACCCAACGCAGCCAAAAATAAATAAATAAATAAATTTATGGAAAAAAAAAAAGGCTATTGGTAGAAATGCAGATTACTGTAAAAAGGAACTAGAAACTACAAAGGGGAGCCAATTAAAATTAGAAAACTCATTTGTCAAGATGAAAGCTGAGCTAAAGGCAATAGTTAGCAAACTGAAAAATGCAGAAGAATGAATAAGTGATCTGGAAGATAGAATAATGGAAATCACCCAAATAGAACAGCAGACAGAAAGACAAATGAAAAAAATGAAAACAATATATGAGACCAATGGGATAATATAAAGCACGCCAATCTACACATAATAGGGATCCCAGAAGGAGAAGAAAGAAAAGGGTATCAAAAATGTATTTAAAGAAATTATGGCTGAATACTTCCCAAACCTAAAGAAAGAAACAGATATCCAGGTACAGGAAGCACAGAGGGTCCCAAACAAGATGAACCCAAACAGACCTATACCAAGACATATTATAATTAAAATGGTAAAAGTTAAAGAGAGGATTCTAAAGGCAGCAAGACAAAAACAAAGAGTTAGTTACCAGGGAACCCCCATAAGGTTATCAGCTAATTGCTCTACAGAAACGTTGCAGGCCAGAAGTGAGTGGCAAGATATATTCAAAGCCCTAAAAGGTAAAAGCCTGCAACCTAGGATACTCTACCCAGCAAGATGATCACTTAGAATACAAAGAGACATAAAGAATTTCTCAGACAAGGAAACACCAAAAGAACACAACAATACTAAACCTATCCTAAAAGAAATATTGAAAGGTCTTCTCTAAATAGAAAAGAAGCAAGAATCTATAGCAAAGAGAAAAACCACAACTGGAAAGTAAATCACTTAAATAAGCCAGTACACAGATAATAGTAATATAAAAATTTCTTGTGAAAGTGATGATAACCACAATGAACAGCAAAAGGATAAACATGAAGATGTAAAAGAGGACATCAAAATCATAAAATGTCGGGGAGGAGAGTAAGAAAATGTAGATTTTTTTTTTTAGAATGTGTTTATGCCTATATGACTACCAGTCTAAAGCAAGTAGATATAGTAATGGGTTAACATACTTGAAAAGCAGGGTAACCACAAATCAAAAACATACAACAGATTCACAAAAACCAAAAAGAAGAGAACACAAGCACAAGACAAAAGAAAATCATCAAACCACAAAAGAAAAAAACAATAAGAAAAAGTAAGGAACAAGGAAGAAATACAAAATCAACTGGAAAACAAGGTTTAAAATGGCAATAAATATCTATCAGTAATTACCTTAAGTGTTAATGGATTAAATGCCCTAATCAAAAGACAGAGAGTGGTAGTTAGATGATAAAACAAGAGCCTACAATATGCTCCTACAAGAGACCCACTTCAGGGTGAAGGACACAGATTAAAAGTGAGGGGATGGAAAGAGATATTTCATGCAAATGGAAATGACAAAAAAGCGAGGGTAGCAATACTCATATCAGACAAAATATACTTTAAAACAAAACCCATAAAGATAAGAAGGCCACTATAAAAATGATAAAAGGATCAATATGAGATGAAGATATTATACTCATTAACATATATGCACCCAATATAGGAGCACCTAAATACATAAAACAAATACTAACAGACATAAAGGGAGAAATTGACAGGAATACAATATTAGTAGGAGACTTTAACACCCCACTGACACCAATGAAAGGATCTTCCAGACAGAAAATCAATAAGGCAACAAAGATCCTAAATGACACAATAGAACAATTAGACTTAATTGATATTTTCAGGACAGTACATCCAAAAAAACCAGAGTGTACATTCTTTTCAAGTGGTTGCACAGCACTGTGAATATACTTAATACCACTGAATTGTACACTTAATAGTTAAAATGATAAATTTTATGCTATGTATATTTACCACAATTTAAAAATAGCCCCCAAAATGTTTGATAGCTATAATGAGTATGTTAAAGCAGAAAGAAAAATTGACATGGCTAAAAATAAGTAAATAAAACTTAAAAAAAGTAAAAGTGGAAGCATAATACAAACTCTCCTAAATAAATACAAACAACAATGATACCATTACAGACAACTATACTTTGCTTTGCTTTATCAACAGTTCTTATTATGCAAATAAGAGCCTTAAGAGAGGGTGCCACTTCTCCTACATAAAACTTGTAATCATGCAGGGTAGGGGACTTCCCTCATGGTCCAGTGGTTGGGACTTTGCTTTCCAGTGCAGGGCATGCTGGTTCGATCCCCGGTCGGGGAGCTAGGATCCCACATGCCTCGAGGCCAAAACACCAAAACATAAAACAGAAGCAATATCGTAACAAATTCAATAGAGACTTTAAAAATGGTCCACATCAAAAAGAAAATCTTAAAAAGAAAATCATGCAGGGTAAAGGTATGTAAGTACTACTTTCAATTATGTAGGTGCATCAGACTGTCAAATGCTCTTATTTGGGGAAGCACAGCTAATGCATTAACTGAGACATTATTTATTGCACCTCAAATATTCATAAAAACTATCAAGCAATGCAAATATAAATCTAGGGACTATTAATGGGTCATTCTTATTTCAAGAACCCAACTGACACATAAATAGATCATGATAGACCCTATGTTGGGCTATTTCATTTCACAACCTCTTATTAAGTATTTACTAAGTATCAAATTATAGAGGATTTGAGCATTATGTTGAGCAGTTTGGACTTCATAGGTATGAGAAAAGAAGGCATCAGAGTGCTGGGAGATGAGACATAGTGTGGTAGTGACAGGATCTCATCTATGTCTTCAAAGAGAGAACACTGGGAGCAGAATTAGTGCAGAGATTGGCCTCATGAGCCTCCTAAATGGAGGCTTTTACATTAACTTGGATGAGAAAAGATTAGTGCCTGAAATTGGAAAGCGGTAGTGGGGATGGAGAGGAAGGGATTAATCGGAAAGATATTTAGAAGTCAATTTGGAAATTGAGAAATAATTCCGAGGTTATTATCTGGGAGGATTGGGTAGACATTTTTGATCTCAGGAGGTGTCTCTAAAGATATTAATTATTTCTCAGCTTCTATTTGTGGTACTCCCCTAGAAATACCATGGAAGTGCTAAGCCCTCATTAGTGGCTTATTTTGGAATTTTAGCTATTTCTTCATTGAACAGCCCTGTCAAGAAGTTAATGATCTGTAAAACTCTTAACTGAACCGGGAAGAGGTCTTTAAATTAATTCTTTAAATCAAAGATCCTTTTATTGGATTTTCTATATTCTGATTTGCTTCTCTAAATGAATTGTACCTATCTTTCAGTGTGTGTTTTCTATTCCCTGAACTGTGAGGAAAATTTCATTAGTCTTTAATATTATCAAATGGAAACTCAACCTGTTGGTTTTCTAAGCATCAACATACCATAGACATTTAAAGCTCTAGTAAAACTAAATCATCAGCTGTCATGAAGACTCTATTCTTGTATAGAAGTATAGAAGTATATACTATATAGTAGCATGGAAGATGATATTTCTTCTATACTACTATTACTGCTACTACTAATAATAATGCTACTATTACTCTTAACATAACTACTACTATCATCACCATCACTACTAAAACTGGCTTACTTTAACAGCTTTTATGTACCAGAAACTGTTCCATGTCTTTTCCGTGTATTAATTCATTAGTAAGTCAGCTTAATTAGTAAGCTGACTTACTAATATTCACAACAGCACTCTGAGGAGAGTATCGCTATTTCCCCTATTTGATTAATAAGAAGATTGAGGCACAGGGTAGAGAAATAACTTGCCCAAGGTCACAGAGTTATTAAGGGGCAACCCTGTTGGAGACTATTGCTTAGGTGGTCACCAATAAACCACACCTCCGGGGATTCCTGCCCTGGTGGAATGCCCTCTAGCACTGAGGCCAAGCTTGGTCACATGACTTGCTCTCAACAATGAGGCATTAGCATGTGTTAGCAAGCAAGGTCTTATAAGTTGCTTGCACATCGGTGTTTGCTCAGCTGGTACACTTCTTTTGGGGACCCAGCTGCCATGTGCTGAAAAACCCAGCCACTTGGAGGACGCTAGAGGTCCTCCAGTCCCAGCCAACAGCCTGAACCAACTGCCAGCCATGTGAGGGAGTCATCCCAGCCACTAGAGTCCCAGCCACCACAGTCCCAGCCACCATCTGACTGTAACTACAGGAAAGACTCCAATCAAGACCAGCAGAACTGCCCATGTGAGTCCAAGCAACCCACGGAATCGTGAGAGATAATAAAAATGGTTGTTGTTTTAAGCTACTAAATTTTAGGGTGACTTATTATACAGAAATAGAAAAACAAAACAAAACCCAATCAAGTTTGGCTCCAAATCTGTGCTCTTAACCACTCTGCTATCCTGAGCTGAAGTTACCTTCCTAAATAATCATTTAAAATATACAAATATATATAAATAATCACTTAAAATATATAAATATATATTTAAATATATATAAAATACATATATATTATATGTAAATAACTTAATGAGTATTTATTTACTGTATACTTATCATAACTACTTATTTTAAATTTATATTTAAAAAATTTGTCTTTTCTGTGTGGTATACTATATTACTTATTATAAATTTCTACTGTAAATCCAAAATGTAACCTGGGAATTAAAACTAACAAACTTCCTATCCATTGCCAAGCACGTTCAGTTTAACCACAAGAACCAATCTGCAGAAAGGATTACATCTCTTTCACTAACTCTGCTAAGAATTTATAACAATAATATTCATTCACTTACTCATTCAACAAATAGTTAACATTTATTGCACAAATACTATGTGCTGGTAACCACGCTAAGCAGTCTACATACATTTGCTCCTCACAGCCACAAGGTTGTCCAAGAACTGGGGATGTACCAGGAACTATGCCTGAGGTCACAGCTGGTAAGTGGCAGAGCCTGGGTCAAGGCTCAAGTCCATCTAACTTTAGAGTCCAAGCTTTTCCCTCACATGCTGCTGCACTTGATGCTGCCATACAGGCATTGTAAATTATGACAGCTAAGAATCTGACTGAAAGCATCACTGAATACCTAGTCTCATTAAAAAGCATTCAGGACTTCTCTGGCAGTCCAACGGTTAAGACTCCATGCTTCCACTGCAGGGGGCTCACAGGTTCCATCCCTGGTTGGGGAAGATCCCGCATGCCACGCAGCATGGCCAAGGGGGAAAAAAAAAAAAGCATTCCAAGTGCCTATTCCTAGTTTTCACTTAAACTGATATAGTCTACAATTTAAGATGTCTATAGATTATTTTCAAATTAATATACAAACACAAGTTAGTGTTTGATGCATAAAACTCTTTTTCATGGATAACAGTTTACCCACACGTTAATTTGCAAAGATTTTAAGACTTTGCCTAGCTAAAGTCAGTGCTTAAATTATTAGCTCAATCTTCTACTCTTTAGGTAACTGACCAACCTGGACTACCCCAGTTTAGTTAGATGCAATCTTAACTGTCATGCAATGTATCACAGTGAATTCTAATGTTCTAGTCACCAGTCTACTTCCTAATTCTCTCCCGCTCATACTGGACTGAGAAGACTTTGAGAACAAGAAATATATATTTTTAAATCTATGTTGTTGCAGCATCTTTGGCAAAAGAATAAATCCTAGGGTAGAAGGAGGCCTCCCTCCAACTTTTCTCCTTCCTCTCCCAGCAGCCACCCACTTGGGCTGCCCTTCCACTGGCCAGTGGCTGAGAAAATCTGTTCATCCTACTGAGAAATAACAGTAATAACATAACTTTAAGTTATAATGAACAAAGTTTTCATTATTTTAAGTCATTATTTTTCTTTCCATTTCGAAAGACTTTTAACTTACATGGTATGGGTTTAAGACTCAGAAAATGATATAAAAAGAAAGGAAAATTCCTAACACAAGGGCTACTGTATGATCCTCTGTATTATTTAGATAATTAAAATCCAAAACATATCCTGGGAAGGAAAACATCTTAAGGTAGAGGTAGAAATAGTGATGTCTGAACTGAATTTTGAAGGACAAGAATGAGTTAGTTGTATGAGTAGATGTTTACAAGTCCTTCCACCATTAATGGTAGAAGAACAAGGGTTAAGAAGTCTAAGTGAAGAGATTTCTTGTCTATGGTAAATCATATATTGTCAAAAGAACCTTTTAAGGATCATTTCATTGTCATCAGAGTAAACTAATCACAGCAAATGTTAAACATTAATTTTCTTAAATACCAAGTTAAATATTCAAACATAAATGGAGAGTGCCACATGAGTATGTCTTTGATAAACATGGAAATTTGGAATCAGGTAAATCAGAATACTCTGAATTATCACAATAAAGCAAGGCTGGAGGAGTCTTCTAAGAAGGATCAAAAGACTCCAAGAGGGGCTTCCCTGGTGGCGCAGTGGTTGAGAGTCTGCCTGCCGATGCAGAGGACACGGGTTCGTGTCCTGGTGCGGGAAGATCCCACATGCCGCGGAGCGGCTGGGCCCGTGAGCCATGGCCGCTGAGCCATGGCCGCTAAGCCTGCGCGTCCGGAGCCTGTGCTCCGCAAAGGGAGAGGCCACAACAGTGAGAGGCCCGTGTACCGCAAAAAAAAAAAGACTCCAAGAAATATTAGGCTTTTACAACGTGATTATGCAGAATGTTACTAAGTTGTGTAATAACAAGTCATAATAATATGGTACAATTGCAATTATATAAGGATTGCCCTTAACAAGCAACTTTTCCAAGGCAGATCTTCTACCTATAAGCTAAATACATTAATACCGGTGGAAGGTGAACAAGAACAAATGAACATAAACATAAAAATCAGGAAGAGTTTAAGGAAATCATCCAACTTAGAATAAATATGCATTTAATTTGCTTCCAGATTCCCTTATACCTGAGTGGTTTTAATCACCACAATGAAAATTAATAAATGATTTGTCAGTGCTTTAGGAGACAGTATAGTCTCCATCTGGTATACCCAAGGCTTGTGAAAACATTTTCCAGCACTACCCAGTGACAGAAAACATTGGTAAGGTAAGCTCTTACAGCTGAAATGCAGCAGTTGATTGCCAGTGGAAGCTACAGGAAAGGATGATTAATATAAACAGGTTTTTGCCCATGCTTCACAGCAACATTACATAAAGCAGTGCTATTTCAGGAGACTTTTATATTTTAATTTCCAAGAGTCCATAGGGTAATGGATTTTTTTTTCTTCATCTTGTTTGATCTTTGATATTTAAGACCAACTTCTGTGTTTTGTTTATTTTTTCTTTGCATTGGAAAAAGAACATAAAGTGAGTGACAACACATAATCAGGGCTAATTGGTACTTTTCAGAGAAAAAAAGAAGACACCTTTTATGATGAGCCAAATGCAAACATTTTACAAATAGGGTATCTTGCACCAAACAATCATGTCAGTGAAAAAAAGTGGTTATGTTGCATGCATGGAAGTATTTGTTAGTTTCAGATTTAATCACAGCAAGTGGTTTTAATTTATATTTCCCTAAAATTTGGCTATTATACAAAGCAAGAACTTTAAAGGACTAAATGATTGTCTTTTCCCTGAAGGAAAGAAACTGAAAGTTGATTTCAAACTGCAAGGAGTAATAGAGACAAAGCATTTTAAATAAAAATAAATAAAGGGGGGTAAGTAAACCATCCGATGGCCAGCTTGTTTCATACAAGATGATTTCGTTTCCTTTTTAAAAAAAATCTTACTATTTTTGCACTCGATAAAAAGATCAGGATGATGCAAGCTAAGTATTCCTCCTAAAAATATTATCAAATATGTAGGGGTCTTCTTGTTGCATTTTTGGTAAGATCTGTGTTGTCGAAACAGGTGATGACAGCAGTACTATTTTGTGTTATTTTAGCCGTCACTAGCCTTCCTAGTATTTTTCACCACTCCCACTCGCTGGCAGTATATCATGGCACAGTTTCAACAGAATTCTACTCTGAGCTGTAAGCTAACTGGGAAATGTCAACATGTAAAGCCATGTCTAGAATTAACCTGTCTTTCACAGGGGCAAACTCCCACATACTTTCTTCTCTCTCAAAACTTAATTACAGCAGAAGTACAGCAAAAAGGAGTGGAGAGAGTTGGATGAGGAGAGTCTAGAGACAACTCTACAACCAAAAGGTAAAATAATCATGCAAAATCCACCATGAACATTTAACTATGGAACTGGAAAACAATACTGTTTGTCTTGTCAGGGAACAAACTCTTCTAATTAAGAACCACATGGCCATCTGAGTGAGAGTCGCGATCCCTCCAAAGTGAAAGGATCATGCCCTTCAGCTTATTGTGATGCATGCCACGTCCCTTCCTCTGTGGAACATCTGACTCTAATTGAACAGCTATTGAGGTTCCTGCTGTGACATCCTAGAGGCATCATCACACTTTGAGGCATCAGCCTTGGCCGTGATCTGCCCCATGTCCCCTTTAATGACAAGAGGTCAACATTCTATCCTCAGCCAAGTTACGCACTATCTGATGGCTTCTCTTAGCACTGCCCCATGCCTGTTGACCTTGAAAAATGACCAGCAACCACAGGACAAATCGGCCAAGCCCCTGAAGGTCATGGCCCCCATGTAACCTAATCAGCATCTCTAAATAATTTGTCAGAGTCAAGTTGAGAGGCATACACTGGAGGGACATGGCTGCCCGCATACCTGAAACCTTTCTCAGATAAGTGGATCCATAAGGATTTATGTGGAAAGACCATGGAAACAAAAAAGAAATGTTCAAAACTTTTGGTAAGATTTGAGAAAACAAAGAAGTAAAAGTTGATTTTCAGATTTAAAAAAAATTGATTAAAGCATTTCTTGGATTCTCAACAATATGAGAAAATTTCACTGAGAAAAGAACAGAGATCTAAAGATCTGGACTGTCTTCAATACAAGTGGCCTCTGACCATGCTAATAGCATCCTGGGGATCATAAAATGACATGAAAAAGAGCTCAGATGTTGTCTGTTGAGGAGCTCACTTCTCATTTGGGCTATTTATCCTGTGTTCCCTCAAAAATTAATTTGTTTTATACCGCACTGTCAAGGAGAATAAATATAAATATTTCTCATTCTCTCTTGTGCATATATAGTCCAGAGCTACTCATACTGTTCCAGCACAAAACAAAACAAAACACAATGTATTTCCAACCTAGTTTTGATTGAGGTTTCATTTAAATCCACTTTTTAACAACTGTGGATAATGTGAATATGCTGGTGGGGCCTACTGAAACGTCAAAAAAGATGCTATCTAATTGTAGGCCACAGGGTGTAAATTGTTGATTTTGTTTCAATAGTACAGATTTAAAGTTAAATTAATTTAGAAAAAATGGACACGGTCCCTGACAGAATTATAGGAATTATTAAAGTAATTAGCTTATAACTACTGCCTTCGAACTGTTGACTTTCAGATCTGTATTATCTAGATTGGATCTCTCTAAGGCCCAAACCCGACTTTTGAATTGTTTCCTGGGCAGCTCCACCTAGATGTCTCAGGAGTCCCTGAATCTCCATGTGACCAGAACACATCTCTCAGCTCTCTTCCCAGCCCACCATCAACCTGCTCCTCCTTTGGCTTTTTCCACACACTCTACATGCAATAATTCAAATCAGAAACTGGACTTCATCCTAGATGCCTTTACCCCTCACTTCCAAGCAGTCTCTAAATCCTGGTATTTATAACACCTTGACTTCTCTCAAATCTCTTCCCCTCTCTCCATTTCTACTATCCTTATCAATTGTCAGGCCTTCATTATATCTTGACTGGACTTTTTTGTTTTTGTTTTTGTTTTTTCGGCTGCATTGGGTCTTCGTTGCTGCACATGGGCTTTCTCTAGTTGCGGCAAGTGGGGGCTACGCTTCGTTGAGGTGCGTGGGCTTCTCATTATGGTGGCTTCTCTTGTTGCAGTGCGCAGGCTCTAGGGCGTGAGGGCTTCAGCAGTTGTGGCGTGTGGGCTCAGTAGTTGCGGCTCATGGGCTCTAGAGTGCCAGTTCAGTAGTTGTGGTGCACAGGCTTAGTTGCTCTGTGGCATGTGGGATCTTCCTGGACCAGAGCTCAAACCCGTGTCCCCTGCATTGGCAGGCAGATTCTTAACCACTCTGCCACCAGGGAAGTCTCTTGACTGGACTTTAACAATATCCTCTACTATGGCTCTTTCTGCTTCAAGTTTCTCTTCACTCTTCATGCATCTCTAATATTACTACTCCATTACCTCAGTGGTTACCCACCACCCACAGGACAAAGACTCATCCAGAGGCCATCTCTTCATCCAGGACTTCACCTATAACCTTCAACTCTCTCTCCTCGGTGGGCCTGCTGTTTTCTGGCCCTAGAAAAGTAACTGCAGGTCCTGTTTGACCCTGGCCCTCTGGACACCAGGGGTTGGAATGCCCTGAGTTCCTTGTCTGCCTTCTGAATGCCACTTGGGCACCTCCAAACAGAGTGAAGTCCCTTTTCCACCATTCCATGTTTATACCTTGTTTCTTATAATTTTATACATATCTATTCCCTTTCCCACCAAACTGTGAGCTCCTCAAAAAACAGAATCCATGTGCTGTCCATATTTCTGTCTTAGCATCTATCACAATGCATGGTGCACAGGAGGAAACTTAATAATGTTGAGTAGATAAATAAATGAACCAATCAAGCACTGAAAGATGCTTCAACTCTTAGATTCAAAGCTACATAAATAAGGCAGAAAATATAGAGACAAACTGATGGCATCTACAGTTTGAATAGTTCCTAATCAAACATTAGTGAAATATTATTTATAAGGAAGAAAGTTAAGTCCCTGAGAAACATAATGCTAATTATATAAAAATCCAGGAGGTGCCTCGCATTTGTATTATAACATTAGTAGAAAAGAGTAAAAACACTTATAGATAAAGGTGAAATTTCAGGAAATCTGAATTTTATTTTCAGTCAGTTACAACCTAAGGGCAAATTAAATGTTCTCATCTGAAAAACCAAAAATGACATCATAATCCTATTCCTTTTTACCAGTTCATGATTATACAGTGTTATCAGAGTCTGAGGTGTGTGGTTTAGCATCACTTTTTTTGTATGAATATCTACAGTGATCAAGGCACTAGACCTCGGGGAAGAGACAAAGACTTCTTAAGTGACTGTGATGCAGAAGTACACTCTCTAAAAAGGAATATAAAATGGAAAGCCCCATAAGTTCCTTAGCTCAGGCCAGCTTTCTTATTGCATAAGATTTACTATAAAGATTGAGCTGAAAAGTTGCAAAAAATCTTAACATCAGTATAGCAGATGTTAGACATACTTTGAGCTCCAGATGTCCACAAATAGCCTTGCTACACTGAGTCAGACCCATGGGTCACCCATCCCAGAATCACATGTCTTTATAGAGATCAAGGGATGATTGTGGGATGCCATGATTTTCCACCAAAATGCCAAACTCAACATGATAAGCAAGTATTTCTCAAACATCCTCAGTTTCCTAAATAACTTATTGAAAAGCTATCATCCTCAAGTTGATTTAAATCTTTCCTGAAAAACAAAATTTACTACAGACTCCCGATCTGGACCTAGGGAATTGGCTGGACTTGAATCAGAACTGTTCTCAGAATTGCAGGATGAGAAAGTCCAACACAGAGGGCTTTAAAGGGATTTCACCAAGGGCAGGGAAATACTGTCCACAATAACTGTGTAAATCTAGAGCCATTTTTAGAAGTTGCCTTCAATTTAATGTAAATTTCATGTTTTCTCATTGTAAATGATCAGAAACCAACACAACTGTAAATGTAGAAAAAAATGCAGAAGCTATAACTTTGTCACACGTCTTTATTACCTTTAAAAATAACTAATGAAAAACATTCACACACACACACACACACAAAAATCAAATGGGGGGAAAAAAGAGAGAAGCTGTAAAAGGAAAAGCCTAAAAGATCCTTTTAAGTGTAAGGCACATAAATTTTTCTTTCTCTCTTTTTTTTAACAGCCCTCCTCTGTGGGAACAAAAAAAAAAACGTTTTATGTGATCAGTCAGAACTTCTAGATAGTAACTAAAACAGAGAGAAACAGACACCAAAAAGAGTTAGGTCCAACCTTGGAGACCAAAACAGAGTTCATGTTCTTCCCATCGCTCCTAGAAATATTCACCTCAAAAAGATAAATAAGATAAATTTATTCTTATAACCTCAGATGCTAAAGTCCTCTCTAAATCTTCTGAAACCAAAATTCTTTACCAAATCCACTTTAGCATCAGATATAATACTTTATTTTAAACTGCTTCACAATGAGATTTAAACAGCTATTTCCATGCTGGGAATTAGGAAATTGCTTATTAGGTTATATCTTCATTAGGTTTGTTTATCCATGTTTGAACATGATTTGTTTATGGAATCATCTTTTTGGGTAAAAACTCCTAATCCATCTTTAAAAGCACTGAATTATTTCTAAGTACAGTTTAATCTTTGTATGAATACTTGCTAAGAGGTATAGCAAATTGATGTTGGTATAACATATGACTCTAGAATTAGGACTTCATAATGGCATTTCCTATGTCCAAAGAAATTTCTCTATCTCCTGAAATGAAAAAGTTTCTCCTTGATATTCCTTTCATGGAATGGGAGAAATATATGTGTGTGTATGTTTATGTATATATATCAGCCCAAAGACTTGAAATGTCCAAGGGCTGAATTTTTGGTAATTATTCAGGAGAACAGATAGTAGGAATTTTGATTGAATCAGAGATATACACTCACTTGATTTGCAATCAAAATGTTTCCTTAATAAAGACCGCAGACCACATTATTATATCACATACTTAAACACGAAGACAAATAATGGTGATGAATGAAAGTAAAGATCTTGCCAATGAATTTCATTCTCTGTAAGTGAAATTACACAACCATAAAAAGCTCTTATTCTGTATAGATGTCCTGAAGATATTTTGTTTTGTCAGTTCTCCAACCTTTTCTTTTCTGATTACTAATTTCAACTCTGGAAATCAGTCAAATAAATAAAAACAAACACACAAAATGTAGCTGAAGAGGCAAGTTTTGAAGTTTTTCTGCATTGGGCAAGTAAACCAGTTAACCTTTCTTCTAGATACTGTGTTAATCTTAAGAACTTTTTCTCCTACTTACATTTATGGAAGGGCAAAATGTTCTTTAAACAATATATCTATCCTCTTACAGAGACACATGTGTGAAAAAACTATTGATTCAGGTAAAATAATTCTTGGTATTAATTACAGTTTTATTTCCATAGAAAATTTAGAATTATAAAACAGGCTCCTGTTAAAATTTTGTGTTCACACACAGGTTGTAGGAATATAATATAATTTTTTAAAATATGGATTTAAGTCAGTTTAACTATGTTTATATTTACATCATTTTAAAATCATGGCAGGTTAAATATTCTTTATAATCAGGACAGCTACCCTAACAGAATCTCTAAACAAACTAATGTAAATATTATTTGAGAGGCTCCACATGCTGAGAAGGTATCATGCGTCTTAAAAAAAATTGGGCCATTCCCAAGTAGAGACTTTCCATCATACCTCCTTTAAGTGCCCCTGGAAGAAGTGTCACGAGAGAAAGAAGACAAACATGTTTTATGTAGTAATGCTACACTGAATGAAAATTTTAATATTTTTACTTCCATTTTTGTAGTCTAGGTTTCACAGATAATTATAGTAGATTAAAGTTACAAAAACAGAAAAGGAAAAGCCCTAGCGATTCCATAGATCTCATGGGAAATGTTATGGCACTTAACCAAAAAGGAATTCTAAAATTAACCAAAGTTAATTCACTCATTTTTGTTCAATAAACATTGGTCACATACTACCTGTGTATTAGGAAAACAAATTACATTGATAATTACTGATTCATGATTTACAATCAATCATACGGGAAAGTGGATCTGTTTGCTTTCAACTGTTGCATAAAACAACTTTTAGATTTTTAGGTCTAATGCATTCTTAAAAATTGAGTCCTCCTTTAAGATTGTTTAGATACTAACAAACAAGCTAGAAATTTTAGCCCAGTAAACTTTGCCCTAGACTGACAGTGAGTTGTCCTTGTTTCTATGTGAAATTCACCGAGTCATAACTGGTGAATTTGTACCATATCTGTACAATACTCAAAGGAGATAACAGTGGTACCAATGATTTTTCCATTAAAGAGGATG
The DNA here is from genome assembly GCF_003676395.1 of Aethalodelphis obliquidens. Taxonomy (NCBI): domain Eukaryota; kingdom Metazoa; phylum Chordata; class Mammalia; order Artiodactyla; family Delphinidae; genus Aethalodelphis; species Aethalodelphis obliquidens. The sequence goes on from NW_020837954.1 coordinate 13,245,644, forward strand.
ATATTTCATTTGTTCATTCAATGAACATACATTGAGCACTTTTTACATGCAAGGCATATACTGGGTTCTAAAGATACAAAAATGGAGTCCTTTACACTCAGTGAAATGACAATATAATAGAAAAAATTACAGTATGCTTATGGAAATTGACAAGCTAATTCTTCTCATTAAAATGCAAAATTTACAAGGAAATGCAAAAGCTAAGATTAGTTAAGTCTATCGTGATAAGGCACAAAGTTAGAGGGCTTACACTACCACATATCAAGATGCATGATAAAGCTATAGTAAGATAATGTGATATTGGCATACAAAAAACAAATATATCAATGGAATAGAATTTAAAAATCCACATGTAAATCTATGCATATAGAATCACAGGATTTATAGCTAATGCACCACTGAAGAACTATAAGGAAAGGAAGGTCTTTTCAATAAATGGTACTAGGACAACTGGATATCCATATAGGAAAAAAAAGAAATCTTGACTCTTATACCACATTATATACAAAAATCAAGACCAGATGGATTGTACATCTAAACATCAAAAGTAAAACAATAAAACTTTAAAGAAAAAACATAGCATATAATTTTCAGATATTTGGGTTGGACAAAGATTTATTAAACAGGTTACAGAAAGTGCTATATAAAAGAAAAAATAAATTAGGTTACATTAATTAAAAATAAATTTTCACCAAAGAATAATTACAAGAGTGAAAAGGAAAGCCACAGGGTGGGGGAAGATATTTGCAATATGTATATCAACAAATGACTTTTATCCTGAACATGTAAATGACTCTCACAAATCAATAAGAGAAAAGGGGTACAAGTATTAAAGTCATTTCATATAAGTAAATATAAGAAAAAGTTCTCCAATGAATTAGCTATCATGAAACTGCAAATTAGACCCACAATGCAATATCACAGTACACCCATCAGAATGGCTGAAATGAACAAACACACACACACACACACACACATTACCAAGTGTCATTGAGAATGTGGAACAACTGAAACTCCCATATATTGCTAGATTATAAAGTGATAAAATTAGTTTGGAAAACTTACAGGATCGCCTATAGTCCACTCTTGCCACTATTATTCAACATAGTTTTGGAAGTCCTAGCCACAGCAATCAAGGAAGAAAAATAAATAAAAGGAATCCAAATTGGAAAAGAAGTACAACTGCCAGTTTGCAGATGACATGATACTATACATAGAAAATCGATGCCACCAGAAAATGAGAGCTCATCAATGAATTTGGTAAAGTTGCAGGATATAAAAGTAATACACAGAAATCTCTTGCATTCCTATACACTAACAAGGAAAGATCAGAAAGAGAAATTAAGGAAACAATCCCATTTACCACTGCAACAAAAAGACTAAAATACCTAGGAATAAACCTACCTAAGGAGGCAAAAGACCCATACTTAGAAAACTATAAGATACTGATGAAAGAAATCAAAGACAACAAACACAGATGGAGAGATATACCATGTCCTAGGACTACAAGAATCAATATTGTGAAAATGACTATACTACCCAAAGCAATCTACAGATTGAATGCAATCCCTATCAAACTACCAATGGCATTTTTCACAGAATTAGAACAAAAAATTTTACAATTTGTATGGAAACACAAAAGACCATAAATAGCCACAGCAATGTTAAGAAAGAAAAATGGAGCTGGAGGAATCGGGCTAGCTGACTTCAGACTATACTACAAAGCTACAGTAATCAAGACAGTATGGTACTGGCACAAAAACAGAAATATAGATCAGTGGAACAGGATAGAAAGCCAGAGATAAACCTGTGCTCATAAGGTCACCGAATCTATGACAAAGGAGGCAGGACTATACCATGGAGAAAAGACAGTCTATTCAATGTGTGGTGCTGGGAAAAGCGGACAGCTACATGTAAAAGAATGAAATTAGAACACTCCCTAACACCATACACAAGAATAAATTCAAAATGGACTAAAGACTTAAATTTAGGCCAGACACTATAAAACTCTCAGAGGAAAACATAGGCAGAACACTCTGACATAAATCACAGGAAGATCTTTTTTGACCCATCTCCTAGAATAATGAAAATAAAAACAAAAATAAACAAATGGGACCTAATTAAACTTAAAAGTTTTTGCACAACAAAGGAAACCAGAAACAAGATGAAAAGACAACCCTCAGAATGAGAGAAAATATTTACAAATGAAGCAACTGATGAGGGATTAATCTCCAAAATATACAAACAGCTCATGGAGCTCAATATTAAAAATTCAAACAACCCAATCAAAAAAATGGGTGGAAGACCTAAATAGACATTTCTCTAAAGAAGACATACAGATGGCCAAAAATCATATGAAAAGATGGTCAACATCACTAATTATTAGAGAAATGCAAATCAAACCTACAATGAGGTATCACCTCCTACCAGTCAGGATTCTCATCACCAAAAAAAATCTACAACCAATAAATGCTGGAGAGGGTGTGGAGAAAAGGGAACCCTACTGCACTGTTGGTGGGAATGTAAATTGGTACAGCCATACTGGAGAATGGTATGGAGGTTCCTTAAAAAACTAAAAATAGAACTACCATATGACCCAGCAATCCCACTACTGGGCATATACCCTGAGAAAACCATAATTCAAAAAGATGCACCCCAATGTTCATTGCAGCACTATTTACAATAGCCAGGACATGGAAGCAACCTAAATGTCCATCAACAGAGGAATGGATAAAGAAGATGTGGTACATACATGCAATGGAATATTACTCATCCATAAAAAGGAATGAAATAGTGCCATTTGCAGAGATGTGGATGGACCTAGAGACTATCAGAGTGAAGTAAGTCAGAAAGAGAAAAACAAATGTCATATAATATTGCTTATATGTGGAATCTAGAAAAATGGTATAGATGAACTTATTCACAAAGCAGAAATAGAGACACAGATGCAGAGAACAAACATATGGATACCAAAGTGGGAAAGGGGGGGTGGGATGAATTGGGATACTGGGATTGACATATATACACTACTATACATAAAATAGATAACTAATAAGAACCTACTGTATAGCACAGGGAACTGTACTCAGTGCTCTGTGGTGACCTAAATGGGAAGGAAATCCAAAAAAGAGGGGATATATGTATATGTATAGCTGATTCACTTTGCTGTACAGTAGAAACTAACACAATATTGTAAAGCAACTATACTCCAATAAAAATGAATAATAAAAAAAGAATGGCTAAAATGAATGAACACACAAACACACACACACACTTATACACACACACAAACATTACCAAGTGTCATTGAGGATGTGGAACAACTGAAACTCCCATATATTACTGGACTATAAATTGGTAAAATTAGTTTGGAAAACTGACCGGATCTGCTATAGCCAAATATGCACATACCTTATGACACAACAGTTCCATTCTAGGAATATTTCCAACAGAAAGATATATATTCACCACAAGATATATATAAGAATGTTCATAAATATATCAATAGTATCTTCAAATTAGATCATTAGGAGTAAAACAAATAAATTATTTTACTGTAATACTATACTGCAGTTAAAGTGAATGAACTATAGCTACATAAAACAAAATGGATAAATCTTCTAAATATATTCAATTAAAGAATACAGACCCACACATACTGTATGATTCCACTTCAGTAAAGTTCAAAAGAAGGCAAAACTAATCTAGGGTGGTATTTTTCGGGAATAGTGGTTACCCTTCCTTGGAAGAAAGTAATATCTTGAAGGGGAAAAAAGGGGACGTCTTGGGTGCTGATTATGTTCTGTGATGTTAGTTTAGATAGGTGTGTTCACTTTGTGAAAATTCTGTTAGGTTGAACATTTATTGATTTGTGCACTTTTTGTATGTATGCTATACTTTAAAAGTCACTTTAAAAATTGCAGTATGAAAACTTTCAATTCTGGCCGTGATTTTGTCTCCCACTGTAAACAAAGGAACTTGCTCTCCCACCAAAAAACAACAAGAAAACTGGACAAAATATGAAGCAGCTATTTTTAGAAAATGGATAAGCAGCAGTGCAGGGCTGTTTTCCCTAAAAGAAGGGAAACAAATGAAATTATCTCTATGATCACCTCTGCATTCCTCCTGGAAATAATTTCTAGATTGCAGTGCAGGAAAGGTCAGTCCAACCAAAGTACAGTGGTCTGTTCAATTAGGAGACAGATTAGAACTCAGGAAGGCCAAGGCAGCTCTAATTTGGAATACAGAATACAGAGAAGAATCAGCTATGCAGAGAAGGAGCTCCAGAAATCTTCATAAGGGTGTCTTGGTTTTTTGCTAAATGTAGGATGCACATGTGTATAATAAAATTCTACAAGACCAAGTGAACAACTATGAGGGAATTGGAGCTAAAATATTCTCAGAGCTCACATAGGGCTGGAAGACATTCACACATTTTAAACAGCCAGAGTAGAGAGATACCATTGAAAACATGGAACATTCAGTAGAGACTCCAGAACGGTCACAACTTTGTAGCAGGGCTAAAGTTGTGGTAAAATAAGAGATACTCTAGATCCATCCTAAATAACTTAAAAACAAGCTTTGAAAGAATCACCGTGATCCAAAAGTAACTTAACTACTTGAAGGACAAACTAAAAACACTTTAAAGTGGAACAGTGAAATACAGACATTCAAAAATGTAACATTTACAATGTCCAATGTCCCATCAAAAATAACAAAGATGCTGGAAAACATGACCCATATCCAGGAGAAAAATCAATCCACAGAAACAGACACAGAAATGACAGAGATAATGAAATTAGCAAAGATTTTAAAGCAGCTATAGCAAATATATCAAGGGTTTAAAGGAAAACTATAAATTGTATATTTAATAAGCACAAAAAATCTCAAGTAGAATAAAGAAAAAGAAGACCATTCAAAGCCAAATTATATTCAAATTGCTGTAAAGTAATGATAAAGAGAAAATCTTAATTTCAGCCACCATAAAAAGATATTTTGTACAGAACAAAGATAAAAAATGACAGTGGAATTATTATCTGAAAATGATTAGACAAACATTTTTAAAGTAACGATAGAAGAAAATGGACTTGGGCAGGGAATCCTACTAGGCTCCCATATCAGGACCCCCCACCTGCAAAAGCCCCCTCCAGCCCATGGATCCTGGGGGTGTAGGAGGGAGGCCTGTGAAGAGCAAGAGAGGCAGGCGGGAGGGGTCCTCCAGGACCAGGGGAGTGGGAGAGAAGCAGAGGGTGTTTTCCCCACCCACTTGGGCCCAGGAAGCCTGATGGGCTCCCAGGTGGGGTCCCCCACCCTGTGAGACCAGAGGCACAAGGCACAGCTGGGCCCCTTCTGTTCCTGTTGAGCCTAAGCCCAACCCTCCACCCCAGCCCCCACCAGGGCCTTTTCCGCCTTGTGGGTCCTAAGCATAGGCTCCGCCCTCCACAGCCAAGGCCTTTCCCATCTTTTTTTTTTTTTTTTCTTCTTCTCTTTTTTACTACTGTGGTTCTCTTTTACCTTCCGGTTCTTGTTTCATCTATATTTTTACTTTTATATTTTTTCTAACATATCTGTTAGTTTCCTAATGTAATTTTATTTTTTACTCTTTGCTATTATTCTCCTTTTTGTTTTTTTTTTGGCTGGCCCACATGGCTTGCAGGATCTTGATTCATGAGTCAGGGGGTGGGCGGAAGCTCCTGCAATGGGAGCTCCAAGTCCGAACCACTGGACTAACAGAGAACCTCAGACCCCAAGGAATATTCATCAGAGTGAGGTCTCCCAGAGTTCTTCATCTCGGCACCAAGATCCAGCTCTACACAACAGCCTACAAACTCCAGTGTTGGAAGCCTCAGGCCAAACAACCAGTAAGACAGGAACTCAATCCCACCCATCCAAAAAAAAAAAAAAAATGAGATGGTAAAAAAATATGTCACAGATGAAGAAGCAAGGTAAAAACCTACAAGACCAAATAAATGAACAAGAAATAGGCAATTTACCTGAAAAAGAATTCAGAGTAATGATAGTAAAGATGATCCAGAATCTCGGAAACAGAATGGAGGCACAGATTGAGAAAATACAACAAATATTTAACACAGATCTGGAAGAACTAAAGAACAAACAGAGATGAAGAACAGAATAACTGAAATGAAAAATACACTAGAAGGAATCAATAACAGAATAACTAAGGCAGAAGAACGAATAAATGAGCTGGAAGACAAACTGGTGGAAATAACTGCCAAGGAGCAGAATAAAGAAAAAAGAATGAAAAATTTGAAGACAATATCAGAGACCTCTGGGACAACACTAAACACACCAATATTCAAATTATAGGGGTCCCAGAGGAAGAAGAGGAAAAGAACGGGTCTGAGAAAATATTTGAAGAGATTATAGTTGAAAACTTTCTAACATGGGAAAGGAAATAGTCACCCAAGTCAAGTAAATGCAGAGAGTGCTAAACAGGATAAACCCTAGGAGAAAACCACTAAGACACATATAAATCAAACTAACAAAAACCAAATTCAAAGAAAAAATATTAAAAGCAGCAATGGAAAAACAAAAAATAACATACAAAGGAATTCCCATAAGGTTATCAGTGGATTTTTCAGCAGAACCTTCAGGCCAGAAGGGAGTAGCAGGATATACTTAAAGTGATGAAAGAGAAAAACCTACAACCAAGATTACTCTACCCAGCATGGATCTCATTCAGATTGATTGGAGAAATCAAAAGCTTTACAGACAAGCAAAAGCTAAGAGAATTCAGCCAGCTTTAAAATAAATGTTAAAGAAACTTATCTAGGTGGGAAACACAAGAGAAGGAAAAGACCCACAAAAACAAACACAAAACAATTAAGAAAATGGTATTAGGAACATGCATGTTGATAATAACCTTGAATGTAAATGGATTAAATGCCCCAACCAAAAGACACAGACTGGCTGAATGGATACAAAAACAAGACCCATATATATTCTGTCTACAAACACCCACTTCAGACCCAGGGACATATACAGACTGAAAGTTAAGGGATGGAAAAAGATATTCCATGCAGATGGAAATCAAAAGAAACCTGGAGTAGCAATACTCGTATCAGAAAAAATAGACTTTAAAAGAAAGAATGTTACAAGAGACAAGGAAGGACACTACATAATGATCAAGGGAGCAATCCAAGCAGAAAATATAACAATTATAAATGTTTATGCAACCAACATAGGAGCACCACAATACATAATGCAAAAGCTAACAACCATGATGGGGAAATAGATAGTAACACAATAATAGTAGGGGACTTTAACATCCCACTTACATCAATGGACAGATCATCAAAACAGAAAATAAATAAGGAAACACAAGCTTTAAATGACACAATAGACCAGATAGATTTAATTGATATTTATAGAACATTCCACCCGAAAGTGGCAGCATACACTTTCTTCTCAAGTGCACATGGAATATTCTCCAGGATAGATCACATCTTGGTTCACAAATCAAGACGTGGCAAACTTAAGAAAATTGAAATCATATCAAACAATTTTCTGGTTTTTTCACAGAGCTGGAACTCCCAGCTCAGGGTCTCTTCCCTCCGCCAACACGGAACTGCCCACGAGCCTGAGGGAGGGCCGCCTCACTGAGGCTGCCGGCTCTGGAGGGGCCATGGTGGCCAAAGCTGCGACAGTCCTGGGGACCACGGGCCGGAGAGATATCAATAAATACTTTTTAAGAGGAGTTGAGGAAGATGGCAGAAGAGTAAGACTCAGAGATCACCTTCCTCCCCACAGATACATAAGAAATACATCTACATGTGGAACTGCTCCTATAGAACACCCACTGAATGCTAGCAGAAGACGTCAGACCTCCCAAAAGTTGTGTGGATGAAAGGCTCTTAGTGCTCCAGCCAGGAGACAGTGCTGTGCCTCTGGGGTAGGAGAGCCCACTTCAGGACACTGGTCCACAGGAGACCTCCCAGCTCCACGTAATATCAAATGGCGAAAATCTCCCAGAGACCTCCATCGCAACACCAAGACCCAGCTTCACTCAACAACCAGCAAGCTACAGTGCCAAACAACTAGCAACACAGGAACACAACACCACCCATTAGCAGACAGGTTGCCTAAAATCATAATAAGGCCACAGACACCCCAAAACACACCACCAGACGAGGACCTGCCCACCAGAAAGACAAGATCCAGCCTCATCCACCAGAACACAGGCACCAGTACCCTCCACCAGGAAGCCTACACAACCCACTGAACCAACTCTGGCCACTGGGGACAGACACCAAAAACAACGGGAACTACGAACCTGCAGCCTGCAAAAAGGAGATCCCAAACACAGTAAGATAAGCAAAATGGGAAGACAGAAAAACACAGAGCAGATGAAGGAGCAAGGTAAAAACCCACCAGACCTAACAAATGAAGAGGAAATAGGCAGTCTACCTGAAAAAGAATTCAGAATAATGATAGTAAAGATGATCCAAAATCTTGGAAATAGAATAGAAAAAATGCAAGAAACATTTAACAAGGACCTAGAAGAACTAAAGAGAAAGCAAGCAATGATGAACAACACAATAAATGAAATTAAAAATACTCTAGATGGGATCAATAGCAGAATAACTGAGGCAGAAGAACGGATAAGTGACCTAGAAGATAAAATAGTGGAAATAACTACCACAGAGCAGAATAAAGAAAAAAGAATGAAAAGAACTGAGGACAGTGTCAGAGACCTCTGGGACAACATTAAACGCACCAACATTCAAATTATAGGGGTCCCAGAAGAAGAAGAGAAAAAGAAAGGGACTGAGAAAATATTTGACGAGATTATAGTTGAAAACTTCACTAATATGAGAAAGGAAATAGTTAATCAAGTCCAGGAAGCACAGAGAGTCCCATACAGGATAAATCCAAGGAGAAACACGCCAAGACACATATTAATCAAACTATCAAAAATTAAATACAAAGAAAACATATTAAAAGCAGCTAGGGAAAAACAACAAATAACACACAAGGGAATCCCCATAAGGTTAACAGCTGATCTTTCACCAGAAACACTGCAAGCTAGAAGGGAGTGGTAGGACATATTTAAAGTAATGAAGGAGAAAAACCTACAAATAAGATTACTCTACCCAGCAAGGATCTCATTCAGATTTGATGGAGAAATTAAAATCTTTACAGACAAGCTGAGAGTTCAGCACCACCAAACCAGCTTTACAACAAATGCTAAAGGAACTTCTCTAGGCAAGAAACACAAGAGAAGGAAAAGACCTACAACAACAAACCCAAAACAGTTAAGAAAATGGGAATAGGAACATACATATCGATAATTACCTTAAATGTAAATGGATTAAATGCTCCCACAAAAAGACACAGACTGGCTGAATGGATACAAAAACAAGATCCATATATATGCTGTCTACAAGAGACCCACTTCAGAACTAGGGACACATACAGACTGAAAGTGAGGGGATGGAAAAAGATATTCCACGCAAATAGAAATCAAAAGAAAGCTGGAGTAGCAATTTTCATATCAGACAAAACAGACTTTAAAATAAAGACTATTAGAAGAGAAAAAGAAGGACACTACATAATGATCAAGGGATTGATCCAAGAAGAAGATATAACAATTGTAAATATTTATGCACCCAACACAGGAGAACCTCAATACATAAGGCAAATAACAGCCATAAACAGGGAAATCGACAGTAACACATTCATAGTATGGGACTTTAACACTGCACTTTCACCAATGGACAGATCATGAAATGAAAATAAATAAGGAAACACAAGCTTTAAATGATACATTAAACAAGATGGACTTAATTGATATTTGTAGGACAGTCCATCCAAAAACAACAGAATACACATTTTTCTCAAGGGCTCATGGAACATTCTCCAGGATAGATCATATCTTGGGTCACAAATCAAGCCTTGGTAAATTTAAGAAAATTGAAATCATATGAAGCATCTTTTCCGACCACAATGCTATGAGACTAGATATCAATTAGAGGAAAAGATCTGTAAAAAATACAAACACATGGAGGTTAAACAATACACTACTTAATAACGAAGTGATCACTCAAGAAATCAAAGAGGAAATCAAAAAATACCTAGAAACAAATGATAATGGAGTCACGATGACTCAAAACCTATGGGATGCAGCAAAATCAGTTCTAAGAGGGAAGTTTATAGCAATACAATCCTACCTTAAGAAACAGGAAACATCACGAATAAACAACCTAACCTTGCACCTAAAGCAATTAGAGAAAGAAGAACAAAAAACCCCCAAAGTTAGCAGAAGGAAAGAAATCATAAAAATCAGATCAGAAATAAATGAAAAAGAAATGAAGGAAACGATAGCAAAGATCAATAAAACTAAAAGCTGGTTCTTTGAGAAGATAAACAAAATTGATAAACCTTTAGCCAGACTCATCAAGAAAATAAGAGAGAAGACTCAAATAATAGAATTAGAAATGAAAAAGGGGAAGTAACAACTGACTCTGCAGAAATACAAAGGATCATGAGAGATTACTACAAGCAACTCTATGCCAATAAAATGGACAACCTAGAAGAAATGGACAAATTCTTAGAAATGCACAACCTGCTAAGGCTGAACCAGGAATAAACAGAAAATATGAACAGACCAATCACAAGCACTGAAACTGAAACTGTGATTAAAAATCATCCAACAAACAAAAGTCCAGAACCAGATGGCTTCACAGGTGAATTCTATTAAACATTTAGAGAAGAGTTAACATCAATCCTTCTCAAACTCTTCCAAAATATAGCAGAGGGAGGAACACTCCCAAAATCATTCTTCGAAGCCACCATCACCCTGATATGAAAACCAGACAAAGATGTCACAATGAAAGAAAACTACAGGCCAATATCACTGATGAACATAGATGCAAAAATCCTGAACAAAATATTAGCAAACAGAATCCAACAACATATTAAAAGGGTCATACACGATGATCAAGAGGGATTTATCCCAGGGATGCAAGGATTCTTCAATATATGCAAATCAATCAATGTGATACACCACATTAACAAATTAAGGAATAAAACCATATGATCATCTCAATAGATGCAGAAAAGCTCTTGACAAAATTCAATACCCATTTATGACAAAAGCTCTCCAGAAAATGGGCATAGAGGCAACCTACCTCAAAACAATAAAGGCCATATATGACAAACCCACATCAAACATCATACTCTATGGTGAAAAACTGAAAGCATTTCCTCTAAGACCAGGAACAAGACAAGGATGTCCACTCCTGCCACTCCTATTTAACATAGTGTTGGAAATCCTAGCCATGGCAATCAGAGAAGAAAAAGAAATAAAAGGAATCCAAATTGGAAAAGAAGTAAAACTGCCACTGTTTTCAGATGAGATGATACTATACATAGAAAATCCTAAAGTTGCCCGCAGAAAACTCCTAGAACTAATCAATGAATTTGTTAAGGCTGCAGGACAAAAAATTAATGCACAGAAATCTCTTTCATTCCTGTACACTAATGATGAAAAATCAGAAAGAGAAATTAAGGAAACAATCCCATTTACCATCACAACAAAAAGAATAAAATACCTAGGAATAAACCTACCTAAGGAGATGAAAGACTTGAACTCAGAAAACTATAAAACACTGATCAAAGAAATCAAAGATGACATAAACAGATGGAGATATATACCATGTTCTTGGGGTGGAAGAATCAATCTTGTGAAAATGACTATACTACCCAAAGCAATCTACAGATTCAATGCAATCCCTATCAAACTACCAATGGCATTCTTCACAGAATTAGAACAGAAACTTTTACAATTCGTATGGAAACAAAAAAGACCCCAAATAGCCAAAGGTACCTGGAGAAAGAAAAACGGAGCTGGAGGAATCAGGTTCCCGACCTCAAACTATACTACAAAGCTACAGTAATCAAGACAGTATTGTACTGAAAGAAAAACAGAAATATAGATCAATGGTACAGGATCGAAAGCTCAGAGATAAACTCACACACATATAGTCACCTAATTTATGAAAAAGGAGGCAAGAACATACAATGGAGAAAAGACAGCCTCTTCAATAAGTTGTGTTGGTAAAACTGGACAGCTACTTATAAAAGACTGAAATTAGAACACTCCCTAACACCATACACAAAAATAAACTCCAAATGGATTAAAGACCTAAATGTAAGACCAGATACTATAAAACTGTTAGAGGAAAACATAGGAAAAACACTCTTTGACATAAACCACAGCAAGATATTTTTTGACCCACCTCCTAGAATAATGAAAATAAAAACAAAAATAAACAAGTGGGACCTAGTGAAACTTAAAAGCTTTTGCACTGCAAAACATAAACATAAACAAAACATAAACAAGACGAAAAGACAACCCTCAGAATGGGAGAAAATATTTGCAAATGAAACAACGGACAAAGAATTAATCTCCAAAATATGTAAACAGCTCATGGAGCTCAATATCAAAAAACAAATAACCCAATTAAAAACTGGGCAGAAGAGCTAAATAGACATTTCACCAAGGAAGACATACAGATGGCCATGAAAAGATGGTCAACATCACTAATTGTTAGAGAAATGCAAATCAAAACTACAATTAGCTATCACCTCACAGTGGTCAGAATGGCCATTATCAAAAAATCTAGAAACAATAAATGCTGCAAAGGGTATGGTGAAAAGGGAGCCCTTCTGCACAGCTGGTGGGAATGTAAATTGGTACAACCACTATGGAGAATGGTATGGAGGTTCCTCAAAAACCTAAAAATAGGGGCTTCCCTGGTGGTGCAGTGGTTGAGAGTCCGCCTGCCGATGCAGGGGACACGGGTTCGTGCCCCAGTCTGGGAGGATCCCTCGTGCCACAGAGCAGCTGGGTCTGTGAGCCATGGCTGCTGAGCCTGCATGTCCGGAGCCTGTGCTCCGCAATGGGAGAGGCTGCAGTAGTGAGAGGGCTGCGTACTGCAAAAAAACAAAACAAAACAAAAAAAACCTAAAAATAGAGGTACCATATAACCCAGCAATCCCACTACTGGGCATACCCTGAGAAAACCATAATTCGAAAAGAGTCATGTACCAAAATGTTCATTGCAGCACTATTTACAATAGCCAGGACATGGAAGCAACCTACATGTCCATCGACAGATGAATGGATAAAGAAGATGTGGCACATATATACAATGGAATATTACTCAGCCATAAAAAGAAATGAAATTGATTTATTTGTAGTGAGGTGGATGGACCTAGTGTCTGTCATACACAGGGACGTAAGTCAGAAAGAGAAAAGCAAATACTGTACGCTAACACATATATACGGAATTTAAAAAAAAAAAAAAAGAATGGTCATGAAGAACCTAGGGGCAAGATGGGAATAAAGACACAGACCTACTAGAGAATGGACTTGAGGATACGGGGAGGGGGAAAGGTAAACTGGGACAGAGTGAGAGAGTGGCATGGACATATGTATACTACCAAATGTAAAATACATAGCTAGTGGGAAGCAGCTGCATAGCTCAGGGAGATCAGCTCAGTGCTTTGCAATGACCTAGAGGGGTGGGATACGGAGGGTGGGAGGGAGTCTCAAGAGGGAGGGTATCAGGATATATGTATGCATATGGCTGATTCACTTTGTTGTACAACAGAAACTAACACAGTATTGTGAAGCAATTATACTCCAATATTAAAAAATTAAAATTTAAATATTAAAAAAAGAAAAAAATGACAATATAGCTTTCTATATCCAGAAAAAAATATCTTTAAAAAGCAACAGTAAAATAAATATTTTTTTCCACACAAAATTTGAGAGCATTCATTGCCTGCACCTCCTTTTACTATAAGAAATATTAAAGGAAGTCCTATAGGCAGAAGGAAAATGATACCAGATGGAAATTTGGATCGCCACAAGGAAACGAAGAACATCAGAAATGATAAATGTGTGAGTAAATGTAAAATAATTTTTCTTATTTTTAAATTTATTTAAACAACAGTAGATTGCTTAAAGCAAGAAAAGAGTAACAATGTATTGTGGGGTTTATAATATATGCAGAAGTAAGATGCATGACAGCAATAACACAAAGAACAGGATGCAAAAAGTGGAAACATTCTGTGATGAAGTTATTACATAATACGGAATGTGGTACAATATTAGTTTAAGGTAGACTAAATTAAAGTAAGAATACGTATTATAAACCCTTAAGCAAGCACTTAAAAATAAAGCAAATTCATAAACACAGGATATCTTTTTATTTATCTGTGTCTTGTTAATTTCTTTCATCAATGTATTGTAGTTTTCAGTGTGCAAGCCTTTCACCCTTTTTGTTAAGTTTATTCCTAAATATTTTATTCTTTTTGATGCTATTGTAAATGGGATTGTTTTCTCAATTCCTTTTCATATAGTTAATTATTAATGTATAGAAATGCAACTGATGTTTATATGTTGATTTTGTATCCTGAAGCTTTGCTGAATTTGTTTATTAGTTCTAACAGTGTTTTGGTGGAGTCTTTAGAGTTTGCTTGTAAAAGATCATGTCAAGTGCAAACAGATAGTTTACTTCTATCTTTCAGATCTGGATGGCTTTTCTTTTTCTTGCCTAATTTCTCTGGCTATTACTGCCAGTACTATGTGTAATAAAAGTGGCAAAAGTGAGCATCCTTTTTTGTTCCTGATTTAGAGAAAAATCCTTCAGTTTTTCACCATTTTAGCTGTAGGCTTGTCATATATTACCTTTATTATGTTGAGGGACATTCCTTCTATAGCTAATTTGTTCACCATTTTTATCAAGAAAGGTATTAAATTTTGTCAGATGCATCTCCTGCATCTATTGAAATAATTATATGATTTTTATCCTTCATTCTGTTAATGTGATATATCACACTTTTTGATTTGTGTATCTTAAACCACTCTAGCATCCCAGGACTAAAGCCTTCTTGATCATGATGTATGCTGCTTTTAATGTATTGTTGAATTTGGTTTGCTAATATTTTGGTGAGGATTTTTGCATCTGTGTTCATCAGGAATATTGGCTTGTAATTTTCTTTTTTTGTACTGTCCTTATCTAGCTTTGGATTGATGAAAGAAATTAAAGAAGACACAAATAAATGGAAAGACATCCGATGTTCATGAATTGGAAGACTTAATACTGTTAAAATGTCCATACTGCTTGAAACAATCTACAAATGCAATGCTATTCCCAACAAAATCCCAATGACATTTTTTACAGAAATAGCCAAAAAAAAATCCTGAAATTCATATGGAACAACAAAAGACCCAGTGGTCTTTAGAAAGAAGACCAAAACTGGAAGCACCACACATCCTAATTTCAAAATATATTACAAAGTTATAGTCATTAAAAATTATGGTATTGGCATAAAGACAGACATACTGACCAATGGAACAGAACAGAGAGCTGAGAAATAAACTCATTCATACATGTCAACTAAACTTCAACAAAGATATCAAGAATATACAATGAGGAAAAGACAGTTTCTTCAACAAATAGTGTTGGAAAAACTGGATATCCAAATGCAAAAGGATGAAATGGAACAATTATCTTACGCCATACACAAAAATCAACGAAAAATGGATTAAAGACTTAAATAAAAGACTTGAAATTGTAAAACTCCTAAAAGAAAACATAGTGGAAAATCTTTATCACATTGGTGTTGGCAATGATTTCATGTATATGACACAAAAAGCACAGCAACAAAAGGCAAAAATAGTCAAGTGGGACTATATCAAACTGAAAAGATTCTGCACAACCAAGAACCATCAACATAGTGCAAGACAACCTATAGAATGGGAGAAAGTATTTGTAAACCATGTATCTGATAAGGGGTTAATTTCCAAAATATATAAGGAACTCCTACAATTCATGAGCCAAAAAAACAAATAACCCAATTTAAAAATGAGCAAAGGAAGGGACTTCCCTGGTGGTCCAGTGGTAAAGAATCTGCCTTCCAATGCAGGGGATGCGGATACAATCCCTGGTCGAGGAACTAAGATCCACATGCCGCGGGGCAACTAAGCCCGCACGCCACAACTAGAGACAGAAAACCCATACACCACAACTAGAGAGAAGGCCACGTACCACAACTAGAGAGAAGCCCACGGGCTGGAACAAAGAGCCTGTGCGCTACAACTAAGACCCGATGCAGGCAAAAATAATAAAATAAAAATGAGCAAAGGACTTTGAATAGACATTTCTCCAAAGAAGACATGCAAATGACCAATAGGTATATGAAAAGGTGCTCAAAATCACTAATCATGAGGGAATGCAGATCAAAACCATAATGAGATATCACTTCCCACCTGTTAGAATGGCTATTATCAAAAAAAACAAAAGATAACAAGTGTTGCCGAGGTTGTAGAGAAATTGGATCCTTTATATACTGTTGGTGGGAATGTAAAATGGTGCAGCAGCTATGGAAAATGGTATGGAGTTTCCTCAAAAAATTAAAAATAGCACTACCATATGATCCAGCAATCGCACTTCTGAGTACATATCCACAAGAACTGAAATCAGGACCTCAAAGAGATTACCTGCACTTGCATATTCATTCTACCATTATTCACAATAGCCAAGATATGCAAACAACACAAACATCCATCAACAGACAAATGAATAAAGAAAATGCAGTATATACATACAATGGGATATTATTCTGCCTTCAAAAAGAAGAAAACCTACCATTTGTGAGAACATGCATGGAACTGGAAGACATTATGCTAAGTGAAACAGGTCAGTCACAGAAGGACAAATAATGCATGATCCACTAAAATAGTCAAAGTATCTAAAATATCTAAAAAGTCTCTTTTCCTTATAGAAACAGAAAATAGATTGGTGGTTGCCAGGGAATGGGGGGAGGGGGAAGTGGGGAGTTGTTCAATGGGTATAAAGTTTCAGTTATGGTAGATGTAAGTTCTAGATATGTGCTGTATAACCTAGTGCCTATAGTTAACAATGTGGTATTGTGCACTTAGAAATTTGTTCATAGTGTAGATCTCATGTTAAGTGTTCCTACTACACACACACAAGGAAACTTTTGGAGGTGTTGGATATGTTTATTACCTTGACTGTGATGATGCTACCATGGGTGTATGTATATGTCCAAACCCATCAAATTGTATACATTAAATATGTGGTTTCTGTATATCAATTAAAACCAAATAAAGCTATAAAAAGTAAAAATGTAAAGCTAATGAGGCGATAAAGATGGTAAAATACAACAGTAAAAAATAATCCTGGGACTTCCCTGGTGGCACAGTGGTTAAGAATCCGCCTACCAATGCAAGGGACATGGGTTTGATCCCTGGTCCCAGAAGATCCCACATGCCAAGGAGCGACTAAGCCCATGTGCCACAACTACTGAGCCTGTGCTCTAGAGCCTGTGAGCCACAACTACTGAAGCCCACATACCTAGAGCCCGTGCTCCTCAACAATTGAGAAGCCACTGCAATGAGAAAGCCCGTGCACCCCAACAAAGAGTAGTCCCTGCTTGTCACAACTAGAGAAAACCCATGTGCAGCAACAAAGACCCAATGCAGCCAAAAATAAATAAACAAATTAATTAATTTAAAAAAATAATGATCCTAATGAAAGCAAGGATAGAGAGATAAGGGAACAAATTAAAGTGGAACAAAAAGAAAACAATGAGCAGAATAGTAATCTTCAACCCAACTATATCAATAATTATATTAAATGTGAAAGGTTTAAACCATTACATGGCAGATTTTATCCAGTTAGATTAAATTAAAACATAAGCTCCAATTACATGCTATCTAGTAGATATCCACTTTAAATATAACAACACTGATAGGCTAAAAAAAAACAAAAAAGATATATTGTGCAAACACTAATTATTAAAAAAACAGAAATGACTATGTTAATATTAGACAATGTAGACTTAAGAATAAGAATATTATCAGAATAAAGCAAGACATTTTATGATGATAAAAGGGTAAAGTCATCAAAAAACCCCACAATAATCCTAAATATGCATTCACCTAATAACAGCTTCAAAATACATAAAGCAATGACAGACAAAACTGAAAAAATAAATAGACAAATTTGCAAATGTAGTTATTAGCTGAAGACAGAACATCAGTTAGTATAAAGAAGAGGTGAATATCATCAACCAACTTGACCATACTGACATTTATAAACCCCTCCATTCAAGAACTGCAGGATATATAGTCTTTCAAGTGTATGAGAAACATTACCAAAACAGACTATATGCTGGGCCATAAAACTAATTTCAATAAATTTCATGAAATTGAAATCAAAAAGAGTATATTTTCTGACCATGACTGAATTAAATTAAAAATCGATAATTGACAAATATCCAGAAAATCCCTAATTATTTGAAATTAAAGAACACAATTCAAAATAACTCATGTCACAAAGAAGAAATAACAGAAATTAGAAATATTTTTAGCTGAATGATAACAAAAACACAGTGTATCAAAACTTGCCCTTGGGGTAGGCAACAATTTTTTAGCAGGGCACAAAAAGCATTAATCATAAAAGAAAACAGAAGTAATAAATTTAAACAAAGACATTTGAGGGAGAACAGAAGAAGACCCTTGGAAGAGGGAGAAGAAAGATAAGTCAGTTGCAGTAGGGAACTTCTCAGAACTATGTAAGGATACAGGTGGAATGACATTTATCTTAAGATGCCAAATAACAGAACCAAGAAGTCAGGTAAAACAGAAAGCAGAGAGGGCAACGTAGGTAATGAAACACATTAGGATTAGTACATGAAAGAGCACCTGGGCGAGGATCAGCTCGGTGGATTTAGAAGAGATCATGGCTTAGAACACTGGCTCCTACAGTAGTTTGGATATTTAACTACACTGGCACTCACATATTAACTATTTTGGAATACGTTCATAATGTTTGTATGGTGCCCCATCCACACACACAAAAAAAGAATTGTAAAGACTATCTGCTGTTTCCAACTAAATCTAAAGAGGGCATCGTGTACTAATTCCGTAACACTGAAAAGTTATAATAACCAAGCCCTTGTAGAATATGCCTCATTTCTTCATTTTGGCACATTAAAGAAATTTCTAGGTTGTACTGATGCCACTAATGACTTTTCCTTTAAAGCATGAAAAATTATTGAATTCATAAAATGATATTTTAGACATCTGAATAAATCAGAACGTTTTCAATACATCTTTAGGTAACTCAACCCAGAAATAGCCTGAACCTATTCTTTACCACTTATTCTCTCTTCCAAGAGTCATCTCTATGTTTGGAGTTCTAAAGATTGAAAGGTGAAGTGACAGAGGGGCTTCTTTCTATTTCATTTTCCTGGACAACGCTAAGGAAATTGACAGCTCTGCAGCAGGGCTGGGAATTTCCCATGGGAGTCTGTAGCAACACCATGCATTTGAAATGTTTGACTGTGTCCCTATTTTACTCGATATAGATTCTGATGCTACCTCTAGCTAGATGACCAGGAAATAAGCAACTCTAGTAGTATGGAGAACCAGCCCAGTATATAGTTTGTGTGGGGTAAAACTTTATCTTTTATAGCAAATTCATTATATCCACAGTGCCCTTGCCTTATCCAAGCATGGAAATAGCAACCCAAACTGACTTGAATCCAGCTTTGTACATGTCCCCCAAAATATGAATAATGAACTCTGTGGTGTCTGAAATCACAGATTCAACAGCTGATAGCCTCAGCAGTAGACTATAAGCAACTATTTGGGGGAAAAAGAAAATCTTCCTATTCCCTTTACTGTGTAGAAACCAGCCTTCATTAGGAATTTTTGGGACCTAGAATAAAACCTGAGGCAATGGAAGCTAGGGCCCTAAAACACTGACTCTTCTAATGATACCTCAGAGGCCCAGAAGCATTAATGCTGACTTCCTAAAGCATCTAATCTTTCCCAGGGAGTGGTTTTGCCTCCTGGTATAGTTTGCCTCATTATGACAACATGGAGTTGATACCCTTATCTTTAAAACAACTCAGAATAATTCATAAGTCCTGGCAATAGTCACAGCATAAGAATTTATAATAGTCACACATGAAAAATAAACAGGTACTCCAAAGAGGACTAATTTACTTAAGGAATAATGCCAGAAACATTAAACGTGATAGTTTTGCTTTTAAATAAAATGTGGTTAATTTGATTACTATTTATTTTATTTTTTGCCGGATTTCAATCAATTTTTATGGTAGGATTAAGCTTCTAAGTAGAGTGCTGTGTTTTAAAAAAAATAATGGAAGCACTTTTCCAAACTTGACCATGGTTAACTAATGGGAGGTCAATGTTGTACATTACGGATCCATGTTAATCCTCCGACGTATTTACCCACAATGCATGCACATTTAGGTCTCGGTTAGAATGAGTAGGTATGTGTATTGCAGGCTCTCATTAATTCATAACAGCTTACATTGTGATTTTTATTTGGCATCCTACTGTGGAACCCAGTTGAGAATGCCGAGCTACTCAGCTAAACATTTTCAAATCCGTGACTCTCCATCTGGTTATTCAATCAGAACAAAATCCCTGCAAAGAAAATCCTCTTCCTAAAATGTACCTCATTTTCCATTTTCCTGTCTAAGAATCATTCTGGAGAAATGTGAACAGTTTGCCCAGTTGTTCAAGGAGTTTATTTGCAGGAAAAACTAACACTATAAATATCAACAGCACTTAAATGGAAGTGAAGAAAGAACTCCCTCATCCTGCATAATGGCGGGCTTGTTAGAAATAACTATACAGAGAAAATGGAAATGGAATTTATTATTTTGGAGCATTTTTTGAAAACTTGAAGTCACTATAAAACAATCTCATATGACTCCATTGACATATAAGGAATAGCTACATTAATAGCATGATATTTTATAAAAAGTTCAAAGTAATGGTAACTTAGTACCTAACAGCATGTAAGGCCTCCATAAAAAATAAAATCTGCTCTAAACAAGCAAGCATATTCTTGTAAAACTAAACAACTCTAGCAAGCAAGATGCTTGGACACAGTCATCTATAATAAATATGTGTCAAATGAATACTGAAATATCTCACTCACAGTTCATGGGACTTTTGTTCTATCAAAATGGTAGAGAATTAGATTCCCATCTTAAGCAGTTTTTAACAGGGGCTTTTATAGAGATACTCTATTATGTTTTAAATGTGTTTTTCATGGCTTTAGTTCATTGACTATCCCTGTCTTGGAGAAGAATGGGAAAAGTAGACATTGCAATTATTTTTTTCTTCTTAAAAGGTAAGTCTGTTTCCAATTAGAGACTGTTAGATAAGAGAAGATTTGGGGGGTATGACCAAGGAAAAGTGATAGGAATTGTATGGGTTAGAATTAGAAGGCTTGGCTGTAACGTTAAATAGAATAAACATCTTGTAAACATTGGATGTTGGAAAACATCTTGAGTTTCTAAATAAAAAGTGGTTCTGTAATTCTTTTACCATTAGGATAGAGAAAAAAGTATTTAAGGGGAAAGGATGAAAGTCACCTTGATTGACTTAAAAAGAATTATGACAAGAGATTATAATATAGCTTTTCTCCAAGATGCCTACCATTACTTCTTTCCTTCCATGTATGTGCAATCATTCCTCCTTTGAAAGCTAGAATCTATTCTACGCTTGTGAATCTAGGCTGGTCTAGAACTACCATGATCAATAGAATATGACACCGTATAACTTCCCAGATTAGGTTATAAGAACACTTGTAGCTTCCACCTGGCTTCTTGGAACACTCACTTCTGGGGGAAGCAACCACTATGTAAGAAGTCCAACTACTCTAAGAGTACCATGTCTTGAGAAAACCCAAGACAGCCGCATGCAGAGGCCTCTTGAGAGAGAAATGTCCAATCAGTCCTTATAGCCTGGAATGTGAGTTAAGAAACCTTCGGATGACTGTAGCCCTACCTGCATCTAGGTGCACTCCAAGTGAGAACCACCTTGCTGAGTTTATCAACCCCCCAAAACAAGAGACATATTAATAAATTGTTGCCTTAAGCCATTAAGTTTTGGCAAGCTAAAGAACACCACAAAAAACCACCATCAGTCAGGTTTTTCAGAATAACATTTAACATTATTCTATTGCTGAACATTAAAAAACAAAAGTGAGATTTTAGAATAATATAAAGTAGAAACCAAACTAATGTTCACCATTCTACAACTTGCTAAAATCAGAAGACTGAGAGTCATGATAAACTCTTCCCTTTCATTCAGTCCCCTCCTCTAATCACCAAGTTCTCCAGTTAACCTTGTTAATATCACTTGATTTTTCTGTACTCTTCCTCATCCGTATTGCCATTGCCTTGTATAACATTTGAACGTCTCGTTTAAATTACACAACTAATATTCCTTCCTTCAGACCATCTAAACCCTCTTCAAACTCCTGCTCTACCATTCATAACACAACCCCATATCTATCTATCCTTCACATTACTACCCAATAATCTTTTCACAGCAAACTCCTCTCACCTTTCTACCTAAAATCCTTCAATGGCTCTCAATAACGGTTACAATGAGTTTTAAATTCCTCAATCTAACACATGAGGGCCTTCATGATCGGGCATCCCCCTGCCTCCCAAGTCTTGTCCCCTACCATCTCCTCCCCATACGCACATCCTACCATATCAAACTCCTTGTAGCCATCTGAGGGAGTTAGGTACCTCTGCAATGATTTACCCAAATGCTCTGCATTCTGCTGACGACACCCACCCCTCTGCTTTTTAATCTAACTCCTACTTGTTCAAAATTCAGCTCAAAAATCACCTCTTTTAGGAAGGTTTCCCTGAATTGATCTATCTAATTTTGACACCTCTCATTCAGACTCCCATGGACTCATTTGCTTCTCCGCTTGTTAAATTCAGTGCACCCTAAGATAGTTTCCTGAGTCCCTTATTTAAAGTATGGGAGACTGCGATCATACCTGACACATATCAGGCCTCAATAAACATTCCTTGAGGGAATAAATGGACTATTGAAAGCCATGATATTTTCATTTACACAGTGAAAATCATAAATATTACTTCCAACTGTGAGTATAAAATCGTTTCTCTGAGGAGGGGCACACGATTCGAACTAGAGGTAAATGAGAAGCTTCTCGGAGGTCACTGTAGCAAGGATGAGGATAACTTGCCAGATAGAGTGGAGAGCAAAAGTGTCCTAGCAGAAGGAGAAGCCTTCACAAAAATGTAGAAGTAGATTAACAGAGTTCAGGAAGCATAAATAGATCAGTGTGGCGAATGCTTGTGAGGCTGGTATGATGGGCAGAAGCCAGAAGATGGTGGGGGGGTTGGGGGGGAGGTGCTCTTAGAAGGACATTGTACATTATTATGTTGGCAAGGGGGAGCCAGTACAAGATTTAAACCAGAAGAGAAACATTGGGGTTACAGGTTAGAAAGCTTAGTTGTGGAAAATTGATTCAAGGAGGGATATAGAGAGCAGAGAGGTGTGGTTAAGAGTCTAATTCAGTAATTCAGGTAAATTTAAAAGACATGGAATTAGAATTCACAAGATTTGTTAACTGTATATAAGGGAGGGGCAACTATAAGTCTTCTCAGAATTTTGCTCTGTGTCATTTTGTGGTTGGTGATGTCAAATTAAAATAAAGTTAATTTTCAAGGATTTTTGAGAATTTAATCATGTATTTTGAGCTAATTAGAGATGTTCTGTAATATGAAGCATGATGTTTTGAAAGGGCTGTTTCTGACACTAGTGCCCATTTGCTATGAAACAGTCATGAAATAGAATTCTTTGGGATTATGCCATGGATTCTCTGTGTGATCCCAAAGAGTCATGAAACTTTCCACACCTCAATCTTGCAAATTTTTCCATATAAGTAAGAAAAAATATATGCCTCCCAGATAATTCAATGAAACAATTTAAAAGGAAATTTGCCTGTGTGGTAATTTCTGTTTCCAAAAGGCAAAATGAAATACAATCTCAATTTCCTCCTCTATTAAAAAATTTTTTTTGAAGAGAAGGCTTAAATGATTTCAAATGGCCCCTTCAGCTCTAAGATCAATAACTCCATAAGTCAAAACACTTGGTTGGAGCTACATTCTACCCAGATCAGCGGCTGATCCTCAACAAGAACCAAGGGATTTATGGTGGAGGTAGGTTGTCCTATTTAAGCACTTCCTGCTGAGTGAAGTAGTACTTCCTTTTATTTGTCTTAATAGTCTAGCTCTTTGTCGTGCTACTTTTCAATGAGATGTTTTCATTTGTTTAACAAACATTTATTGAGTGCCTACTATGTGCCAGGCACCACATTAGTTGCTAGAGAAACAAAACTAAATGAGACATGCTCCCTTTCGTTACATTTTTAAACTGTAAACCATGTTCAAGCCAAAATCCATCATCTTATAAAGTACTATTTATCATGTACATGATCCTGCTCTAGGAACCATGCCAGGCTACCCCATTAAACTTGATGGGCCTGAGAATAGTAAAACTATACACTGTATAATGTATTTATAGTATATAGCAAGGCAACAAGGTCCCCTGAGAAGGGAAGGCAGGAAAACTGAAAAATCATCATGAGTGCACTAGGAACTCATAGAACATTCGCAAACTCCCTTACTACTTTGTGACTCCATTTCTTTACCTATAAAATAGAGATAATAAGGCCTACTTCTAATATTCCTCACAGGATATTATAAGGATTAAATAAGTAAAAGCACATTAACTACTTCAAGCCTTAAGAAAAAACACTAAATAAATATTAGGTATTGTTGTTTGGTAGCATTACATAAATTACATTAAAGTTAAAAGCCTACTGTAGTTATTCTAATGGAAGTTTATATCCCAAGATGAAAGCATGGTTAGTTGAATAACTAAAATCAGGACACACCCCAGTCAGATCTAGTTAAAAACTAAAATTAAAACTGGAATTCACTGCCTGACTAAAAGATGGTTCCTCACATAGGACAGAACTTACAAGATGTCTAGTTTGTGTCTATAAAGTTGGGAAGGCAAGCATGAGCCCCACCTGGGTTGACCACTCTTGGATTTTAAAAATGAATCTTCATCTGGTTGCAGCTTTCACAGAGAAGCTCAGTTGGTGGGGATCATGCCTCCATTGAATATTATGCTACCAGCTCTCCAGTGCCAAAACAGGGACACCTCCAAACCAGGGTATTTGATGTATGTCAACTTCAATAGCCGAATCATTTGTTAACCTTGAGAGGTTGACTGTAATAGAAATCAATGGTCTTTGCTCAAAAACTTTACTTAGGTTTTGTTCAAAAGTTCTATTATAAAATATCCAGGCTCCAGAAGAAGACAATTTCTCATGAAATTTTTCTGGCTAATATATCCAGAGCTAAGGCAGACACTAACACCAAACAGAGAAGATAAACTAATAAAACCTCCACCCACCTCCACATTAGACCTATCTCTAAGCTCAGTAAGAGTAATCATAAAGCTATTCAGTGCCCTCCTCAAGTCCATCCTGGGATGGAAATCTTACTGATTAGGGAAACAACGGACTTAGCAGTATCATGGTATCTCTTTCTCTTTTTGCTTCTGTGCTGTAACTAGGAGGATAAAAAAGAACAGAGTGGGGTTTCTTTTTTTTTTTTTAATCTAACTCACAATTCTTCTTTTAGTTACCAAAAGAGGAAATGAATAGAAGAGATGGGCGATGAGACATTTGGAACCTAAGATTTTAGCAGCATAAAGTTCTCTGATGCTAAGCATGGCTGAAGGATTAAAGCAAATCTTCAGAAATGGCTTTTGACTACAAGCTAGCATTCAGGAAAAGTATTAAATAAAGGGAAAAGATTAGTTAGAAAAACACAAAACTTTAACTAGATTCTTTAAACTTCAAAATAGTGTTTTTAAAATTCATATTTGTTTAAACCCAAATTGTTTTAAAAAGAGGCTTATTTGGACAAGTGGAAATTACATTATTATTAATCTTTTAGGACATGAGTTAAGAACTACTGTCTAAATCTCAGGCAAAACTATGCCTTTTCTATTCATTATAATCCAGGGAACCTCACACACTTTTTCTGAAAGGTGAATAAATCCTTTACGAAAGGTGAATCTCTAATAATTAAAGTATCTAAGCAAAAGCAAGCCCACAAATTCTTGAGTTCCACAACTTTCTGAGCAACACATTCCAGAGTCTTAAAATTCTCAGACTCAAATTCTCCCTTACACCAAATCTGTATCTGTTTTATCTTGGGAGATAAAAAAATTAAAAATATAAAATCCCTTGGGAATTAACTCTTCATCTATATTAAAGCTATAAATCACCAGCCACCAACCACTGACTGAAATTAATGATACTAGTTCTTATGCCATTTCCACTTAACTTCTAATTCTCCAGGACTTACAGGGTGAAAAGAAGGTAATAGAACACTCTGCTTTTAGTTTACAAAATACAATTGTGAAAATTCTCACTCTTGGTCTCTAATTAGATTTTACACACACACACAGTAGAGGAGCTGAGATTTTGAAACTTTTTATATGCTTAGTGCCTTTTATTCCCAAAACTTTAAGATTTATTTATTAACATTTATTAAGCACCTACTATGTTTTCTAGGCACTATCTCCATCTTAGTAGCCTCACTTTTTCACTTTTATGAGTTTCACTCCACAAGATACTTCAAACAACCTACCCAGCACTACCCCTGACAAATGAATGAATTACTTAATGAATCAATATCCAGCAGCTAAAACCTCACGGTTCCTCCCCTTTCTCCTGAGGGCCATCACCAGGACTCTCAGTAATCTGTGAGCATATTTTAAATAGGGAAATCCAGTCTAAATTCCCTATTTTACCACTGACACCTACAAAGAACTCTTCAGGATCCTAAAGCCTTGAGCTAGTGTAGACTTTCTAGCTGCCTACACAGTATGCAGAATGCTGTTCTAGCTAAGTCCCTTAATGTTCCACAGGGATCTCCTAACAGGATAATTCAGAATCATAGTTAAATTTCTTCGTTCCACATCTTTCCATTTCAACTTGTCCTGGCATGGAGCAAGCTGTTGACAAACAGAGGGTTGACCCAGAGCTTGACTTAAGTGGTCCCCCTATTCCCCAGCCCCAACTCTAATACGGTTAACTGTTTTCAAGGTATTCTCTCACCTGGACTATGTGAAAGATGATGTCACTGTGCACATTATAATTCTCTTTCTGAGAACTAAATTATTTTGTAGAAGCAAACAGGATCATACGGGAGCCACCTAGCATCTACATTCATCACATCTTAGTAGAATAGACGCACATTATTTCATTATTGTCATTCTTTAACACTGATTAGATGATTTAACTCCAAGTTTTCCTCACTGCCATCTCCTTGAATATATCAGATTATAGTATATTTGATACAGAATAAAACACTGTTTGCAAAGCTAGCAAAGAAACCTGGAAGTGGGGGTGGGCACCCTTCAAGTACCATCAGGATAAATGTTGTTTGTATCTATTTTGAGATTCTGCCACCCACCTCCCCCAAAAAGGTGATAGATTTTTCATCTTCTCCATTTTAAATTTCAGTGTCTGTAAAATAACATTTTTAAGCTTTTCTTTTAAAAGACGAATATATCTGGATCCTCTATTTTTAAAAAGGCCACCTTAGAGAGTCCTAAGAGTTTAATGAGTAGAATTCTGCACGGTGTGGATGTCAAGAAAGAAACAGTTTGTCTCTAAATGATGGGATAGTTACTCTAGGGTAAATTATTCCACATTTCCTTCAGCTACTGGTACTGGGTTTTTATCTGTCAATACCATCAGTTTTGCAAACCTCAGGCCAACAGTCAACAGAAGTTGAGAGAACCCCATCAGGGGAAATCAATCCTAGTCAGGCTAAAGAAATCTTTAGCACCTACATTTCTTGCAAGCTGAATCACAAACAGTCCACACCCATCATGATCCCTCTTCAAATAATTTCTTCATTTACCTGTGTGGCACTTCCTGAAAGTAAGGAATGGGCTTGACTGGATGAGCTATTATCTCATTAGGATTTGTGAAGAACCCAAACAGACTGGAATGCTTTTCAGGAGCCCCCCTCCCACATCCCGTCTCCATTTCCCATACCCTGGCCACCGTTTGTCCTGTTTGCCTTTTCTCAGTTTCTGTGTTGCTCAAGGCAGACAGATAAGCCCTTTAAATGATTACTACCACCCTGCATTAGCTTTCAAAGCCTCTGACAATTTTTCCATGTTTGGTAACTGATTTGTGATAGAAGTGTTGACAATGTAAAGCGATAACTCAATCACACACCAGAACTTCTCAGAATAAATGGAAATCACCCAAAGGCTCTCTGGAAATCTTTTCCTAAGGATTTCACCCACAGATCTGTTCAAGGCACATGTGGAATGCAAGATCTACTTTCATTGCTGTTTAATCGGCAGGAATAGTAATAAAGGTATACATACTGGGGTTTTTTTTGGCGGGGGTCAATATAATAGTTTTTAAATTGCTTTTATTTTTTCCACTTTCTCCTTTTAGATTATCCAGAAGAAAATCATACAATTTCTCAATCTGATACCCTAGAAGAATTACAAACTTTGATTTTCATTTAGAAACATAATAAATGCTTAAATGAAGGGAGATCAAAGCATAACGCTTCCCCTTCGCCGGAGGTTCAATAATAGTGTAACTCAGGGGTCCCCAACCCCCAGGTCGCGGACTGGTACCGGTCCACAGCCTGTTAGGAACCGGGCCGCACAGCAGGAGGTGAGCGGTGGGCAAGCAAGCAAAGCTTCATCTGCGGCTCCGCATCACTCGCATTACCGCCTGAACCTCCCCCTGCCGCCCGTGGAAAATTTTCCTTCCACAAAACCGGTCCCTGATGCCAGAAAGGTTGGGGACCAATGGTGTAACTGGAGGTACAAGGACACAGCCAGAACTCTTTCTATGGTACGATGAGGACAGATAGATACTACATTTCAGCTTGAGAGACAAAAAAAAGAAAAAAAAAGGGCAGGAGAGTTTACTAAATATTTGCTTCCTTCTCAGAGCACTGCTAAGTTTTTTTTGCTAGTTGATTGAATGCCTGTCGCTGAACAAAAACCTGAAGTTGCATTGTAGAAACTGCTGTCTGACTAAACTGGAGCGATGCTGAAGGCATGTTGTTCCACATTGCCCCACATCGTCCCACAGTGTCTGGGGGCCCTAGGAAGAACAGGGCCACCGAACACCCCCCAGAAGTGGGATTCCCACTTGGGCTAATTTGGAGTGGACAGGTGTGGAAGTAGGAAAAAATAAAGGAAACCACGTCAACATAATTTTGGATCATGAAGGAAACAAACAAAAAAATGACAGGATAGAGTAATGGGGCAACGAGAGGACGGACTATTATAGATAAAATACTCTTATCAAATGGAAAAAGACTTAGCCATGCAATGAGCCAGAAGAGCAATCCAGGCACAGAATAAAGCAAATACAAAGTCCATGAGGTAAGAAAGAATAGAAAAAACTCATGGTACAGAGGAAAAAAGGTTTTTTTGTTGTTGTTTTGATGATTGAGTTTCTAATGGATAGCTAAGAAATAAACAAAAGTATATAATAAACAAGCATGGTTAACTAAATATGTTTACTTTTAAAATTAATCTATTATTTCAGACATTTTCTGGAGAGAACACTTTATTATTATTATTGTTGTTGTTGTTATTATTATTTTACTTATTTTTTTTCCAGGGACTAAATATGTTTGGCTTGTTTTTTCCTTTGAGAGCCCAGGAACATACTGTGATAAGGCCTGAGCAATCTATATTTCTACTCTTGATTTACATTATTTTCTCAAATACCCCTGAAAACATGTTGTTAAGCTGTAAAGACAGGTCCCACTGTTGAATTTTTTCTTTTTTTTTTTTTTTTTTTTACTTTATCTTTCTCAGAGAAGCCTTCTCCTGGCAATACCTAGAAGTTTATTTAAACTGAATGATGGATGGCAACAAATCTGGTCCCCATGGCACAGGGTGGATGGTGCCCTGGGCTTTGACCAAGACTCCACAGGAGTCTACTGATGTAGGACTCTCATTAGTCAAGTTTACTGGATGCCTGATGACACAGCTCTTCACAAGGCCAAGACCACCTTGTTTGTACGTTGGGGCAAAGTACTGTTGGAGACTATCAGGCTCTGGACAGTGTTAGAGGAGCAGGAAGGTTGCGATCCTTGGCACCTCTGTGTCAGCCCCTTCTATTCTGCATCCCACTCGGCTTTTGTCTAAATGCAGGATCAAAAAGGCTTTCTTCTGCTCGATGGATTTTTATTTTTCAATACATAATAATAAACGATTGCCAAACAATCAATGGGATCATTGCACAGCCAATCCAGTTTTATCACCAAGATCACATCTGGTTATTTTACTCATTTTAATGACCAAACAGGATCAACCATGAAGAAATTTTGGCTGTTTAAGCAATCAGTTAATCTCATAAACTTCTAAACAAGAACCTGATGAAAAACAGTCAAGTTGGGATGTGTGTGTGTGTGTGTGTGTGTGTGTGTGTGTATGGCTTATGTGATGAGTAAAACATAAATTTATTTAAATAATAAATTATTTATTTCATTGCGTCATGGAAATAGATTAACATGTATTACATTCAGATTTAATGCTCTTGTGCTTAGATAATAACATATTTGTTCACTTCTTTCAGCTTGCGTTTCTGAAAAGTTTTATGTAAACCAAATTTTTGCAAATCTAATCATGCTTTAAATACATTAACAGAATTTACTACTTAAATTATGAATCTGTGTATAATCAATGAAGTTCCCTCAAACACGTCTCTTGTGTAGAGCTGGAATTTCATATGACAGATTTTGCTTACTAGTGAGTTTTGTTGCAAAATTCTGTGTTTCCCAGATAACTTGTAACAATTTTTAGTAAATCTAAATTTATGGTCAGACTCATTTATGGAAAAATACAAGAAAGTCATGTTTCTCTGTTTCAAAGAAGTGAGGGTGGGGATAGCTTGTTTTTTCCTAATCCAGTAAGTTGGAACCAGAGGGGGGAAATGTAAATA
Source organism: Aethalodelphis obliquidens (assembly GCF_003676395.1). Classification (NCBI taxonomy): domain Eukaryota; kingdom Metazoa; phylum Chordata; class Mammalia; order Artiodactyla; family Delphinidae; genus Aethalodelphis; species Aethalodelphis obliquidens. Next base: position 13,276,600 of record NW_020837954.1, read on the forward strand.
TGAATTCTCTATCATGCATATTTCCTTCTGTGAGGGGTTTCACTGCAATGTGATTGAAAAGAATATATTCACATGCATTGCTTGTTAAGATAGCATTTTTGTTAAATGGTTCTGTCAAGTAAACATAACTTATGCCCCTGTTTCTCATACCCATAATCTTCTTGTTGTCCACCTAAACCTTCCTGACATACCATCTCCAGGTTACCTGAGTTTTCTCAAATCTCCCACAACCCAGTCTCTCTGCTTTCTCTCACTTTCACAATCATCTGCCTCCTGTTGTCCTATGCGAAGAAACCTTTTTAAGAAAATGTATTTTATATCAAATAGATCAATGGGTTCTTTGAGGGGAAAGTATTCAATACGTACATACACATGTAAATAAGTTGTATACGTACAGTTTTGCTTACATTTTATTAATCTTACAAAAGGGGAAAAACAGATTCAGAAGACACGGGGAAATTTAAAGGATCAGCACCATTAGCAACACTTGGCTAGAATCGTAAATGAATGAACAGAAAACATGGACACTTTTAGTGACTAAGAATGTGAACTGTAAGAAATAAGGAAATCTAGTTTCTGATTATTGTGCTTCTCTTTTTTATGCTCAGTGTTCTTTTTCACTTCAGACTTTCCTAAAAAGATCTGGGTCACCAATAGCTATCCGCAGCGTACAGAAGTAGACTTTAAAAATCACCTTAGCTCTCTCCGTACATACCTAATTTCCCACATGGTTTTATAGAAAGGGAATCTAAGAAGAAATTTTAAAATGTATACTCTAAAATGCTTATTGCAAAAGTTTCATAATTATACTTAAATTCAGCCAACTTTAAAAAACTACTATCGACAGTCTCTTTGATTGAATATGTTAAAACGTATTTTCCCACACAACTAAGCTAGTTTGGAGTTGAAAAAGAACAAAAATGCATTCAAAACCACTGACAGCTTGTTCATTTGGTTTCTTCCAAATTTAAAATGATGAAACTACATAGATTTCAAGTTTTTAGTAAAATTTTCTCTCAGATTAAAAAAAGAAATATACTAATCTGAGTGTAGGTTTTTTGTTCGTTTGTTTAACGGTTGAGTTATGAACCCAAACTCTTAAAAACAGGAGTTTATGGTGGAAATGACAGCATTTTAACTATAAAGGCATGAGTGGTGTCCTTTTACAGACGCCTAAATCAAACACAGAAAAAAAGTGATGTGTTGCCAGGACATTCAGTGCACTTTCCTTTAATTGCCATATACAGTTAATAGCCTGACTTTTTTTTTTAAGAAAATAAATTGCAAAGATGGAAGCAATGCATAATATCTTCCCATGCAACATATCAAAAACAATGAATTTAATCATTCTGTGGTCTGGGTTGAATTCAACACCGCAATCTTTTATTGAACTTCACAGCAACAAAGAATTTCAAACTTACAGATGACCATTTTGAAGTTGGAGAGAATGCTGACCATACTATGATGGCCTGATACTAAAAGTGGACAAAGTACAGAATACAGTATTCCAACCAGGATTTGGGCTGATCTAAGAAACTCAAGAAAAGTACTGTGAAAGAATTACAGATATAGAATGACTGGATAGGTCATTTGATCTTGCTTCTGAGACTGAACTTAAAAACCTCTGTTTCAGATTAAACAGTACTTCATTGCTTTCCTTTTTCTTTTTTTCTTAACACAAAATTACTTCTACAGATTAAAAGAAACAATCAGAATGGAGTAACAGAATTATGCAGGATGTAATACCTACATAGGTCCAGAAGGTTCCTGAAATTTTAATAAGCCAAGCTTTACTCAAAATATTGACACTAAGTAGTATCAAACCAAACTCTGGGAGCACTCAGTGGTCTTTTCTACAGTGTGTGTGATCAGTAACAGCAGCGACCCTATCCCATAATATACCATAAAACAAGGGAAAGAAATCGTCTCACATTTTTAGAAATGAAACTGCCCTATTAGCCTAAATATACAGTGTAGGCAGTCAACATTTTATGGCTTTCATCATTTTCAAACATTATGTTGCACAAAATTGTACAGAGAATGTTTTAACTATATATTTGACATTTAAAAAAAATAGGAATGATGGCAACAATAGTACTGACTATAGCTTTAACTTACATTATTAAGATAACTACATCAAATAAATTTGAAATTCATATAATTTTGATATATATCTTGAATTTTACAGTTCCTACCATTTAAGTAAATATTTTTACCACATTAATTTGCGTTTTGTAGATAACCAACAAGGACCTACTGTATAGCACAAGGAACTATACTCAATGTTTTGTAATAACCTATAAGGGAAAAGAATCTGAAAAAGAATACACATATTATGATATACATATATTTATCTACATATATAACTGAATCATTTTGCTGTACACCTAAAACTAACACAATATCGTAAGTTAACTATACTTCAATTAAAAAAAAGACAAAATTTTTAAAAATTTGCATTTTTGATCGTATTTTCTAGGTAGAAGATCTGCATTATATACTTAGTTATGGCATGGACTTTTGTATTGTGCTTTCTTATATAGCTTAGGATATACAAAATTAAATATACCTATGCTTTCATTCAGAGAATAATTTTACATGCTATTATTCATTTGTAGTCAAAATATTAACTTCTAATTATTGAAAAATTCAAGGTTTTTATTTTTAAAAAATTAGTTTAAAAATAATGAAACCTGTGAGAGTAGGTGAACAATGAAGTGCTTAAATACATAATTTGAGAGCTTGTTACATACATAGAATACTATAACAAGTAAAAGACTGAGTGCAAATATGGTAGTGTTGTCTTCATTTTGAAATGTATAAGAATTCTTTCAAATAAATCTAAAACATGTAATTGAATGAAGCAAAACAAATGATACATCAAATTACATATACAACACTGAAAGAGGAATAATTATATCAAGTTGAAAAACTAATTCTTGAATAACAAAACTGGTAAACGTCTAAAATTTTGTTATTACTTTAGAAATACACCGCACCGCTTCAGAATTATTTATATTACACAATTGTTTAGTTTTCAATTATTTTGACTATTAGTTGTTCTTTCACAATTAATACTGAGCTTGAAGGCAAGAGTTCAGACTAAAAAAAGATATTGCTGCTTGTATCGACCTACATTCATCATAGTTTGAATAGTTTTTGAAAATGAAATTCTTAGCGATTATAAAACCAATCTAATGAAACACTTTTTGGTTAAATTTAGCCAAAATTACCAAACCAAACCAACCTAACAAAAATACACCATACATGCAAAGTCCATGTTTTTAAGGAGTCTGAAATAACCATCTGCAGAAATGAACAAAAGCAGGGAGCAGTGCTGTGCTGGCACCTAGTGGACAAGGCAGTAGAAGAGTCATTACCTTGGGTCTCACAGTCATGCTGGGAAAAGGACACATTTTAATTATGAAAAATCTATGCTTTCTATCACACACATCTGAAAAGAAGACAAATGAAAAGTATCTGGGGTAATTCACCTTAAGTATGCAACCAAATGTTATGATTTTAATTTTCTGTAAAGACAAAAAGAAAAATTGGAGGGGTGAGGGTGGTAGAGAGGAACATGACTAGCTATGGTGAAAAATAAAACATAGTAGAGACTGTCAGAGTGAAGTGAGTCAGAAAGAGAAAAACAAATATTGTATATTAACGCATATATGTGGAATCTAGAAAAATGGTACAGATGAACCGGTTTCCAAGGCAGAAATAGAGACACAGATGTAGAGAACAAACATACGGACACCAAGGGGGGAAAGTAGTGGGGCGGGGGCTGGTGGGATGAATTGGGAGATTGGGATTGACATGTATACACTAATACATATAAAATAGAGAACTAATAAGGACCTGCTATATTAAAAAAAATAAAATAAAATTCAAAAAAATAAATTATCTAATGTAAAAAAAAAAAGAAAAAGAAAACATAGTAAAAGAAAAACTTGTGCGATTTTCTTTTCCCTTGATAAATTCTGCCAAACCTGGTCACACTAGTCTATTCTCCGTCAAGCAAAGAATTTTTATGAAATCAACTGACAGGCTGTTTGTGAAGATCTGTCTGTACTGGGGACATACGTCACCAAACGCTACTTAACACACACCTCTTAACATTAACTTTGGAATTTTCAAATGTCAGTATTACATGCAGAGGTATAGTTATTTTTCCTTCACAGCATTTTTAGAAGGACAAATTTTAAGTTGAGCCCTGCCTCCTCTGTCTTTTGGGACTGGGGACAGGTATGTTTCTGGTGGAGAGCTTCTGCCTCAGAAGGCAATGTAGTCCCCAATCCAACGAGAGCAAGTACAGGCAGAATTACTACAACTTGCCAGGGGGAATCATACAACTAAACTTGAATTTAGTTCCTCAAGTGCCTCTACAATCTCTTCCAATTGGGAGATTCTATGATTTCCAAAAGAAAACATTTATTTATATTTTTCTACACTAGGAAATGGATTTTCGTTCACTGTCCCTATTAGTGTCCCGAGGACTGCATCTATCTCCTTATTTCTTGTTATTCTTGGAATGGTTGGTAATTATTTTATGATGGAGACACAGAAGAATCAAATCATACTAAAGTCAAACCAAGACTGTCTTATGGTAGGTTAGGAGTCAAGTTTTCCATAACTGCATAACTTAGGTTACTAAAATACAAGTACCCCATTATTGACTCCAAGTCTCCTTTGCTGTATCAAGCAGTTACATTGTTTTAGGAAGCTAGTTTAATTTTTAACTAATATATACATGATGGGAGAAGTTTCCATACACAGTCTTTCCTATTAATAACCTTTTCCTCATTTTTAATCATGGAGAGCAACCTGTTTTCATCCTGTTGTGTTAACCTGATATCTCACACCTAATCATGTGCCTAAGGCTTTATCCTATATACGTTACTGATGCTTGACTTTAAAAACTGATATTTTAGCTAATATAATTGGTTTGTTTCAAGTAATGTTTTAGACATCTAGAAGTTCATTTCAGAGCACATGGATCACGGGTTCCCAACCCCCGCCAGTACCGGTCCGCAGCCTGTTAGGAACCGGGCCGCACAGCAGGAGGTGAGTGGCGGCGAGCGAGCGAAGCTTCATGTGCCGCTCCCCATCACTCGTATTACCGCCTGAACTCCCCCTGCAGCCCACTGTTTGTGGAAAAACTGTCTTCCACGAAACCGGCCCCTGGTGCCAAAAAGGTTGGGGACCGCTGACGTGGAGGAACTACTCCGAGTACCACACCATTCCCAGGGCTGGTTCTGCCCTCGCGGCCACTGCTTTGCTGCAACATGAGACAACAAGATCAACTGTCCCTTGTGACTTTGGTTCTCCTGAAATTGCAGGGAACTGTCGGACAGCCCACATTCACAGCAGCGTAACTCCTTTGGCTCCATACAGCTGATATCGTACCTAACCTCAAAGCTCTGCCAGGTCAGGTCAGAATTATTTCTCAAAACTTAGAACAGGACTCGTGTCCTAGGCCACCTGACTATGCCTTCCAGTTGGCAAGTATCCCTTGTCTGGCTAGGAAACCTCCTCGTGACAAGTATGAGTAACTGACTGAGAAAATATACAGCAACTGACTTTTTATATGAAGTTTGATATTATCACACTAAATTTATGAGAAAAAATAAGAAATTTATAAGAGAAAAGAATTTCTTTTGCAGGTAGACAAAAGTTTATCGGCAGAGCTGCAGCGGAGCCCTCCCTCTCTCTGGGATAGCCAAGGGCACAGCGCCAACAGAGTGACGGACAGACAGACCCCAAATGGACACATGGATGGTCCTAGTTCACTGGCAAGAGAAAGCTCCCTGCAAAGACACCCCAATTCCCTCTGAAACCCCAAATTCACACAAATATAACCTCTTCCCTAACCCCACTCCAATCACATCACAGAACAATGGTCTTCTGGCCATGTCTATTTTTTCAGATGACCTTGCCTAAGAGTGACCAGAGGCAAACAATTCTGTCCCCAGAAGGCCAGTTGTTAGGATCATGTCCTGAAGCCTGTCTGCGTTTGGGACCTTGACTCAGCTGTGGGACAAGGATAAGATGAAAGAGCTAGAGCCTGACATGAGTGGGAGGGAAGGACATGTGGCAGAAAAAAGCGATAGCCACAGTGGGCTCAGATAGACTGTTATGGGAATTCAGAGGAAGGGACCTGCCTGCAGCTCAGGGAGGGGATTTGGGGATGATGGGATCAAAGAAGATTTCCCAAAGGAGGTGGCAAAGACAGGAGACACGGTTAGGACTTGGGAAACCATCACACTGTGTACGAGGATACACTGCAGATGGTGACAGGACCTCCTCTCCCCCTCAGCCAGACAACCTGAGGAGAAAGCCATCTGCTCCAGCGTCAGAAGGGTGGAGGTCCCAGCAGCAGCCTGGGCATAGGCATGAACAAGTGACTACGACTGCCCTAGTTAGTCCACAAGAAAACCACTGCACATTTGTGGAGTATTTCTAAGCCCACTGAGTTTACCCATGGCCTCAAGAGCAATGATAAATTCCACCTTTCTCTCTTTCTCCCAGCCCATTCCAACTCCTGTCATTTTTTAAGTATAATGAGCATTACTTCAGAAACCACACCAACAAAACAAAGAACCAAGACTGAGTGCCCAAAATTAGGTCCACAGCCTGCAGCTGATTATCCCATCGTAGTTCATTTTTGTTGTGTGAATCAATTCTAATTTTTGAATTGAAATATATCCTGCTTTGTCATCATTTTGTCCTTTTCATAAAAGCCCTGGAATAGTTGCTAAGGACATGTCAAATCATGTTTCTTTCTCCAGGAGTGCCCTTACCAGCCAAAGTTCTCAGGACAACCAAACTCAAACCAAACAATAAACCTTCTTTCCTCTGATCCAGATTATTATTTTTAATTATTAAGGACTGACTACCTGTGAGTGTAAGAGGAGGTAATTATTCATTCTGCCTCTAAAATGTTCCCATAATGATCTCAAAACTATCGGGCAATGAGCAAAGTTATCTTCATTTAATGAAGAAAGTGAGACATTGAAGTTAAGAACATTGCTACAAACGGAAGTAGAAACCATGCACCCAAATGATATATCTCATTTTTAGCCTATTTAAAACAAATTTCAACCATATGACCCAGTTAATACACCTCTGGGCATTGGCCCAGAAAAACTGAAAGCAGGGAGTAGAAGAAATATTTGTACACCCATGTTCATAGCAGCACTATTCACAATAGCCAAAAGGTGGAAGCAACCCAAGTGTTCATTAACAGATGAATGGATAAACAAAATGTCGTATATACATACAATGGCATATTATTCAGCCTTAAAGAGGAAGGAAATTCTGACACATGTTACAACATAGACGCACCTTGAGGACACTGTGCTAAATGAAACAAGCCAGGCACAAAAGGACAAATAATATATGATTCCACTTATATGAGGTACCTAGAGTAGTCATAGAGATAGAAAGCAGAACGGTGGTTGCCCAGGGCTGGGAGGAGGGGAAATGAAGAATAATTGTTTAATGGGTACAGAGTTTCAGTTTTGCAAGATGAGAAGAATTCTAGAGATGAATGGTGGTGATGATTGCACAACAATGCAAATATACTTAATGCTGCTGAACTGTACACTTAAACACGGTTAAGAGGGTAAATTTTATGATATATGTATTTTATCAGAATAAAGAACATACTTAATATTATTCAGTAAAGAAAAAAGCTGGAAAAAAAATATCTCGCCGTTCAAACTCCAGGAGTTTGAACATATGGATGTAAGCAAGCTAGCAACATACTCTCTAATCCTATGATGCACCTATGATGTGAATGATGCTCATGCTTCTGTTAGTACAAGATAAAGGCATCCGATAAATTAGTGAATACCCTAAGAATGTTGTGAATATAAAAATAATATTAGATTCAGAACAAGAAACCAGCAGAATGATGATATCAATTATGAATAATACATGAAACGAGTTTGCAAGTGCCAATTTACTTCCTTGTTTTGCATTGTACTAATATAGTAAAAGTTCATTATTAAAATACAATGTTAAAAGCTTTAAACAGGGTTTGGGATCTCACAAACTATAGGTGCATTCAAGGATTAAGTCCTCTTGCTTCTAAATAATTTCTGTATTTACTAGCCACTAGCCATTATCAAAGCAGGAGAAAGAAGTGTGTGTGGTTACTTTAAATGTAATTCACTGAGTTTAACCAAGCATATCATAAATAAACTCCTATTTTATCAGCTATTAATGCCAATAAATATATAACCCCATCGGTAAATAATAGCAATTCCAACAAAAGCTTAGTGTCTGTGTTTTTAAATCTTTCATTAAATGAACATGTGCCCCCTTAAACTTCAATTTTATACTGTGTCTGCCTGCCTGATATAATCAGCATTAAGAAAAAGACCTGCTAAATACTGAGTAGGTGAAATTTTTCTTCCATAAATCATTACTTCAAAAGTGTTGTCACAATTCTCAAAAGTCCAATTAATTAAAATCCAAGTAACAGTTGGTTTTGCTCAACAACTGTCCAGCCTAGCAGTCCTATGAAAGATGGCCACCCCTATAATCTTACTAATACCTCCAGGCTGTCAGCCTGTCATGGCCTGAGCATGAAATCTAACTTGACAGATAATGGAAATGAGCTATTAACACAAACCAACCTGTGCTCAGACCACGTTTGAGTATTTTATATGTGTTTATTTGGCATAACATTACAACTTTTCTGTAGTCTGTCTTATAGTAACCCCATTCTGGAAACGATTTCTCTTTTGTAACAATTTTTTTTTTAATGCTGAGAAATTTCTTAAATCTGTATCCTCTGACCCTTCTTGCCCCACCCCACATGCTCAGCAAAAGTTAAAAGTTATTTAGTTTCTTACTCTTAGGCTGTTTCAACTCTGGCCTTTTGAAACAGCCCATAAGTGATAATGAAATGCATAAAGGAATGAGAAAGAGAATCCAATTACATCTACCTGCATAGCTCAGCTGCACACGAAGTAACAATAAACAGGCATTCTTAAGTCACAGCATTTCACTGGAAATGGGGCAGAACTTGTGTATTTTAACAACTTTTTACAACTAGTAACCACTACAGCATTTATTTTACTTTCTCAAAGAAAACCAGAGAAGGTTCATAGTTTAAACTAAAGGGTCTTTTCAGCCTCGAAGACAAAAAGCACTTCTGCTTAGCACCTGAGTAATAATGTGGGATGTGTACAGGTGAATTAAGAAGACTGGACTCAAAGATAGTTTGTCTTTGGCCAGTCTGAAACATATGACTCCTTTCTAGCCCTGCAATCATTTATCATCCAGCAAAGAAAGGCTGGGTTTTTGCTCCACAAACACAGTGGTGGTCCTCAGCTTATGATGATTTACCATGTCTGCTCTGAAATCCATGACACAGACTGTTCCAAAAAGGTCTCTCTCATATACAGACACACATATCTGATGATATTTCAGGTCTGATTTACTTTTATGCCACTAAAACCAGAGAGTTTTGGTCACCTGCACACATTTTCCCTCTCAAACGTGACACTCAAAACAAATTTTAGGGTGTACTTTATTTTAAACGATATATATCTGAACATATATAGCAAAAGCATCTCAGGTTTTATTGGGTTAGTAACCTGAGATTCATTTTTCCTCTTAGAAGGGACTATTTTTAAGACTTAGAAGTACTGCACCCAAAACACATTTTAGGCATTACTCTATTTTAAATGATGTGTATGTGGAAATAAATAGCAAAAGCTTCTCAGGGAATGTTGGATTAGTAACTAGATATTTATTTTTCTTCTAAGAAGGGACCATCATTACTCCAAAGTATGAATATTTTATAAGAACACAGAAAAATATATAGTATTAATAAGAAGTAGCTTTAGTGCTGATGGAAGTTTGGACACATCAGTTTAGAAATGCGTTCCTAAGTGTGCAACTGTGACTTTACATCTACATCATGCATACATTCAACTATAGACACAGCTATTAAGTACTGCCTTATGTATGACATACATAGGTATGCAGAATATGTAAGTCAAAGGCTCCAGTTTTTAAAAATTGCCACCCTAGTTAGCTGGTATAATAACACAAGTCAGAAAACGATACATTTTTAAAGTTAGCTGGTATATAGATTTACATACTTTCCTTAGATATACATGGAAGCATGAGTTCAGATGCTAAATTAGAATATGAATGGATTCAGTTAAGCTTGTTATCCTCAGCAGGGAAGAGTTAGAAATCCATCACAGTTTGGCATAAATGACAAGTCTGCACGCAAAGAAAACTGTTCCATCGTGAAAAACGAAAAAGAGCCAGGAAAAAACTAATAAGGAATCATTTAATGAAAATCTGCTTGAAGATAATGGAAGTAACTAGACATCTAGTAGTATATAATAAAATAACCAACATTGAAAGGCAGAATAATGTTACTTTCTTTACCAAATACTGATGAAAAGTTTGTCTTTCTAATGCTCTGAGTCTAAAGCTGCACAGCCAAATACGAAAGCCACGAGGCCTAAGTGGCAACTGAGCACGTGATATATGGCTAGTCTGAACTGAGATGTGCTGTAGGTGTAAAATACACATCGACTTCAAAGACTCAGTATTAAAAACAGAATGTAAAATCTCATTAACATATTTAATGGATTCCATGTTGATAGGTTAATATTTCAATTAATTATATTAAAATAATATAATCAATTTCACCAGTTTCTTTCCACTTTTTTTAAAATGTGGCTACGCAAAAATTTGAACTTACATGTGGGGTTTGCAACCCTTGATCTAAAGGATAAAGTTACAGAATGTGAAAACTGGCTGAGAACTTACAAATCATATTGTTCAACCCCCCCGCCCCCCATTTTACAAACAAGAAAACCAAGGCTTAGATAAAGTGATGGGTTCTGGTTAAGCCCAGAATGAGCTATAGATTCTTTCAGAGGCCAGTGTCTATCAATCCACCTTTCTTTCTATGAGAGTATCGTGAAGGAGAGATAACGATTCATCTCTTGATCAAAGGTACTCTACTTTCAGGAAGTTTCAAAACCCTTCTCTCATCTTTTGAGCTGTAATGTAAGAAACTTTGATCTTGACTTGCAGTCATCTATGCAATTGTCTTCATTCTCTGCTTGCCTCTGGTGGTGGACACTTACCCCAAGATGTGTCTTTTATGTACCATTAACATTATTTGTATGTATTTCACTGAAGATTTTTAATTCATGTCATAAACTAAGATAAATTAATTAGAAGGTGAACAAGTTTGTAAACCAAACCAATTTAAAATAATTTAAAATATGCTTTCAACTTGTCTTTAAAGCACAAGAAAGGCTAAGTCACATGAGCTCCATTTTCTATCTAAGGAATTTTCCACCCTCTCCCCCTCTCTCTCTACCATCCCTCGCTCCCTCCATGCCCCACGCCCATACAAAGGGTTTCTCCTTTCCACAATTATTTCCATATCTAAGATATATTTTTTTAAGTTATTTATTTTTGGCTGCATCGGTTCTTAGTTGCAGCATGCGGGATCTTTCCTTGTGGCGCATGGGCTCTTTGCTGCGGCACAGAGGCTCCAGAGCATGTGGGCTCTGTAGTTGCAGCGCCCGGGCTTAGTCGCCCCACGGCAGGTGGGAATCTTAGTTCCCCAACCAGAGATCGAACCCACATCGAACCCACATTGAGGATTCTCAATCACTGGACCAGTGGGGAAGTCCCGAGATAATTTTTTTTTTAATCTCAGTAAAACAACTTTTATTTTTATTGTTCTTGCCATGATACCAAATTTAAGTTTATATATTAATGTCCATTTCTAGATTCCAATTTCCTGAGAGTCTGGGGTTGAGGTGAAATGGTAAATAGAAAACAGGATGGACTAGAGATCTATCTCCATTAGCCTCTCCCCTCCCAACTCTGAGCCTAAGGATATTACCCTTCAGCATGGTTTGAAGCATTTTTCAAAGTGGGCAATAAATAGCAACAGGTTTCAAAAAAAAAATGGAGGGAAGGTTCTGTATCCAACATGTGGGAGGAAACCCTGGGCTAAATACAGTTAAACAGTTTCTTTTCTGAAGTACGCATCACACACTTTGCTATGCTGATGTGTCATCTGTCTCTCCAAGAGAGGGATATAGCTACAGAGTTCTCCAAACGTATTTAAACCATGTAAATCCTATTTTCAGAGAGCATCTTGAGAGACTAGTATCCCATAGAACACGTTTGGGGAAACCCTGGACCATGGAATTTGCTGCAAGATACTTTATAAAATTACATATCACCCTTAATCTTTGTATTATTGCTGAATAACATTTATTTTATCAATTCATTTATCCAATGACCTTTTATTAGCTTGTTATGGATTGAATTACACACACACACACACACACACACACACACACACACACACACACACA
>NW_020837954.1:13288992-13325948 GCF_003676395.1 Aethalodelphis obliquidens
CACACACACACACACACACACACACACACACACACACACACACACACCTGCTCCCGCCCAAATTCATATGTTGAAGCCTAACCCCCAGTGTGATTGTATTTGGAGACAGGGCTTTTAAGGAGTAGTTAAGGTTAAACGAGGTCATAGGGGGGGTCCCTAATCTGATGCAACTATTGTCCTTATAAAAAGAATAAGAGATACCAGAGATCTTTCTCCTTCCAAAGGTCATGTGAGGACACAGCAAGGAGACAGCTGTCTACAAGGGGGGAAGAGACGTCCCACCAGAAACCAACTCTGCTGCACCTTGTTCAGGAACTTCTGGCCTCCAGAACTGTAGAAAATAAATTTCTATTGTTTAAGCCACCCAGTCTGTGGTATTTTGTTACTGCCATCTTAGCAGACTAATCATAGCTACTATCATGTTTTAGAGGAGGCACATGGTGAATAAACAGAAATAGTCCCTGGCCACTAGGAGTCTGCATTCTATTTCAAGGGCAGTGTGGGAAATATCGAGTGACCTTCTGGTGTTACACTAGTCAATTACTTGACTTGGGGTCAGCAACAACTTGCCCCACAGCTCAACCTCCAACTTACATTCTCATTTCAAGGGATAATCAAATGATTTGTTTTCTAAGTTCTTACTTGAAGGAGAAATGGGCCGATTGGACCTCTTGCCTCCCTCTCATTTTCAGGAAAAACCTGGAATCCCAAGAATCAAAGCCTGAGTCCCTTCACCCTTGTTTTAGAGTGTGGAAGGATATTCCAACTAGCCAGCAATATACATTCCATGTGCCCCACCCCACACCCCAACAGCTCTACAGGAGCCCAAACGCTAGGCTCCATATCTTAACCCCAAGATTTCCTCTGCTATGGTGCTGAAACCACACTGTGGACACCCTCTGCCCTGAATCTACAAAAGAGAAAAGGCGGCAATCTGAAGCCAGCCCCATCCACCGTACCTTACAGATGCAGCCTCCTCTATGTGTCTCAGGGACAAGGTTTTGGTAACCAAGCCACACACCATGAACTATATGCCTCTCCTTTAAAATTACACAAAAAGAGCAATAATTTGACTTCTCTCTTGCCATTATATACAAAAACAAACAGAAAACAAACCTAGTTATTACCAAGACAAATACTCTATTTTTAAGCAATCAATAATTGTGTTCAGAAACATGGTGTAAACAATATAATAATTTAAAATAGTAATAACGTTTAAAAATAAATAACTTAGGGAATTTGGGGACTGCTGATTAGTTACATTATTTCTACTACTTCTTCCACTGTGCTGTCTCTGAATCATTGCAACTCTCTGTATCTCAAATGCCAAACTCCCTACTAAGCAATACACAGACCTTGTCAATTCCTCTAGCTATGTCACTGGAGCAAATAAAAGAAATGGGGCTTTCCTTAGCCACAGACCTGTCCATTAGACAGAGTTAATTATTTTGTCTAAATATTTGTTCAAGAAATAGGTTTTTTTTCAAAGAATTGTTTTGCAAAAGTATAAACAAACAATTAAAATGTAGTAACATTCAAACAATTCCAGTGGTATTAAGATGATCTAGTTTAGATCTGGCTATCCCATCTTGAAAAAGTCACTTACCCTCTCTGAACCTGCTTCCTCAAACTCAAAATGAAGGGAAAAGTTTATTTGATCTCTAAAATATCCCTAAATGCCGTTATTGAATAAAAAATGATTTCTTGAAAAAAATTAACTGCAGAGCTATCTTTAAAACTCCATTCCTTTTATAATTTGCAATTCTAAATTTTAGTCAACTCATAATCCACTAAGAAAATAGGTTAGTTCTATTTAACTTTTCGCCATTGCAAAACTACAGTTGAGATGTGGTTTTTATTTAAATAGCAAGAAAAAGCAAAACAATGCCAACTGTGTGCTACTATTTTTTTGTCTAGAAATAGAGACAAGGCCAATCTCTTGGAAGGAATGAGTATGAGATTTGTACAAATTAATTACGTGTGTGCTTGTATAAAAACAGTTAGTATATTTTTGTATATCATTGTACACACTCACATTGTTTTAAATACTCTGCCTTGTGATCGAGTAACAATTGGCAATTTAGTATCAATGCAGACAGAGTAAAACCATTCCCTTCAGGACATATTTATTGCTCTTAATCCCTGTTCTTTACTGGACATGCTCAGGACCCAGAGGAAGTGGGGCTCTGGGGCCTGGCCCTTCTGTTCGGGCATTTACTATCTGTACAAACCAGGGCTCTGGATGTGAGACTCGTAAGCATTTGGTTGTGTCTCCAGAGTTCTGCCAGGGGTGCAGATCACAGTGAGGAAAACTCTTGACTTTTCAGATAAGTGGTAGATGTTAGGAAATCTCATTCAATTCAGTGGTTCCTTATCAATGAAGCAGATGAATTTGGAGTTTTTTATAATTATAGTGGAAGCACAAACATGTCCACTTATCACAGGACTATATCTCACTGAAGCAGACACTGGTCCATGCTACAGAGTTTTCTGTCTCTGATGTTGAACCAGGGTCAATTTTGTGGTAACGCATAGCTGACCACCATGAGTTCACAAAGAGGACGAGAAAAGGAACGCATGCCAAAAGCTTATTCACTGATGACTTTGCCTCTTAAGAACTGTCCGTGAGGACACTTTATGCTCTTTAAAACTAATTATCTTTTCAGATTGTCTTACTCTTCAAAAAAATAATATTCCTGGATTTACTAGTTACTAACTATTGTCAGGATTTGGAAAATTGGTAAACCTAAGCAAAAGCTGACTTCAAATACCGTCTACATGGTTCTTAAATTACCAGATTTCACAGACCAGTAAAATTTCTTTTTAAAATCTTGAGTAATAACAGAGTTGCCAATTTTTATTTTGCCAAGCAATAAAATTTTTTAGATTACTATCATCTACTCTCACCATTGTTTCACAAAAAAAGGACACTTTAATAGCACAGAAGTAGAAAGAACAGAATCTTTAAAATGACAGTTCCTTAAATTGATTAAAATTAATTTTATGAAGATGTATTCTTTACTTTTCTTCTTTCACAAACCAGCGAAGACTCTATTATGAACAGGGATGAATTTGGGAATCACTGATTTATACTGTAAAACCTTTCCTTAATCCTACCCCATCAGGGTATTTTCTCTCTCCCTTAAGAATTTGCTCATATTAGTTCCATTATAGAAGTAATCACATTGTATCATATAGTTGTTCATTTGTGTGTGTCCCACTAGACGAGGTTAAGGATTATTTTATTCATCTTCTGACTTCAATGCCTAATCTAATAAATTCTGAATATCTTTTTATGAATGAATGAATGAATGAATGAGAGAATGAATAAGAGAATAAATCACTGAAAGAATAACCAAATGAATGAATGAAATCCAGGCACTCCAAAAACGCTTACTCAATTCCACTGGTTAGCCTGTTTTTCCCTACTGGGAAAATAGATGGCTGAGGGATCCTGACATTTCCTAAAGAAAGTGCATCGCTAAGAGATCAGTCTTGATCTGCCATCATGGATGTACAATACAGTTCTATCCACATACATAAAATCAATTCAGAGCTTCTGATTACAAAGTTTTGCGTGTTATCTAGAGATTTCACCAGCTAAGACTCTGCATTCTGGAACCCCAAAGAATGATTCACTGGTTACACACACCCTAGGCAGGGGAGTCCTGAAATGGCTTCATTTTTGCTCATGCTTCAGGTACAATGAATGCAGGGTAAACTTGAACCAAAAAAAAGGGGATCACAGTGGAATGAACAATTTTCTTCCTTTCAGTTCTTGGCAGTACAGGTATTGAAGCAGGAAATAGAGTGTCAGTTCTTTTTGGTGGGGGGTGGTCTATTATATGATGTTCTTAAAGATTCCTATATTTACATATCTCTATGACTATTATTGTCTCTGTGGATACGTTTCTTAAAAAGTGGAACTCTTTTCTTAACTTTATTACTATATTATCACATGCCAATGTTCACTAAATAAATAGTTCACTGAATAAATGTTCACTAAATAAATACTCAGTACCAGAAGTGACATCAGGATTAGAAGCAAATCATAGACCAAAGAAGTCTGGACTCAAAAGGTCCCACCATTTTCCTGATATTTGGAGTTCAAACGGACAATTCTTGGGAATTCTGTGTTATAATAATTAAGGGTAAAAATAAAACAAAACAAAAAAACAGTGATGCCTTAACATTATAACAATAAATCCTAAAAAGACAAGTCCCCAAAGTATAATACAAATAAATCCCATTTTTATCCAGTCCACAAGACTATGGTCTTGGGCAAAAAGACTACACCTTCTAGAATTTGGGCTCAGTCTCCAAGTTGTCATGTTTCAGGTATTAAGAACGGGATATTCAAGAAGACTTCTCTCAAATGACTGGGTATTTACAGAACATTTAGATCTGGTTACTCATCTATCATCAAGCTGTGGCCACCCAGTGTTCTCTGAATCCTTCAGCGGTGTTGTGGAATTTGATTTTTATCATTCTGCTATTCTATCTCCACCTCTACTTATTTAGTTTTGAAGTATCAATTGCCTGCATTATGGTCCATGTCTAAACACTGCTTTCGGTTATAAGGGGTTGAATGTCAGAAAATATTTGGTTAATGATAACATGACATACTACATATAAACTATTACTAATCAGCAATGTGCTTGAACTTTAAGATGTTTCTTAATCATCAGCTTTTGAATTTAATGTAAATACAGTGGGATACTTTTGGGCTACTTTGTGTAAATGGCAGGCTGGGCTAAATAACAAAGATTGCATTAATATTTCTATTTTGTAACGCATAAGATTTACATTGTTCATAACATGAAAGTAGCATAAACAGCTGGAAAAATCAAATCAGAAATCTTAAAGCATATATAAAGTCAGGGATATGGAATACCAAGGAAAAATCAAAACAGAACAAAATAGGATATAAAAATTTATAAGTGGTTAGCTCCAAACTGAAAGATGTAAATCCATGCCTACTAAAATTAATATTCAATAGATGGCAAAACTGAAAGAGGTAAAAACTTTTGGATAATTTTCTTTATTTGTATTGCAAGCAAATGCCTGGAAGTGTCTTTTACTGGAAGAAACTAATATTGGCACCAAGTCTTTTGGCATAAAATTTTTCTCAGCATAAGGCCACATATTTCAAATGTTGTGATTTGTATTAACTGGGAAAAGAAGGCATAAATCTATCATTTTGTAAATTTTCACAATAAGAAAGAAAATTATTCAAAAATATTTATTTACTATTTATGCATTTTATGCATTTTAACCACTCTTATGGCTAAGAAATAAAACTTATTACATATTTAACACATGCTTAAGTGTATTCTACATACCAGGCACTGTGAAGAGAGAAAATAAATTGTGACTTGCCTGATTTTCCAGCTGTCTACTGGACATCTTCATATGAGGTAATTTGTTTGTCAAGTAACATTCCAACTTTATTCAGCATCCACACTTGGTTAGAAATTGGGAATTCAAAGATATATATGTATATAATATGATTCTGTAGAACCAGGCTATCATACTGGTGTCCAGAAATGAACTTGGCATTCCATCCCTTCTAAACCTGCCCCATTTTTACTGACTTTCCCAGTCACTCAGCTGAAACCTTGATGCATCAGCCCCCCAAACATGTCTCTGACCCTCTGATGTGACCTCTGCCTCATGTTTCCACTCCACTGCCTGCCTCTTTCTCTCCATATTCTTTTACAGGAATTCTCTCCCTCTCATCAAACTTGCCTCCTCACCTTTGGTCTCCTTATCCTCCACCCCATTCTAGAGAACACTTTCCTAAGCACAGTGCTAATCAAGTCTGTTTCTGCTAGACTTTCAGTTCTCCCTCCTGACTAGGGAAGAAGGCCTGAAATCCTTAGGTTCGCCTCTCAAGGTCCCTGGTGATCTGGCTCCATCTTCTGTTTCCATTATTCTTTGGTTAATCCACTTCTCCCTTCCTTCCCTTCCTCTGTGCCTTTATTCATTTTCCTTGTGCCTTCAATGGCTTTCCTCTACTTCATCCTGTTCTCTGGAGGTGCAAATTCTAGGCATCCTTTAAAGCCCACCTCAAATACTATCACTTCTAGGAAGTCTTTCCAGAGCCCTCCAGCAAGAACTAATGGTCATGCTGTGGAGGAACAAAGTTCATGCACCACAACTACTGAACCTGTGCTCTAGAGCCCACGAGCCACAACTACTAGCCCGTGGGCCACAACTACTGAGCCCACACACCACAACTACTGAAGCCCACGAGCTCTAGGGCCCGCATGCCACAACTACTGAGCCTGCATGCTGCAACTACTGAAGCCCACGTGCCTAGAGCCTGCGCTCCACGAGAAGCCACTGCAGTGAGAAGCCCGCACACCGCAACGAAGAGTAGCCCCCACTCGCCACAACTAGAGAAAGCCCGTGCGCAGCTATGAAGACCCAAGGCAGCCAAAAATAAAAATAAATAAATAAATTTAATTAAAAAATCTAAAAAATTAAAGGAAAAGAACTAATGGTCATCCCTGCATCTTCACCTCCCAATGCTATCCGTAACTTTCTAAGGACATGTATCACATTCTACCTCATATTTGGGGCATTTTTCCACCTGTTTTATTTACTCTACTATTTATATATATATATATAAATTTATTTATTTTATCTTATTTATTTTTGGCTGAGTTGTGTCTTTGTTACTGCGCGTGGGCTTTCTCTAGTTGCAGCGAGAGGGGTCTACTCTTTGTTGTGGTGCGCAGGCTTCTTATCGAGGTGCCTTCTCTTGTTGTGGAGCACGGGCCCTACGCTTGCAGGCTTCGTTAGTTGTGGCTCACGGGCTCTAGAGCACGTCCTCAGTAGTTGTGGCGCACGGGATTAGTTGCTCCGCCGCATGTGGGATCTTCCCGGACCAGGGCTCGAACCCGGTCCCCTGCATTGCGCCACCAGGGAAGCCCCACTCTACTACTTTTTAAACCACTGAAAGTTCCTTGTCTGAGGCATTTTTGCCTCCTCCTAAAAACCTGGCACAGTGTAGCCTTTAGAAATATTTATTGAATAAAATGAATAAGTGAAAGAATGAACAAATGAGCAAACAAACTAAAAGTGACTAAAGACGGTCATGGTAAACTTAACTTGAAAGGTGTAACCATCGAGAAAAAAGAAAGTACAGCATTGCTCAAGAGGTTATAATAACTAGGTATGATGGCTGACATTATGAAAGAAATAATTTATGCTAAGTACTTGGAAAATTTTCCCAAAGGAATTATTTTTGTATAGTGATAATTTCCTACTTAGTGGTGAAAGGAAATTATCACTTGGACTGATACGAAAAGTTTTTCCTATTTTTTATTCTAACTTTGTGTCCATCCACATGGGAAAGGGCACCATGGGGACAAGTCTATGCTGTCATTGAAATGGCTTGGTTGACTTGCCGGTCTCTTATATTTGTAGACT
The DNA here is from genome assembly GCF_003676395.1 of Aethalodelphis obliquidens. Lineage (NCBI taxonomy): Eukaryota > Metazoa > Chordata > Mammalia > Artiodactyla > Delphinidae > Aethalodelphis > Aethalodelphis obliquidens. Next base: position 13,296,430 of record NW_020837954.1, read on the forward strand.
TCGTGATTTTATCTACAGGCATTCTCAGTAGCAATTCACCATTAACCATGGGAATTTTAACCAGAGACACATTAGAGATGACAAACCGAGATTCAAGATGTATGATAAATGTGTTAAAAACCTTCTGTGATTAATTTTTCATATTTACCCATCAAAAATTGCACCTTTGGTAATGAATACTTAGGCCTAAGATATATTTTTAAAAAGAGTAATCCATCTTGTGGAGTTATATCTGTGAAACAACTTAAGAACTGTTGCCTGTGAGGGGGTGGGACACAGAAAACAGTTTCCACAAAAAGAAAAAAGTAGACACTGTTCAAATCCCAGCTTGGTCCTACCCTTTGGTGCTGGTCAATAAACCCGGTACCAGATATAAACAAAACATTCCATTCAACATTATGTCAACCTTCAGCAAAAAGGTCATCCATCACTGTACATTAATGTTCTGAGCACCTGTAAAATCCGAGGTACATTCTTTCAGGCCATTTTTTTTCAACTTTGTGTCTGTCAGAGATACCCCCCACCATATACATATTATTTATGTTGGGAGTAGCTTTCTAAATGTCACCCAAATGAATTAGTATCACGCTGAGCCTTGGAGTTAAGAGAGTTGCCATGTGCATTTATGTGTTTTCTCTCCCTGAATACTGACACATTTATATCCTTTCCCCGTCTGCTCTGGCTTTGGCAGGGATGCATAGTACAAGCAGTTTATTTTACTATGACATGGTGACAAAATAGAACTTTATTTATGTGAAGCTGGTTAAAAATGCCCTGGCCAAAAAATATGACACCAGTTAAGGAAATCTAATAAAACCTCTTGTAGAAATGGTATAAAGTATAGAGTTTTATTTGGAACTTAATGAGGTTAGTAATGCATACTGTACCTTACTGTGTCTACTAAATAACATCAGTTGTCAAATGTTTTTTTTTAAAGCAGCCCAATCTGTGTTAATTTAGCCAGCCACTTTTAGCTCCCTAGTATTCATTCATTCATTCTTTCAACAAAGAGAATATTTATCACATACCTACTTTATGTAGCTGGAGGGGAATTATGTTATTTTTTATATATATGGAACCTCAAACCATTTTTATCAATATTTATGTGTTCCCCTAAGGGTCTCAGCAGAAGTAACTCACTAATCACAGGGATATCCATCAAAGCTGAAAGGAAAAACCCTGAAATTTATAAAATTTCTGTGCTAAATGCCTTATCATCTAACAATTATTTTTAGAGTGACAAAAATAGACACCTTCATTTACATATGATGTCACATGGTTTGGTCATGGATGTAAGGAGAATGTACAAATAATGCAAAAAAGTTCTTAGGTACTCCTAAGTTCATGTCTCTGCATGCAAACGAACAGAAATGGAATCAGAGTTTTTCATCCAAATTTCTATTGTTTTTGAAAGGCACCACACTGAAAGGCTGGATGCATATTCAAATGATGCTATCGGCTGCTCAAAGCATTTTTGGCCCTTGTCTTGAATTTGGCCATCAGAGAGGCTTTGCGGTCACCAAAGAAAGTCTATCTTATTAATTTAGAAACCAGGACACTCTTCCATGGTCATCACCCCCCTTCTTCTTTTCTCCTCTTACTTCTTGCTTCCTCCTCATTCCTGGGCCTGGTGCTGCTGGTGGCAGAGATCCAGAGACTCAAAGAAGGGCAGCAACTTGGTGAGGCTAGGGAGTAAGAGGTGCCTTCCTCAGTGTTCACCAGGATGCCTATGGGAAGCATTCAAAGCTGATGCACCAGGCTGACCGTGGCTGGAACCCTGAGTTCCCGTCCTGGTCCACTCACTAACATGCTACTTTAATAAGGGACCCCAACTCAGTGGATTTTAATTTCCTCACTTACAAGATAAGGTGGTTGGGTGTGGGGAGGGGGGTACCACAGGTAATCTCTATAGATTCTTCCTGCTTTTACAGTCTTATGACCCGCTCCCAGACAACCACCAAAGATCAGAAAGCATCTTGCATCAGCCACAACTAAAATGGCATAAAACCCCCAAATCTGAGAAACCAGTCACATTGCCTGAACAAAATTTAACTTTGATTAGGATTGCAAATGCAGCTGCCAGTATAAATACCAACTGAAACAGCCATATTTCTGTTGAGAAAAATGTGCCTGCTAAATTATTTCTCTTTCAATGTAATGCATTATGTCTACCTTAACAATCAGCATTAGTAGAGACTTCTGGCCAGGTCAGGAAAATGGTTTTATTATACAGAACTTGTTGTTTAATGATATTCATTTATATTCAATTTTGCTTAGGTTTCATTGCTAATATATTTCGCTTTTCTGGGTAACGCTAGGTAAGAGTCTAATCTTTCCACAGGAAGTGATAAAATATAATGTTGACTAACTTGAACATATATAATAACATAGGGCATGACTGGGTTACATGTTAGCAGAGAATAAACGAAGAATGTCTTCAGAAATTACTCTTTAAGGGCTTCCCTGGTGGCGCAGTGGTTGGGAGTCCGCCTGCCAATGCAGGGGACACGGGTTCGTGCCCCGGTCCGGGAAGGTCCCACAAGTCGCGGAGCGGCTAGGCCCGTGAGCCATGGCCACTGAGCCTGCACGTCCAGAGCCTGTGCTCCGCAACGGGAGAGGCCACAACAGTGAGAGGCCCACGTACCGCAAAAAACAAAACAAAACAAGAAATTACTCTTTAAGTCTCATTTTTTCACTCAGCCATTAGGCCATTATCATACACATAAACAGCTACTGAGGATAATACAACTAGGCATTTCCAGATGTGTTTGCCCAGAACAGCCTAACTGTCAAAACGCCTCCATTGTCCTACTTTGCCTAACTGCCTGTGTGCCATAGGTACAAGCAAGTGACCACACCCACCTCCCCGGGCCCTCCTGCTTAAGACAGACAACTCTCAGAAGCACAGACGACTACAGCTCTGGCAACATTCAATTTTATATTTTGTCTCATTTAATCAGCGCACACATTTATTCCACATAATGAAATATAAAATGAGTCTGAACAAAGTTTCATAATTAAGAAACCATTCAACCTTTTAGGAATCTCCAAGATTAAACTCCTTTGAAGTCTTCCTGTAGGTTTGTTTCATTAGGGTCCTTTATGAAATGAACACCCAGCACTAGTTCAGAAGCAAGGTTCCTGACATCAGAGATATTGAGTTATTAACTGTGCCCTGTGGAAATTGGCCTTGTCACCAGGTATTAAGGTCTTACCCAGATATGGGAGACTGGCAGTCTCCGCCCACATAACACTGTCAAGCTCATACATGCATGTGCATGGACACACATGCACACACACGAGTGCAAAGGAGCCAAAGGGAAGAGGACACTGAGTGAAGCCACTTGGTTTTCAAGAGTTTACACGGGGCTGCCACACAAATGAATCAGAACGGAGTGGAAAGAGCGAAACTCACCAAAGGATGCCTCTAGAAACAAGACCATGCTCCAAATCTGTCTTCTGCAACCAGCTTCTTGGTAGATTTGACAATATACTGCTTCAGGCTTCTTTGTTTAAACTTTATTGCTAGATTGTGCATATTGACTCCACAAACACTTAGCCCTTTAGCTGCCCAGTAAATAAATGAATCTGCCATACACAACCATGGAGGGGTATGTCATGTACTTCTTGTTTTTTTTTTCATATCAACTCTTCTTTAGATTCTTTTCCCATATAGGTCATTACAGAGTATTGTGTAGAGTTCCCTGTGCTATACAGTAGGTCCTTATTAGTTATCCATTTTATATATAGTAGTGTATATATGTCAATCCCAATCTCCTAATTCATCCCACCCACCCTTCCCCCCATGGTATCCACAAGTTTGTTCTCTGCATCTGTGTCTCTATTTCTGCTTTGCAAATAAGTTCATCTGTACCATTTTTCTAGATTCCACATATAAGCGGTATTATACGATATTTGTTTTTCTCTTTCTGACTTCACTCAGTATGACAGTCTCTAGGTCCATCCACATCTCTGCAAATGGCACTGTTTCATTCCTTTTTATGGCTGAGTAATATTCCATTGTATGAATGTACATCTTCTTTATCCATTCCCCTGTTGATGGACATTTAGGTTGCTTCCATGTCCTGGCTATTGTAAATAGTCCAGTGCTGCAATGAACATTGGGGTGCATGACTCTTTTTGAATTATGGTTTTCTCAGGGTATATGCCCAGGAGTGGGATTGCTGGGTCATATGGTAGTTCTATTTTTAGTTTTTTAAGGAACCTCCATACTGTTCTCCATAGTGGCTGTATCAATTTACATTCCCACCAACAGCGTAGGAGGGTTCTCTTTTCTACACAGCCTCTCTTTTTGGCCGTGCCATGTGGCATGTGGGATCTTAGTTCCCTGACCAGGGATCAAACCTGCACCCCCTTCAGTGGAGGCGAGGAACCTTAACCACTGGACTGCCAGGGAAGTCCTGTCATGTCCTTCTTGTGGTTGCTTTGACTATAAGTTGAAAATGTCTTATGAGGGTGTTCAGAGTGTGTGGCATGAATTCAAGGCTCAGTTCTGTTTTCAGTGGGTGTTGCTGCCACAACAAATGTGCCCCACTCTTCCAGGGCACACAGCCTGAGGGCAGCTGACTCACTGCTTCCTCCTCCAACTGCCCCACTCTCCTCCCTTTCTCCCCTCCATCAGGAATCCTATGATGGAGTGAGGGCAAGTGGAGCTGACTGGTTTGATTGCTAGATCCCAAGCCCTTTGTATCTGATCCTACTCACTCAAACCAGGACATTCTTCTCCCTACTGTCTCTAAAAGCAAACCCCAAGAAATGTCTTTAAATATTCTAATCCCCTATAATCCCCCACTGACTGCAGGTGGAGGAGGTGATGCTTCACCTGCTTTTACAACCTGACAAATAAGGTCTCCAAACCCAAGCATGTCCAGTTTTGCCCATGTTTCTAAGGGCCCTTAGAAAGGGAGGCTCTCCACAAAGCCAAAGAGTTGGAGAAGAAAGGGCTCAGGCCACCAACTGACTTGAGACACCCATAGAAAAAAATGAAAGTAAGGAAGGGCAACCCAAGTTTTGGCTCATTTCCACCTTCACATTTTTGTTTGAATTTCCTAAATCTAGACTACACGATTTAGACCACAATTCCTCTGTCTGATCCCAGTAAACAGACCAACACATGATGGATGTTCCAGTACCTATTTAGTAATAATTTAATCAGTGACCAATAAGCAGTCTGAACATCTATCTTTTCCTGGAATATTAAGAGAAAAGGCAGCACACTGGAAAGATCATTGAACTCGGAGCCAAAAGAAATGGACTTGAGTCCTCCTTATGTTACTTGCTGATCATAAAATGTCCAACAGCTCACATAAGCTCTCTAGCTGTTAGGTTCTCCATCTGTCCAATTAAGGCAAGAATTTACTTCCTGTTTCTCCGCAGACTCTTCAGAGCATCAAATGAGATGAGGTGGGTGTGAAACCCACAAAAGCCTAACGTGGAGAGCTCCACAAGTGTCTTTTTTTTAATTTAAAAGGGAAAATGGGAATCTAATCATTTAATCCAAAATACACCAAAATACACCAAGGTGTTTATACAATCATAATCTATTTTCACTGGCCCATTTATGTCATCCCTATTTCTAGTCTTGTGAATCCTATTCCTATCTAATTCCACCTTTTTCATTTCAGTAGTTTGACCACTTAACCACACACAGACATATGTTTGTGACTGAGAAAGCTATGTGGAATTTCTAGGATAACAATAGTGAATAAGCCAGGGTTGAGAAAATTTGCTTTCACAAAACAGAACTAGATTTTCATGTTCGGATTTTCATGTGATGAGGACAGGTAAAGATAATATTAATCTACTATGTTTTTCAAATCATAAAAATATCAATAATTATTTCTATTCTCAAGAATGCCTTTTCCATGTAAATTTCCTACCTTACAATGCAGACTCTGTGCTGGTGTCATGCTCTTGCCATCTCTTTTCTTTTGTTCTTTTTTGCTCCTTGCCGCAACCTGCCACCTCAGTCCTTTCCTTCCCTCCCTTTTCTGATCCACTCTCCCTGAATATGGCCTCACCATTATTCTCTGGTTTCTTTGCTGGACTGTATCTTTCCAGCAAATCCCTCCTGAGTGAGAAATGTAAAGCTATGGGCTGTAGTTCTATGCACAGCCCTGCTCAGCAGCACCAAACACAGTTACAGCCAAAACAAGCAAGAAAGTTCGTGGGAACACCTATCTAAACAGCAGCGGTGATTCCGCTCTCCAAGCCACCCCAAGTAATGGAGCCACTCTCATTATATGTAACTCTTGCTTTTTGCCAATAATCAGAAAAAGGAAGGTTCACACAATATAGAACACAACAGCCTAACTGCTCAGATGGAATTCTGACAGCAATAACGCTGTCATCACTGTACTAGTTTTTAAACTAATCACAATCTGTTAAGGTGAGGAGGTTTAAGACAATGGTTCTCAAACTTTCATGTGTGGAACTGAGTGAGCTTGTAAAAACCCACCCCCTGAGAGTCTGATTCTGCAGGTTTGGGGTTAAGACCTGGGAATCTATAGCTTTAGCAAGCCTTGCCCAGGCATTCTGATAAAGAACATCCAAGGGCCACACTTTGAGCAACATTGCTCTAAGGCTTTGCTGAGAAAGTGGCCACTATTATACAAGGCCTGAAAATCTTCTAAGAGGGCATGGTCCCAAGAGGGTCACTTTGGCACCAGGCCTGGTGTTTACCCCTTACTATCCTTAGCCTCAGTCTTGACCCACAAGCCCAGGGGCCATTCCTCTTCCTGCCATTCCTGCTCCATTGCTGGTGAGAAGCAGAAGGCAGCTGGGCTCTCCAGTTGACTCCCAAAGCTACAGGCTATGCAGGGGAAGAGCAAAGAAAATACAGGCCCTTCCAGAGTGATGAAAAAGTGCCTTACAAATGCCCTTAGCACACAAATGTTGCATTAGAAGTAGAGAGGCACATCCCCTCTCTGGAGTTGGGGAGGTAAGCAGTATTCCCTGAACCCCTACTCTAAACTCCTTGAGTCCACTAGATGCTGAAGCAGTTGTGAGAGCTCCCTCCAGGACAGACATGTTCCCTCTTTCCTGTATGTCTTAAGACATAATTTCCCGTACAAACAAGAAAGGAGGAGAATTAGAGCCCCAGGCCAGCCTATGAACAATGCCACCTCTTGGAAGTATTTCAACTGCAGCTCCACAGTCCCGGTGTGAGATCTCCTCATCTTTGTCTGGATAATCGCAGCTACCTTCAAGGTGGCTCACTGCCTCCACTCTCTTCTACCACTTGTCCTTTCTCTATTCTTCTACCAAAGTTATTTTTCTCACATAAATCGTTATTAGTGTTAATATTCTTGCCTCTGTCTATTAGGCTCCATGCTATTCCTTGGTGTAATGTTTTTAAAACACAATCAAATAGCATCAAATTTAAGTAAATAGCTGAAATATCTGGAAAACAACTGCAAAGCGTATTAATAATGTATGTTTCATCCAGAAAGGAATCAAGAAATTTTTCAAAAGTTGAATTAAAGGTCATAGAATGCCATGTAACCATCCAGCCTTTCTTGCCTCTAAGGATAACAGTCTCATTTAGGGGGTAGACATATAAACACAATGAAATTCACTTCTAAAAATTTATAATTTTACTGCTTTCCTTGATTCTAGAATTTGAGGTGGAGGTAGTCGATATGTAGTTTTGGTTGAGCCAGAAATTTTCTTTTTGGTAGTGGGGTAGAACTATTAATATGAATAGCAGTAATTTTAGTTTTTGGCAGAAAAGTTATTGTGAGACCTGAGTTGGCAGCCTTCAAGCTTTTATTTTATTATTCCATATTTCTTTTGAGTCATTTAAGAGGTTGAAAGAAAGTCAAAATGTTCCAGAAATATTTTCCACTTTCTTTTGGTTACAAAATAGGCCCCCCTTTCTACCAAAGGTTAGTACATATCCCCCCATAGTATATTAAAGTGGTTAAAGGAAAGATAAGTGAAAAAGCCATTAAGCTTATTCTATTTTTAAAATTTCCCCCTTTTTCCTGTTTTATTCCCCAAAGCCATGCAAAAATGCTGCTTAGATCATGTGAACAGAGGATATAAAATGGCCCTTCCCCAGATTATGGTGATCCTGAACAGCATGTTAGCAAAGAAGGTATTTATGGCTGACAGAGTAAAGGGAAAATTTATATTTGAAAATAATAGATTATTCATGCAGGGACCATAATAATAATAGCTCTATCCGCCTTCAGCACAGAGAGATACAAGACCGTGCATGGGGTTGTGATCAAAATAAACAGTTGAATCAATGTGCATGACCAAGCAGGCTATTCTTGCTGGTATCCTGCACCCGCTTGTAGAAGCCATGTTTTGACTCTTCACCAATGGAAAATGGAGTTGCTACAACCTTTATCCCTGTCTGCAAAATGAGCTGCCAAAGGTACATGCACAGAAGTGCATCTACCCTCGTTCCAAGCCAGGCCAGTCTTGCTCCAACTTTGCAAGCCTGCTCAAAGAGTGCCAGGAGCACCTGGTGACCTCTTATTACATGGCAAAATCCACAAGAATCACGATAGAACATCACTGCTTTTTGTTTGTGAAGAAAGTTGTTAACTGAAGCAGAGGGACACTCAAAAGTCTCAGTGAAAAATCACTTTTCCTGTCTACCAGGATTGCTACATTCACAATTCCACAATACTCTTCTCCATCTCTCCCTTGAAACCTCTTTTAGAAATTGCACTTTTGCTATATTTGCAAAGGCTATTTAGTGCTTTCATTTTCCAAGACTTCTTTTGTACATATACAATTTCCTAGTCTAAATCCATGAAAAGCCAAAATGAGTAAATATATTTTTAACTTAATATAGTTTTACTACCTTCTCATAAATACTAATTATCATGGACTCAAACCAAATACCAATAAAATGTTTCTAAGTATATGCATCTTAATTTATGAATCAATAGCTTGTTTATAATCAACATATTGAGTCTAAGTCAGTACAGATGAAATGCTTGGCAATCTTTCGATGCAGCAAGTTAACCATTTTTTCCCTGTATTTCTATTACTTTGTTTGCTCAGCAACCCTTTTCTGTATGGACTCTACAAAGTGGATCCCTCATGCATGTTCACAAATTCTTAATTTAATGGGGTCCACATGACCATTCTCTGGGTGAAAGCCATCACAGAATGCCTCCTTCAAGTGTTAATCTCGAGGGTGGAACAGTCAAGCTCTGGAATCAGGGGCGGCTTTGTAGCTACATTAGAGACTTGGTTTGCAGCCTTTGAACAAGTTACTTATATCCATGGGAAGCTGTTTCCTCAGTTATAAAACAGGAAGAATAATCCTGGGAATAACACACTAATGTGAGTAAAGCTCTTAAAGATCCTCTCATGAGAGGTGCAGTAAAAGGACAAAGTAACATTTTTGGTAACTTGTCAACACTCAAACAATACGCTTAGGTATTAAGCAAAAGTGAATATAAATGTAAGTAGAATCGGTGCCTGCAGTATAATCATACAATCCCACCCAGTGTGCTCACCCAGAACTATAATTTGATTATGCATTTCAAGAAGATAAACTATTTAACATGGACATATCTATTCTAATATCGGAATTACAGACTTGCTTGTGATGGGGAAGGTAACAATTTCCTTCTGTCTGTCTTATCAGTTCAGTTCTGATTTGTGTGATTAGATGAGTTTGTTTTTTCTACCCATGTGGATGTTTCTAAGATTGAGAAAAGGCTTTTCTAAGTTAAAGGAATGGTTGTGGCTGGGATCTGACTTCGTCTTCCAATTACCTACTTCGTGTTCAGTCAGTTTTAAATGTTTGTGGTTCCTTTCAAAGGATAGGGATCAATTGGCTAGCAGATGTGCTAATTTGATTTTTTTTTTTAATATTTGCTAGTTTTGTTTCTCTTTTGGAATCCTCAGAATTGATCAAATTGAGGGTGAAAATGCTGCCTTTTGATCCTGACCTATGGAACAGATTTATGCTTTAATCAAATGACATCATTATTTCATATCACAATCATCGTGACTTTCCATGTAAACATAATAAATTCACAATTCTACAGTTATTATCCATCTTTTCCATTCCACTAAATTTAAAATCTTAGGCTATATTCTTTTAAAAATGAATCTCCCCTCAACCAGATCAGTGAATTTTGATTATGATTTTTGATAATTTAAGATTCAAATGTTTATTATTTTTGAGGATTGTCAATAGACCTTTAAATTTCTTAATTTTTAACAAAGAACAAAGACCTCATGACACAGTGAAATTTACAGAGAATTTTATAATCTCTAACATTCCAATGTTTGAATAATCTCACTTGGTTTTGGTATATAAATACACACACACTATATATAGACATACTTTCCAAGTAAGAACTATAGCATTCCTATTTATTCCTATCAAAAATAAAAGTAAAATATTCTGGACCAAGTCCAATATTTTTTAGAGTACACTAGACCAGAAATATTTTCCTTCTGAGTTTATTCCCCACTCTCTTATGCTAACAGATTCTCATTAAATTATGACAAATAATTTTCATATTCTTATGAAATACTGTATTTTAATATAATATTTTCATTTAGTTTAATATAATTTATTTTAGTTAATATAATATTTTAATATGATACTTAAACATAAAAATAAATCATAGCCTCTAAGAGAGCCCTAACTGTCTGACAACAATTTGTAAACATACTTTTGGTTTGGGATAGGAACTACATAGAACATAAGAAAGTGGATGGCTCAGAGGTGTCACAGTCATGAGAAACAGCTGAATCTCCATTTTCAAGGTGACTTCTCTCTTTCCTCTGCTCTTCTGCCTCATTTGCTATCTCTAAAGAAACATTTCAAGAAAGTATCCAAAAAAGGGAAGAGGGGGAGTTTCCCATCAGCACAGCGATCTATGACTTCCCAGACATTCCAACAACTCCCATTTCTACCATAGAGAATGAACCTCTAAGCAATGCGAAGGCATGTTAGAGGAAATTCCCGAGTTGATCAAAGGAATTGCTCAAGAGTCTCTTTCTACTCAATTCAGATACCTCAAAGAAGAGCCCTTGTGTGTGCTGGAGTAGATTCAGCACAGCCTGACCTAAAGTCCTCACTGATCAGTGGATAAGTGTTACGATCTCATCAATTCCTTGCTTTTCTTATAGGACATGTGACTACGTCTCTCTTTGTCTACATATTATACTTACACCTCCCAGCTTACTAACATTCTTGTCCTCCAACATTCAAATTCACTGACTACTGTCATTTGCCCTGCGCAAGAATTCTTGAATTCTGCAGTTTAAACAAAAGTTAGCGAATCATGGCAGCAGAACTCTTTCTTCTAATGGGATTCTAAAATTCTAAAATGAAGGTTTCAGCACAAAGCCCTTCTGGTTGGAGGACTGGGGGGACCAGACCTTTATCCCTTGCGTTCCTCCTTTCCTGACCTCTTCTTTAGAAGCTCCTGCAGGGATTTCACAGGGAATGAAAAGCCTCTAAATCATACAGCAAGAGGAAACCTCTGTGTGAATTTTCATTTCCCTAAATACTTAACTCCTTAGCTCTGGCTAACTACAAATGTCAACAAAATGCACCTGCTGCCACCCCCAAAATCTTGTAAGGAATCTTGACTTCTTTTCTTTTTGAATATTGGGTTAATTTTAGAATGAAATCACAAGATTTATGGGTTGTAGGTCTATATAAATCACCACTAACCAAGGGTCAGTTACGTTTTTAGCTTTCTTGAGTCCACAGATCTGACCCTGTAGAAGGAGCGAGAATTAAACTTTCCTCTCCTTCATGTTTTTGATTCTCTCACATTCCCACAAGTGAACACTTTCGTCTCTGGTCTTTATCTGATGTTTCCTATTTAGATGATAAGCCTCAGGAAGGCAGGGATTTTATTTATGTTAGTCATCTCCATACAACAGCAAAGGACTGTCCTAAACAATAAACAGCACTTGGTAACCGTTATTTGATAGGGTCAGTAAGAGAGAACTTTATTTGAAATATGTACCTCATACCATGAATGTTGTATATCTGTTTATGCCTGTGGAAAGGATATAATGACAAGTTTCTGCTTTCCTAATGACAGAGAAATTATCTGTATAATTTCACTGTATCCAGCCACAACAAACATGCATTGAGTAGTGGACAATGGAAGTAAAAATGATGGAGACTGGCAGCCACCATCCCTGTCCTTGAGGAACCTGAAGTTGGGGCAGAGAGGACAGGCATTGTCCAATGGTGTGGGGGGGGGGAGAGAGAGACAGACAGACAGACAGACACATAGTACTTAATAACATAGAGAGTGAGAAAGACATCCATTGAATGGTCACTGAAGATCTGCGGCCAAGGAAGGGACATTGTCCTATGGACATCTTGAGCTGGGAGCTCTGACCTAAGCAAGAAGTGGGGGGGGGTGATTCTCTCATAATCTGAGAATGGAAAGATGAGTAGCAGTTAAGAAAGCAAAGCAAGGAGGGAAAAGCATGCATAGTCAAGGGAACAGCCTGTACAAAATCTTTGTGGTAGGAGTAAGCTTGGCAATTACCAGGGCCTGAGAGGAGGCCAGGGAGGAATAATTTCTTTACGTGAGGTAAAGTGAAAATGCTTCTGAAGGCAAAGGAGGTCAAGCAAATGCTGAAGCCACTTCTTCTTCTGTTATTTGACCATATGCAACCTGATTCTTTTCCCTCACAGAGCTTCTCCCCTGCACGGACAGCACAGCTAAGCCCCTTGTCTGAGAGTGGGAGGTCCTGTTGATTGACAAGCAGTCACTGGTGAGTCACAGTCAGTCATTCCTGACAAATCCAGGTTATTATTAAATGTAGTGGAGCAGTGAATTCAATGGTTAGAAACGGAACGGAGAGAGCCGGAGAAACACAGTGAGGCAGCCTTAGAGGAAAGCCACCTCTGTGGAACAGGAAGTCTTTTCTCTTTTCAGAGCATCATCCATCATGCTGGGGGAAACGGCAGGAACGTAACCTACTACTTCTTAATAGGCTTCTGCACAGAGAGTGGCTTTGAAGCAGCAGCTGCCCACAGTAAATTTCACTGACCCTTAGAGCCTTTCCCCAAGTTTTCCAACTGTTTTGTCTCCTGAGCTGCAGCTCAGTGTTGGGTCCAAGTTACAGCACCTGACAAAACTAAGGAGGCTCCGCTGAATGAGAATGGATAGCGTTCAGTGATGTTGTCCTTTCTGTGCTACCCCAGCAGTGAGACATGATGCCATTCCATCTGGCCATAAAGTGTATTCTTTCCCAGGGAGAAGAAGCCCAGCAAGGGATTTTATTTTAGGGTCTGGTATTTTACATATATCAAAGAAAATATAGTGAAATATATCCTGATCCCAAGATAATGCAACCACAGGGTCAAGTCTTCTCAGTAAAGCAGGATTAATAAATCTAATAAGAACAAAGGCCTTTAGAGTTCATTCAGCCTTGATTTTTTTAAATTACGAAGTTGCAGAGATGTAAAAATCAAAGGATGGCATCAGAAAAAGCATAAAAATTAAGAAAGTATATTGGAAAATTTAGCTTTTTCCTCTTCTGAATAATCTCATAACAATCACAATTAAATTTTGGGAAACATGACTTATGTACAAAGCAGAAACTAATTAATTAAATAAATAAATATGTGGTCTTTCATGCCCAAGGTTGGTGTTCCAGGGTCCTGCTCTAGAGCTTGCGGGCTAAGCTGCTTTTCCAGGCACGGGAATAGGTTTGTTTAGCTTTTGCTATCTTGTCTCACAATCTGGTTTCCCCTGTGGGCTATGCAAGACCTTTGTGAAATGAGGGGCTGGACCACAGTGAATCTACTGGACACTTGGGGGCCTGAAATCACACTCTAGTTTTTATTACCACCAACCAAGCTCAGTATTAGAGTCCAAAGAAGCCCTAGACACTCACTTCTGTACTTCAAATCTTCTATCCCAAGCAGGCGACAGAGGCAGATGCAAGCAGGACCGTTTTGGTGGTACAGGTTTTGAGCCTTGCTCTCACAGGGGAAATACTTCTCAGGTGCTTTGGTGCCCAGCAGGGGAAGAGCAGAAAGAGGGAAGAGGCTCCAGATCCCACTGTCTCTGCACACCTTGAGCAAAGATCCAAATGAATTCCTATAAAGTTGTCACAATTGAGCATTTACTTAACGATGCCCCCTCTAGATTCTTCTCACTCTCCTTAGTCATGAAAATGTCAGAAGGAAAAAAAAAAAGTATAACAATAATCTTTTTATTATGAAGAGTAATTCTTAAAATATAGCTAACTATCAGTTGGGTTTGTGACCACCATCACAATAACGATTATCACAGCGACTGTCAGTTGAGCAAACATCGTAGGCCAGGCACTTTTCATACCATCTCTCCTTAAGGCCAGGAGCCCTATGTTGTTTGAGGTGGTATGCCCAGAGTAGGTGCTCAAGAAACACTTGCTGATAGAATCGTCAATGAATGGATGAGCTTAAGAGCATAATTCACCAACATGCATGAAAGTTACTGAGTCAGAGTCATGACATGGCATGTATATACCTTTAGGCCAACATCAAAGAAAAGGAAATACTCAATTAATTTTCTATTTTAATTACTGGTATAATAAAACCAACTAATTATGAACTAATATGAACCTATAACTGCAGGGAATGAATCCAATAATTATCAGTAATGACTAACAAGTAGCATTACTAATTAGCATTTTGTCTCTATAGGCTGAGTCAAAAGTAAAATAACAAACCAGTTTAGGGAGAAGAAAGAACCAGATGTACACAGATCCAAAGTACAAACGCTAGGTTCTAGAGATTCAAGACTGATCCCACTCCATGCCTCCATAGGTTGAGCCATGTGAAATTGCTGTTTTTGTTAAAATGCTCAAACATCATCAGTTTCATATAGTTTAACCTAATATTTTCATGCAGGTATCGTTGTGCTGAACTAAAAGTAAAGGTAACAAATTACTACAGATTAGTCATATGACTAATCTCTTACTCTTCAAAGAGCTCTTAAAAGAAGTTATGTTAAAATGTCCAGCTTCCTTTACATTTATACAGTCTATATTTATACATTCATTTGTATATTCAACATTTACACATTGAATATATTCAATCAGTCCCTGCCTGTGGGGATTCAAAGACTTTTTGGCAGAGGAGATAAATATATAAGCAAATAAAGCTCTTCAAGATTTTTAAAGTTCAGATAAATATGTAGGCTCACCAGGAAAGGCAAACTGAAATGAACTTTCTGAGTTCCTTTCTGAGCATTTCCTCATTAATCCAAATGTGATAATAACAGGCTTTTGAAGGATTCTTTCCCACTTTCTTGTGCAAAGTATAAGAACTGGTTGGGAAGGGGAGGTCCTGAGTCTTGGAGTGTTGCAAAAGTAAAGAAACACTAGGTGTGAGTATTATGTTAAAAAAAAGTAACAAATAAGTGAAGATATTGGAGATTAATATTTAATTATATACATATTATATATGTAAATATATATATATATATTTTATATATATATATATATATATATATATTTCAACATATACATATTTATCAAGTACCAAGCATGTATTAGGCTTTATGCTGGGCACCATGAAGAATACAGGAATATTTAAGGCAATGGTTGTCACCTTCATGGATCTTAAATTCTAGCCAAAAAGAAAGCAAGCAATACAATAAGCTATAACAGGAGATAGAGGTTGATGGACTAAGAAAGAGGAACAAGTAAAGTCAGATGGCCAGCAGGCTTTGGAAGCACTATGGCAGAACCAAGGATGGCTTCCTGGAGCAGGTCTTGAAGAATGACCACTGTCCTTGCAGGTAGTGATTGCGGAGGGAGGTAGTAGGCAGCAGAGAGGCACTGAAGGATTTGGGGCAGAAATAAACAACTATTAGAGCCACATTTTAGGAAGAAAAATCTGGTGGCTGTGTGTATCTTGGATTGGCAGTGGCAGGAGGCAGGGAAGCTGAGGGTGGGACATGTGTGGGGTGGCGGTAATGGCAGGGGGATGAGTTGTAAGTCGGGAACAATGGAGGAGGATAAAAGTGGTGAGGGGTTGAATGAATTCAGTGACATAAGCGTGGAACTGAGCACATCAGTGAGAGAAACACACCGGAAGCTGACTTACAGGATGTGGTGACCAGTTGAATGTGGAACAAGAAGAGGAAGCATAAGGGGGAGAAAACACCAAATCTCCTGGCTAGGATAACTGAGTGGATCCATTACCAAACACGGAGACATGATGAGTTTATAGCATTGGAGGGATACCAATGTAACTGATGTTCAGTAGCAGATGAGGAAGGCAGATTTGAGTTCAGGAGAGAGGCAGGGCCAATTCTGGAGTTAACCTCGAGTGGAAAACTGACCAATTTACTGATTCAGGAAAGACTACATAACTAGTAAGAGGAACGGTTTTTACCGTGAGAATTAAACTGAAAGTACAAGAAGTTATAACACGTTAATATTAATCAGTTAAATTGATCCAATTGGATTGCAAAATAGTTGTAAAGATTGAAGGAAACAAAGTAAATGGAGAAATGAACTGAAAGCTCTCAGGGGAAAGGGGAAAGGAAACAGCACAAGAGCATTCATTTAAAGGATAAAGATCAGGCCTAACTGGGGCAGGAGAAGGAAGTGTGGCAAATCGAATTTTCAAATCAAAATTTTCAAGGACAAAGTCAAATGTGGTATTAAATTAAGAAAGAAGTTAGCTAAGAATGGGTAAACCTCTTTCGGGGACAGCCTTATTCCTAAGGCTACACATGAGGGGAAAAAAAGAGCAACATTTGAATAAGATTTGACAAATTCCAAAAGAGTTGAGTGGAAGTGAAATAAAAGAACACTAGGATGGGCTCACCAGAAATATTTGTTTGAAAGATAGAAGGAGATTTGTTTTTCCAGTGTTATGTAAACTAATCACCAGTATTTAAAGTTTACTGACTCTTGGTAATCCCAACTTCTAGAATGACTTAGACGTGCTCCTACATTGTTTCCACACAAAGTTGGTGACTGCCTTTTCTTGTTAGAATTATGACTCATACTTTCTCTTAAATATCCCCTCTACTCCTCCCTTTTTATTTGCTAATATAATTCTGAAAGAGTGGCATGTACCAAGACCTTCATTTTGACAACTCTTCTACATTTGAGAACTTGTCTTAAAAAACAGTAGGCGCACATATTATTTCTTTTTTCTAATCACTTCAGGCAGCTGCCAAATATTCTAAAAGTTTATATTTCCTAAGCCTCCAAATACTTTGCTATGAAAAATTACATACCCTAAAAACTGGGCCATTTTGAAGTCTGATTTGCAAGAATATAACAGACATTAGTAGCTGCATAAAACTTAAATTGAATGGAGCTACCATAGCCAGGCCACCTGATACACAAGAAGCAATCAACGTGTGTACATGCCTGCCATTTTTAAAAGAAATATGTATTTATTTATTTATTTTGGCTGTGCCTGGTCTTAGTTGCGGCACATGGGCTTCTTAGTTGCAGCATGCATGTGGGATCTAGTTCCCCGACCAGGGTTCAAACCTCTGCATTAGGAGCACAGAGTCTTACCCACTGGACCACCAGGGAAGTCCCACGCCTGCCATTTTGAATCATCACAGGCTGTGCAGATCAGAAGGGCTGGAACTCTGAGGAGAGAGTAGCAAACTGAGAATACATGGAAAGGCATGGACTCTCTCTGCAGCATGTTTCAATGTATTTCAATCTCTCTGTGAGGGTTTAACTGTATGGCTGTAGTTTTTTTCTTTTGCTAAAAACCAAAGGCAAAGATTAGAATAAATCTTTAAATGTGATAATTACTATATTATGTTAAAGTCATAAGTATGAACCTGGGGATTCTTGAACCAGAAAGCTATAATATTTATATCAAGTAAGACCAAAAACATTTCAAGAACTGTATCTGAGTATAGTTCTCTAGGGATATAAAAAAATTAATGCAGAGCTGGAATACATAAAACAAGAAATCAAGTGGTGTACTAAAAGGCAATCAAACTTGGACCTACAGTGAGAAAGAAGAAATAATAATAGTGCCCAACATTTCAGCAGGGAAATGATCAAGCTGTGTCTTCTGACTCCTTGACCTACTAATGATGGAATGATGATGAGGAATAAGATGATGATGACTGCCACTTTGAAAGCACTCCCTAGGCACACGTTATCTCATTTAATCCTCACAACAATTCTATAAGGAAAATAATTATCTCCATTTAACAGATGAGGAAATTGAAGCTTCCTAGAACTCTTGTCAGGATATATAAGACTAGGAAGAAGTAGTAAAGACATACATAAAGGTCTTGACTGATGACATCAAAGAAGAAACACCCCTACCAAAGAAAGTTGCTAGAGAATGAAGAAGCACAACAGATGACTAAAGGTTATATTACAATGAAATATCCATTGAAAATCCAATATAACTAGGAAAAAATGTAAGATTTTTTTTCTTCCAACACACTAACACTCCAACTAGAAAACAAAGTTGAAGAAACTTCTTTGTATATTTGCAACGTTTGTAAAGATAACAGTTGTTCAATGGGTAATAGACTTAAAGGAACACAAACATTAAAGCTTTGCAAATCCAACTGTTAAAAAGGTAATTTTAAGATGGTCTTGTGAACTACTATATGACCCAGCAATCCCGCTACTGGGCATACACTCTGAGAAAACCATAATTCAAAAAGATACATGTACCACAATGTTCACTGCAGCACTATTTACAATACCCAGGAAACGGAAGCAACCTAAGTGTCCATCGACAGATGAATGGATAAAGATGTGGCACATATATACAATGAAATATTACTCAGCCATAAAAAGGAACGAAATTGAGTTATTTGTAGTGAGGTGGATGGACCTAGAGTCTGTCATACAGAGGGAAGTAAAACCGGTACTGATGAACCTAGTGGCAGGGCAGGAATAAAGATGCAGACGTAGAGAATGGACTTGAGGACACAGCGGGGGAAGGGGAAGCTGGGACGAAGTAAGAGAGTGGCATGGACATATATACACTACCAAATGTGAAATAGATAGCTAGTGGGAAGCAGCCACATAGCACAGGGAGATCAGCTCTGTGCTTTGTGACCACCTAGAGGGGTGGGATAGGGAGGGTGGGAGGGAGACGCGAGAGGGAGGGGATATATGTATACATATAGCTGATTCACTTTGTTATACAGCAGAAACTAACACGCCATTGTAAAACAATTATACCCCAATAAAGATGTTAAAAAAAAAAAAAAAAGATGGTCTTGTTTGGCTTAACAAGCACCTAGAAAAGGCTTGGTGGTTCAGCTATTTCCCAGATAACCTTGTTTAGTCCATGGCACATACATATCCGGTGTCCAAATCCTGAGGTGACCCAGACTGACAGTTCTGTCTCCTCTTTGGCAACAGGAGTAGAACCCCAACAGGTGACAAATGGGAAGAAACCTGGGAACTATGACTGATATCAGTGAGGTGATCAGGCAACAATCACAGAAAGAAGAGTCAAAGTTCAAGACACCCTGCAGAAGTAGAGTCCCAGGAAGAAACAAACTAAAAATGAGAGTTGCAGAGAAACCATCTGTAAGCAGTGCTACTGTTGGGGGAAGCAGACCCTCAGGCAGTCCCTTACCAGGCAGCGTCAATGTAAACCAACACCTTAGCCATGGGAATTTTTGCTCCAGATCAAAAGGACAGCAGCAATGCCATCTGCTGTTTGCTTAGAAAAATGGTAAGAGCAGATGTTTCCATGTGCTGACCTGCCATCCCTTGACTAAGAGGCCACTTGAAAAATAATCATGAAATAGCACAGGAGAACATCTGCACAGTGTTCAGCAGACCACCAATCATGCAGCATAGGAGAGAAGGAACGTGCAAGGAGCCCATGAAATGATTGTAGGCAGGTCCCCAACAAGTGGTGTGGGCCCTCTTGTGTAAATGTCACACGAGAACATATAAACGTGAGATCAGTATTGGGCAAGGAGTGGTTGGAATGTCCCCCAGGGACCTGAGAAACTTCAGTGGGCAAACCCTAACCTATTTCGAGTATCTTCCCAAGGCTCAAACTACACAGTTACCTCTCAGACTTCTCTCTGTTGTTGTCTATAATATCATTTGATTTTGTTTAGCCCACATTTTAGGCATCACTGAAATTAAATGACTAGCGGTTCCTTAAGAACAGCCATGGTCTGTAGATGAAAAAAACTCAAATGCGAAGTTCCTGTGAAAAGGGGGGTCAGGATATGGTGAGAGGATTTGCATCTCACCTCTCCTGCTATCCCAAGCTCCAGAAGGACCTCACCCTCCGGCTGAGGCTGATTCAAACCAGGGTTCTTGGAAATTGCCGAGTCGCTCACCAGGCAACAGGTGGGACAGCAGAGGGTCAGCTTCAGAAGGAACCAAGTTTCAATTAGGATTTGCACCTCAGGTGTGCTCTCCTTGCTTTGTTGCCACACCTGCTACCTATGCGAGTTAATCTTCTTTTTTTGAGAGCCTTGTGTGAAAAGCACTAGTCATCTCTTCCAGCCTCCCTGCTGGATGCAAGGAAGGCCTTGGGCCCCATTTCCCACCAGCTAATCATCACCACAGCCTCTCAAATCTTTTTCTCAGCCAGATCACATGTACTCCGGAGTAAATGTTATTCAGAATTTTTCAAAATCATTGTTTTCCCTTTGTGCACATGGAGGACAAAATGTTCACATGACCTGTATTTCCTCTTAAACATGTTACACTTCTCTATTTAGGACTTTGCTTTCAAGGCACTAATTTTTTTCTACCTTCATTTAATTATTTGTTCCATCCTCTTTCCTTAGTTTATTTTTCTGACCTAGTAATCAATTGCCTAATCTGTCCTCAACAGTTTAGATTTGGGGTTTGTAATTTGGGGAGGAGGAGATTTAGCTCATTTTTAAATGAACACTTTCTCTCTTTTTCTTGATATAAATAAGGCATTTTGATTGATCAGAGAGGGAGAACTGTCTTATTTTCTTTGCTTTGCAGACCCACTGGCACATAGTAAATGGTGAGTGTTTTAATAAATAAAAAATTCTCCCCAGTTCTTGAGAAAACAGAATGTTTGTTGATACTTCTCTCTTACAGCGAGACGGCCTTTGGAGGAAAATGTTACCACACAATTTTCTATATGTTCTAATGCAAGTGGGATCTTTTAATAAAGTTTGTTTTCTTAGATACTATCAATTATGTAGTATAATCTATGGCAGTATTATTTATACCACACATCATTCCCAAAGAGGGAAAGAAGGTATTACTTAAAAGATAAAAGATATTATTTAATTTTCAAAACTGAAACAGGTTTTGTCTCCTTCAAAGTTGTGGTCTTGTTAAGGCAAATGCATATCAGGAACATTCTCTTTGCACAAGACACTTTAGGAATTCTTTTGGAAATGTCCTCAGAGATTTTCTCTCCTTCTCCTTTTTTAGTTTGCATATTCCCCTCAGTGGTCATGAAGTTTTCTTTTCGGAATTAATTTGAATTTTGTAAATATCCAAATTTGGAGGCAACCATCGGCAATAACATGATCAAGCTGGATACCACTTGGTTAAAATCAAGGTATGATTGTAAAGTACTATATGAGTGATTAGTTGTTTTTTTCCGCAATTCAACCCAGCTCTAAGACAAAAACTTTTGAGCAGTGGCAGAACTGCAGCAACAATTCTAAGATGACAATTTTGATGGATAATACTTATCTACGTATAAATAACTGTATATACATGTATATGAATAAATACATGTATCTGTATTTATGCACAACCTAAAAGTTGAGAATTATGTTTTATTCGGCGGACAAAACTGAGGACTTAAGCCTGGAGGACAGCTTCTCAGATCGCTCTGAGGGGCTGCTCTGAAGAGGTAAGGGGGGAGCCAGGATATATAGGGGCTTTGCAAGAAAAGTCAGGTAGTCAGAACATCAAAAGATTACTATTAATTTAAGAAAACCAGACATCTCAAGTTCATGAATTTAGTGCTTTTCTCTGTATGGGAAGATGCAATAGTCTGGGCTCATTGAAATCATTCCTTTGATATGCACCTTAACTACCTAGGACCAGTATCCTGCATTTCTTCATACTGAATCCCCTCAGGGTACACAGTTGGGGGTGGCTACAGTGGCTGATGGCTTGAGGGCCACAGCATCCTTTGTTTACTGATATGGCAGGAGGCTTTTTTCATCCACATAAATAAATAAATAAGTAAATTCTATTTCATGATGATAACTCATGCCTCAAAGTAGAGTATAAAATCTAATGTAATATAAAAGTATAAAATATAATACCGACATACTTTCAGTATGCTCTAGAATACTACAATTATTTGGCTTGGAAGATTGAGTTTTGCGTATTGTACATCATTTTCTATTTAGACTTAGTTATTCTCAACTAGATTGGAAGTGAATGTCCTTTCCGCAGAGAGTTAGATGATGTCAGTGCCTAAGCCATTCATCAACGTTGCTAGGATCATTGCTTTGTTAGCTAACTGACTGATCACTGCTATTAAGCACCTATTCTCAGTCTTTAAAAGACAGTTTCCCATAAGAGGACAATATGCTGTAACCGGTTAGAAACCATGATGCTGGTACTTTCAAACCCAAGTATTTGCCAAGTACCTGGTCCTTTGAGGTATTCGAACTAAGTAGAATATGGAGTCTTTTACCTTAGAGCTTATATTACTATTTTGGAAAACAAGTCAGCCAAAAATTTCAGTGAAAATTAATATAGAAGATTGTGAGGTAATCTAAACAACCAGCTGAGGTAGTATGTTTTAAAACTTGCTTATGCTGTCTAAAAATAATCTTTTCATTGGTTAAATAAATAACAGATCATGGAGAAAAGGCCAAGCTCTCAAAATCTAATTGAAAAGTTTTTGTGTGTAAATTAGATACAGTGCTAACATCTTCATTTTTGACTCTCTGTACAGAGAGAGGAGAATCTTGTGCAGGGCAAAGGCCTAAAGCTCTAAGGCCACAGAGATTCAAATAGAGAACAAAAATTCCTAACCTGTTGTCTGGAAGCTCTTTCTCCATTAAACAATGAGATTTCCTTTTCAAAAATAGCCCCTATAAAATCCTGGAGAGCAGAGACAGTGTATCCTCTGATTATATTCCCCCCAGACCTAGTCCAATGCTGTAACTCAACAGCGTTATCTACAGGGCAACCTTAAGGTCACTGACATTTTTTTCTGGCTTGCAGGATGAGACCATCACAGAAGAAGGGGCTGTTCCTTACCTTTTATTTATTTCCTAAAGTGTAGGCTGGGTATATACGGTGACAACTACTTAAAAAAAGAAACAACCACTGTTTGCTTCACTTGATACCCAATAGGCTTGTTTATTAATTGAATTCACTCTTTGCACTTTTACTTAAGTGAATGATTGTTTTGGTGCCATGCAAACAATACTCTGAGTTTTCTATTGGCCATCCCTTATAATTTTATGTCTTTTGGCGTAATATAGTCAAATATTCTGGGAAGCGCTTGTAAAACATGGAGAATGTCTGTTACTGTCAACATTATGTGATCCTAGTGCTTATAGGCAGCACTTATAAGTGCTTATAACTTATAAGTTCAGCACCAACTGAATGTAGAACTGATTTTGGAATCTTCTAAACTCATTTTTAAAGAATGTATGTCATATAGGAAGATCTTTTAAAATACACCATTACAGGGACTTCCTCGGTGGTCCAGTGTTTGAGACTCCATGCTTCCAATGCAGGGGGCACATGTTCGATCCCTGGTCGGGAACTAAGATGCCAAATGCCACACAACATGGCCAAAAAAAAAAAAGAAAAAAGAAAGAAAAGAGAAAAGAAAATGTACCACCACAGAAAGTGTGACTCATTTAAGAATTTAAATTATTCATTGTGTATTATTCATAGTATCATTCTTAGTGTGAACACTCCTTAATGAATAACCTTGTAGTGTCCCAAAATAGTAAAATATTATTCAAAAATCAAAACACAGTAACCTTATTTTCATTTTGTTGGGCTTGCACACACGAAACAAAGAGCAAAAAATAAATAAATAAATAAATAAAATAAGCACGGAGGGAAAAAAACTAACCACACATACAAAAAAAAAGCACAGGAATACATGAATAATAGCATTCTTAACTATCAAAGATTCTAGTATATTTTTTAGGAGATTGATATTTTTAATTGGCTAATGTAGATATACTTTACTAAATAACATCCCCCTTATTTAAGGAAACATACTCATTTCCTTTTCTGAGCCTACATTAAAGACACTAATTTCTTTTGAATTTTCTTCAAAATAGGCCAAGTAGGCCATTTTGGGGTGCCTACTATATACCAGGCATTGGCATAGGTGCTAATATATAGCAGTAAACAAAACAGACAAATAACCCTATCCTCATAGGTTTATATTACCTCTGCCTTTCTTACCCTATGTAATACATTCCAAGTAACCTCAGAATAGTGAGTGGCAAAATTAATTGGGTTCTGTAGAATCTATTGTCTCTTCTTCATTTGCCCCATCAAGGCTATTTAAGGGACAATGTTGTAAACAAAGAACTGCAATTACTCTGGTATTATGTGAAACTGCTTATGATATTGTTTGAAAGAGACTAACGGAAGAGTATGAAAATAATGTACCCCAAAAAGGAGGGTACTGTAACATTTTAGAATTTCCTTTCCTTTCTGGGTTCTCATTGGGGCTACCCAGACATTTTAACACCTACACCGACAAGTGATGAATATGGAGTTAACACATGGATGAATGTCCTTATATACTCAAAGAAGCCATGCTTGCCTGTACCCAATTGCAACTTGTCCAGTGGAAATGATCCCATTTACTTCCTCTACATTTAACAGTCAGCATTCTATTATAAAAAAGGAACTTTCTCTTATCTCCATGTATTTATTCATTCATTTATTTATATCAGTGAAGACTCTGGCTTCCTATTCTATTCAATGTGATAGAATTCATTAGTGTCATTATTTTAATGCTCAAATTGTCCCAGATTTGGCCAGTGAGAGCCCCTTCAAACTGTTTTATATGTCCTTTTCACATCCCCTTACTTTCTGATATAAGACATTCTAATCTTATCTTATACTGTGCTGCCCCAGCCCTGAAATCCACCATTTCTCCAAAGAACCCTCTCCTTTTAGTGGAGAGTGGTGCTTAGAAACCAAGATTTAGGTATTAGGTGTGCTCTTTAATACTGAGATCTCTCAGACACTCTCAAATGGACAGAGCAACAAAATACATTCATGCACACACATATCTATATACACACATTTTTTAGATTTGTATTTATTTCTATGTCTATCAACATATATTGAAATTCATGAGTTCACACCAATACTTGCAATTCCAATTCAATATCACAAGGTTTTACTCTGTATTCTCCCTTTTCATATTAGTAACATCCACCTTCAAAAGTAAGAAATTTTATTCCCATTATTCTCAATCCATCCACTTGTGTGCTCATTCCCTCTTATGTAGCCAATGTCCTGATCCTGCTGGGCCTCCACCCCCACTTATCTGCTTGGTTGATCCTTATAATCTCATAGCTAACTGGACTTAGTCTGTGGGAATCCTAAAGGTCTACAGTGAGGTTGCTTTCCTACAAAGAGGATTTGGGTTTGCTTCTATCAGGAGGCTAAGGCACAATCAGTGTGAGATCATGTAAACTCCCCTACAGAGAATCCTAGCGAATTCAGAAGTTTTGGGTTAGCAATCTCACATTACAGCAAGCCTCAAAGTCTCCTTATCCCACCATTTACTGCTCTCCTTTCCAATTTCAGTTCTCTGAGTGTTTGGGGGAAGAATTTTTTTGAAGGGTAGGGTACTCTTTGTTGTTTTGCTTTGTTAATTTTTGTTTTGTTATTGTGTTATTTGTTTGTTTGTGTATTCTTTGTTTCTATTTTTTGTTTTTGCCCTTAAAGACTTCCACTGGCTTCTTGCAATCCCAGGAATGCTGTGAAAGTTAGCCTTCTAATTTATCCAGATTCAGTTGTACTAAGTAGTGGAGCCCTTCAGAGTTTCTAACCAGCCATAATTTGTCTTTATGTGTCTATATGCTTATCTGGATTGATCTTTCCTATGTCACAAAACTTGGTGCCCTTGAAACACCATGGGAATCTCTGCTACAGCCTGATTACTGTTTCAAGGCAGAAAAAAAAGTGAGACTAGAGAAATTATTGGGTAACACTTCTATTTTGTTCTTATCAGAAAATAGAGATTCTTTATAACAAGGTTGTGATAAGATAAAGTCTTTTTTACATATTAAAGATCATTAACGTTACTTTGAGCCATTCTCCTAATTTGACACAAGGAGAAAATGTAGCCCAAATAGAGAGGAAGGATTTCTACCAAAATAAATGGCATTTTGGTGAGTTTGCTTAGATTTATTTGGAACTCAGGTCTCTGGTCTACTATCCTTAATTTATTTCTGTCCAATCTTTTTTTAACCAAACTCTATCATTATTTTTATAAGTATATTTTAATGTGTTTCCCAGTTATTAAAATAATACATGATCATTTTAGAAAATAATTAAATGCATTAAAAGTATTTAAAAATAAACCTTATTTATAATCCTACTACCTGGAGATAACTACTGTTAACATTTTGGGGTTTTAATGCTTACATCCTTTGTTTTCATAGCTGAGATCATACCATATAGTTTTGCATCTTTTTTTCACATAATATCATTAAAATTTCCTCACCTCATTAAAATCTCTTCATAAGCATTATTTTTGATGCTACATAATATTTCATCATATGGATGTACTTAAGTATAGTGAACTATTCACCTTCACTAAATATTTAGATTGTCCACTTTTTTCCTATTATACATAATGTTCTAAAGAACATTATTTTTATTCAATATTAGTTCACACCAATAATTATTCCCTAAAAACAGATTCCTAGAAGCAGACGTTCTAGGTCAAAGGATGTGAATGTAATTAAGATTCCTGATATATACTGCAAATTACTTTCCAAAAAGATAGTAACAATTTGTGCTACAAATTATGGGTTTATGAAAGCTGGTCTTGCCATGTCCTTACCATGGTTCTTCCATATGGGCTGGACCATTCTCAAGTATTCCTTTTCATTATTCTTCTAAAGTTCCAAGTTAAAGGACTCTTGAATTATGGACTGGAGCCTGAGGGATACCATGGATATCCCTCCAACTAGACATACCTGTGTAAGAATGATCATAGGAACACCTGTAAAGCCCTGTTTATGCAGAATGGACTTCTTGCCTTCTTAGCAGCAACATGGCCTTGTGGGAAGATCACAGCCTCTGGAGTTAGACATACCTGTCCCAGTCCTACCACCTATTACCTGTGTAATCTTGAGTAAGAGAGGTAAGACCTCACTGAGACTTATTTTCCTTATCTGTAGAATGAACTACCGATGCCTATCTGATTACGAGGATTAAATGTAAAATTGCCTGATACTTCTTTATCCCCTAATTATGCCTCCCCATCAGATTTTAATATCTACCCTTAAGACAATTTCATGAGCTAGATAAAACAGAACATGCTTCTTACACAGGTCACAGTTAGTATACACACATCAGTTAGTATATACACCATTCTACCATATACATGACAGGTGAGTTCATATATTGGATGCTTGTATTTTGTAATGTGGCAGCATGAAAGCATGGGACTTTCAAAGGACTGGCCTAGGGGAAAGGGCATCTAGGATATAGAAGCCAAAATGAAAAGGATGCATAAGATATTTCATCATGTTTCAATTGATCAGATCGGGTTGCTCTATCTAGGAACACAGAAGGACCTGGCAAGGAGTTAACTATTTATTGCAATCTCACCCCTAGTTGTACATCTACTTTTTTGATGCTTTTAAAAGCTTCACCCAGTCATACCAAATTGGAACTTCTGTGAGATGGGGCCCAGGTATCTGTATTTTTTAAAGCTCCCTAGCTGATTCTGATTCACTGCCAAATTTGAGGTTTAATGAATAATGTGGTTCATAGATTCTGGAATGAAAGAACTGGAAATGGTCATCTAAACCTTTAATTAAACACCTTTTATTTATAGATTAGGAAATAAAGCCTACAGAGGTTCAATTACTTGCTAAATATCACATAGTTTGGTAATAACAGGATGAAAACCTAGAATTCTAGCACACTGCCAGAATGTCTTAAAGAAACTTATTAGATAGAGGACAAACATCTCATAAACTGCAAAAATCAATTTTTTGAAAGCAATTACTGCCATTTGGCAAGGGGTCATTACTGCCCTCATTTTTAAATTATCATATTTCATATTGTATGTATTGTGCAGGATGAAGAAATTAGATCTCAGTTCTCACCTGGATGAAGAGCCCAAAAATGCTTGCTTTGCCATTTGCTCTCCCCCGGGGAAGTGAGCAACTGTTGCTGCAATGCAGAATCTTTGTTAGTTCTCCTCAGTACATTAAGTTCTCTTAACCCTTGGTTTTCAAAAACTGTTTAAAAGTGCAATGGTTGAGGTGTAGATGTTGTCAGAAAGGTTCTCCATGGGCTGCCATTCCCAAAACTCTTTTAAATTTCTAAAATGTAATTATTATTATTGCCATGAACATTTGTGAAGACCCCCTCTCTTAACATATACTGTTTCTTCTTTAGATATTGGGGAAGGGGTGAATGTTGAATGTTGCTTAGGTCAGCAATAGCAGAGGTATGATGATCTTAAAGACCTTCGGTGGAAAAAGGCCTTAAACAAACCAGTTTTTAACAGTTTAATTTTGACTCTGGACAGCCTGCTAATGAACTTTTAATCACGTCTTTTATGAAGTCTTAACTACAGCTTTAACTTTAAACAGTTTCCAGAACAAAATATCTAACCATACAAAAATGCCTTGCTAATTTTTATTCATCTGGGGCCATGTTGGGAAGAGCTGTGTCCTAAAATATCGCTTAAAGGCCCTGAGTTCACAGCTGACACGTTCTTAACATTTATAGTGATTCTAGAGACCCTTGGTATCTAGTGCTACAGTTCCTTCTCTCAGTGTTTTTCTTGGATTGGATTTACAGCCAACTGGTTGTAATTGACCCCCTACTGGGACAAGTTAGGATATGAGCATATGACTCTCCTTTAAAAAAAAAAAAAGACCAAGAGAGAGTGACCAAGAAAAAAAAATCACCGTTGATATTTATCTTAAACTTCCTTCATTTCCAGCTTCTCTGGCAGCAAGTCAAGCTGCTGTCATAAAATAGAACTCTCAGTGAAAGGGGTTCTTGAAGGACACAGTACTGAACACAGAACCACATAGGAGAAAGTATAATAGAAAAGACAAGCAGTTTCTGTCTGTTAGGGCACACACAGCCTCTGAGTCTTACCACAGAAGTGGGATCTGCTACCTGAGATTCCAGGCTGGCACTTCCCCACAGGAAAATTGTTCATAAACAGTCTAAGGACACTGAAAATCTCTATCAGCTCTTCAAGAGAAGCAAAGGCCTATCAACCTACACAAGCTGTCCCCAGCTCCAACTGCACTGTTCCCAGCTCTCTGCATGGAACTG
The DNA here is from genome assembly GCF_003676395.1 of Aethalodelphis obliquidens. Classification (NCBI taxonomy): domain Eukaryota; kingdom Metazoa; phylum Chordata; class Mammalia; order Artiodactyla; family Delphinidae; genus Aethalodelphis; species Aethalodelphis obliquidens. The sequence goes on from NW_020837954.1 coordinate 13,325,881, forward strand.
CCCCAAGCCCCCTGCATGAAGCTGCCCCCAGCTCCCTCCATGGGACTGATCCCAGCTCCCTCCATGGA